>NC_139345.1:160912268-161404768 GCF_055883805.1 Amblyomma maculatum | reverse complement strand
CGATCGCGCTTATTTCGCATGCTAGCAAGGTGATGTTAAAAATCCTCCACGGTAGGCTGCAGCAGTATGTGGATCGGGATCTTCCGGACGTGGAAGCTGGGTTTCGCAAGGTCAGAGCAACTAGAGACCAAATTGCCAACCTTCGCTGGATCATGGAAAAAGCTAGAGAGTTCCAGAAACCCATCTACTTCTGCTTTATTGATTATGCGAAAGCGTTTGACTGCGTAGATCACAGCAGATTGTGGCAAACTCTCCAAGAGATGGGAGTTCTAATTCACCTCGTCTGTCTCCTCAGGAACCTGTTTGAAGGACAAGAGGTCACAGTCAGAACTGGGCATGGTCTTACTGATTGGTTTATAGTTGAGAAAGGAGTGAGGCAAGGCTGCATACTGTCGCCCTGCCTATTTACCCTTTATGCAGAGTGCATCATGAGGAAGGCCGGTCTGAACGAGTCTTCAGCTGGAGTGAAGATTGCTGGAAAACGCATCAACAACCTTAGATATGCGGATGATACCACTTTAATGGCAGAAAGTGAAGTGGAACTCAAGAGACTTCTGGTGCGCGTACGAGAAGAGATTGAGAAGTTTGGGCTTAAACTGAACATTAAAAAGACAAACATCATGGCGTCTTGCCCTATCAAGTCCTGGAGCTTCTATGGACAAGAAGTGGAAGCTGTGACAGATTTTCTCTTCTTGGTCTCCAAGATCACCTCAGAAGGAGACTGCAGCCATGAAGTTAGGAGACGCCTGCTTCTGGGAAAGAGAGCAATGGTTAGCCTTGACCGCCTAATAAAGAGCAGAGACATCCGCCTGCCAACCAAGATCTGTATAACTCGTGCTATGGTCTTTCCAGTTGTGATGTATGGGTGCGAAAGCTGGACTGTGAAAAAGGCTGACCGCCGAAGAATTGACGCGTTTGAATTGTGGTGCTGGCGAAGACTCTTGAGAGTTCCTTGGACTGCCAGAAGATCAAATCAGTCGATATTGTCGACCATAAACCCTGACTGCTCATTGGAGGGTCAAATTCTAAAGTTCAAGCGCAGCTACTTTGGTCATCTGATGAGAAGAGAGGAGTCGCTGGAAAAAGATTTGATGTTGGGAAAGGTTGAGGGTCGCCGGAGAAGGGGTAGGCAGCGAATGCGATGGTTAGATGGCATCCTTGAGGCGCTGCAGATGAAGTTATGGGATGTTGGGAAGATAGTGAGAGACCGGAAAGCGTGGCGTGACATAGTCCATGGGGTCACGAAGAGTCGGACACGACTGAACGACTGAACAGAACTGAACTTCCTAATATATCCTCTAACTAACTTTCTCTAGCAATTCTGACACGTTTGCCTTTGCTTGTAACTCTCCGACCACTAGGTATCTTTCCTTCCTATTACATTATCTGCTGATGCTATTTTGTTGATTTCTATTGGATACCATTCAGCTGCGTTTGTTCTCATGCCCTTCCGCACGCTTCCTGTCTCTGAGGCCTATTATGTTTCGTTCTGTAGATATCTGAGCAGTCTGAAGGGTCGAGATAATGACCCCAGGGTGAGTACCGCAAAGGTTCATCTGTTATATTCTTTTTTTCTTTGGGTACACTCGACATTCCATTTATGAACTGAGAGTACTTGCATACTGCGCAACTTACAGTTATCTGTGTACTTTTCTTCTCAGAGCCTCGTATGTCTCTGCGTACACGACAATTCAGCTGGCAGCAACCCCAAACGAACACGTTCTTTAATCCGTACATTCACTTCATTAGTTACAATAGGAGTAAGGCTCCGTCTGTTCCTACTCAGGACATACGTATCGCACATCTTTTATTATTGCAGACAAGGTCCTGCTGGATATCTGTACAGACCAGATATACTACACATACTCTTGTAACCAGGATAAGCAACTGGAAAGCCTCCAGCACTCAAAACTCGGAGCCTAAGAGCTGGCTGAAGTAGTCGCAGATTACATCCTCGCTCGACTACCTGGCGTCCGTCCCAACATAATTCACCTCAGGGATGGGAACAAGTCCTCAAACAGCGAATAAAACCCTCCCCTCAATAAAGCTTCAACTATTCCAATCCTGCTCTTTCAAGGCAGTTCCTGGCAAATATGGCGGAAGAATAAGGGAGTAAACCGGTGCATTTTAAAATGAAAGAGGCGATGCATACTTACAAAACATTGTAACCTTTAGTTTGGCGATGAATACGGCAATGTCACATGTTAAACTCTGGGATCCTCCACAATTTGTAATTTAGAGATGTGAAGGTATGTCTTGCGTTCGTGCTTTTATGTCATTCATGTAAGCAGAAACATAAAGTATATTGTCAAAAATATACCACGCCAGCACCGTCGAAGATATATCAGTGACAAAACCGCACACGTAGCTCAGACTAGATATAGATACGATAGAGTTGTGGACGTTCCGCGTGAAATATTTAGTTTGACAACGATGGGGCATTCCTCTATTTTCGCGGTGCATTAATCCTTCGCATGTCGCGAGGTCAGTTTTACACAAGCAAGAGCTTTGAAAGAAACGAAGCGTATCTCAACAGCTCAACAATATACCGACAGTGGTAGAAAACTCTCGATACTTTCGGTTTCATGTTCTTCATTTCACCGGCGACTGAAAGAATCTTATGTTTACAAATGATGTTTGCAATGGACGCTCTCTCTGCGCGGATGCGGCGCGATAACATGCCGAAGCTGACCGCATCGCCAGGTATTTCTGTTTCGCCAGTGGTGGTTCGAATCGCGCACGCCGATATTGTTCCAACACTTCAATAGACTTTCCTCCAACCGCTATGAAAGTAACTAGCACTGGCGTAATAAATGAGGACAATAGACTTCTATGAAAGTTTCCTACCCCTGCCACTTCTGATCGCGGATAGAACGAGAAAAAGAAAGACAAACTTGAGCCTCACCCTGCCCATTAGCAATGGCTGAGAAGCAATTTTTATGTATGACTAAATTTGCATCATTTCGAGGAGCCCCTGTCCAGACACCCAGACGGCAGTGATAACTGAAAAGCTCGCGGCTTGCCTAAGGTAAATGTAGTATGGTAGTTTAGGCTCTTTGTAAGACTATACGTGGAAATATGGCAATTTTTGATATGCAGTAATGCACTTCGAAGAGAAACAGGCACGTTACGTTATAAGTAAACTACAATATATATAACGCCACGCTTACGCGCTGCTTGGCGGGACAGGAGGAGCCAGTGCCACACAAAAAGGACGGCGGAAAACGACTAAGAGAAGGAGTGAAAAGAAAGAACGCGTGGCGCACCGAGATCATCGACAGCCATGTCGCGGAATACGGTTAATGGAAAAGCCTCTGCAACAGCTTCGTCTCAGTTTAAGTACCCCGATATTATTATCATTTCGCGCAACCATCATTGGTCAGTCACAAATTCGTTTTTACCGTCATGTCAGACCTTTTACTTGAAATAAACCGTTTGTCTTGCTAAATGTTTCAAGCATCACTTGTTCCACAAATCCTAGAGTCATTTTCCGGCGAGTGTTATGACTTTTCATTTTATTCCCATTTTTTACCTTTTCGTTTCTTTCCTGTACCCCTCCAATCATAATATTTTAGAAATATAAATATACATCAAAAACCTTCTCTGCTGCGCAATTCTTGGCCGATCTTCCTGTGGGTGTATGCGCCATATGTTACTTGGTAACCAAGCACAACGTGCCACTTCGAAAAGGCAGCACGTCGGGAATACTGCCTACCCGAGTTACCAGGCTTGTACATCTGTCGCTGCCCCACCGGGGTGGTGCAGTGGTAAGACGCCCGACTACTGTTTCGGAGTATCCGGGTTCGAATCCGACCTCGGCGGCTGGATTTTGATGGAGGCGAAACGAAGAGGCGTCCGTGTGTTGTGCGATGTCAGCGTACGTTAAATATCCCCAGGTGGTCAACATTACTCCGAAGCCCTAAACTACGGCTCCTCTTTCTCTCTTTCCACTTTAACTCCCACCTTCCTCCCTTCCCTTACGGCGCGGTTTAGGGGTCCACAAAAGAAGTGTGACAGATACTGCGCCTTTCCTTTCCTGTGAACCAATTATTATTATTATTATTATTATTAATCTGTCGCAGAAGTATGGGCCTCCAGACACGGATCAACCTTCATTGCAACTCTTCAGACACATTGGTCGGAGCTGCCAGACTAAGGCGCAGCTGTTCCCGGACCTTCCGTGGATCGCAGCTGTGATGATGTGGCCACCACCCGAGTGACCAAACGCAAGTTGCCTGCGTTACCACGAACACTGATCCGGCCCTCTGAAGTATACGAATGAGACGCGTAACGAATGAGTTCAGGCTGGAGCACAGAGGCCTGCTGCAGATGCAGCCGTTGACTCGACACTTCGATTTGGGACGCACCCAGAACCACCCACTGCGCCGCCACCCAGCCACACAATTTCCCCGGAGGCACCAGCACCCCCAAGAACACGAACACATGAGTGGGCGATTATTTTTCTAGACTACCTTCTAGTTCCTGGCATGTGTTTTTTTATTGTACGTGTTGCGTTTTCCCTGTTGGTGTTTTGTTTTCATGTGCTGCTGCCTTTTGCGTTATTTCCTTTCATTCAGTACTCAACAACGTCACAAATGTTGCGTTCACGGCAAATTTAGGCTGGTTATCCCTGTATAGCGTAAGTACCGTTTCGTGAGCACGAAGAGCGCATCCGAACTGGTGGCGGCAGTAGAGTGCATGGGGCTCAAGGTGCACAGCTGCGTAATTGAGTGGAGGAACCGTTCAAGAAATGGCGAGATTTAAGAGCCGCTGAACAGGTAGCTGAGTGCGAATAAAAGACTGCTGAGCGAGAACATTTAGAGAAGGCGGCGGATAATTTGGAGAAAAGAAGAATTTTCCGTTATAATTGAGAATTTAGGAGGATCATTCACAGAGAACAGCGACTAAGCCACCGCAGCTGGCGCACTCTCAATCCTACGCAACTGGCGCTGATAAACACTGGTCGAAACGACTGCTGAGGTGAGGTCAGTATTAACTCTGTTATTGTAGAGCACTTCAACAATGAGTGCTAGATTCCTGCGGAGAGTACTAATGTAGTTTGCATCGAGGAGCCTCGAGTTGTGGATTTAACCACACATGTTGATAGTTCTATGAAGAAGCTTCTAAAATTGGACTTTATTGATCAAAATACGCCGGCCAAATCTTGTGAAGAAGCCTAATGTGCTCACGAGGGTAATGACTCAGTGAGTGATGCACTTGTGTTCCTGAGCTAAGTGGCAGTGTGCCAGGCAGGTTGTGTTGAGCCGGCACAGTCAGCAAAGTGATCGCCACATCAGTAGTAACATCCGATGAGACAGGCACACAGCTGGTAGGCGAGGCGGACCCGAACCAGCAAACACGAGTTTATGTGAAAATGAATGGCGTCTGAGCGATGGCGACAAAAATTACGTTCCATGCGTTGAAATCAGCAAAGTAACGTCTCCGCAGCAGCTGTCGATCTCAACCAGCATTGGTACATTGTTGCGCATGTGCGTAAACGACGAATTGCAGAGGCGGAGCCTTCTGAGAACGAATGTCTTGAGCCCAGCATGGCAGTTTCAGAGACACCTTTTCGGTGTAGTCCTGTTCGTGCTTTTGTGGAAGCACGTAGGCCTAGTACGCAATCGCCCAGCGTCTTCTGCGATGCAGGAAATCGGCACAGCAAAGAAGCAGGACACGTGTGATTATCTTGCACGCTGCGGCTCGTCTGTACTATGCAAGCAGTCAAGGTGTTTCTTCCCCATGGTTAGCATTGAGCGCTTAATGTTCAAAGTGTTCGCCAACTCTTTTACTGCCAGTTTGCGACAGGCATAAAGGTTCCCTGCGCTTGACCATGTACTGAGGCAGTGAAATGGAGTAGGGAAACTTCGGATCTTGACCCATTAGACTATTGAACACGGAGGGGACAGTCATTCCTGTGCGGGACATATTTCTTGTGTAATTTCTGCTCTTTGGGATTTATGTGTTGTGTATAATTGTTTGCTACATGTATATTGCTGTCAATCTGCTCTATTTTTGTGGCGCGGGAGCGTTGCTCGTGCAAATGAGAACTGAGGGTCCTCAAATGCAGGTGCCGCTTATTTGATTCGAGCATGATTTCCTGAAGGGTACCTTTATCACAAATGTTGTTGAGATCGTTCTGTATTGCTGTTGTGTGAGTGATTTACTGTCCATTTTGCGATTATGTTACCTCTGCTCTATGGATCACAATCGTGTGCGTTTCTGGAGAAAACTGTGAGCTTGTGCGAATAGATAGCTGCGCTTATCGTGTGTGTATTGTGAGATAGTGCGTGACGTTTTTCGTGGTGTGGTGCATGCACAACTGAGTCTAGAGAGGGAAACAACTCTTTGTCGTGTCTTCCCGCATCTACTTTGTGTGTCTCTGCCCAAGTTGAAATTTTCCCAGTTCGAAAAAACCCTTCAAAGGGGGGTTCAAATGAGGAGCCTATGCCGCACAAGCAGAATGCACGAAGACGGGAAAGAGCAATGGGAAGAGCGAGCGCGTGCTGTATCGAGAACGTGCCGCGTGGAGAAGGCATCACGTAGATAATAGGGCGTGTGCACAGCGTTCATCCAGACTGCGGAAATGCGAAATCCTAAGCGCTGCTAGTGCACCCGGTGCATCACGTTTATTCTCATTATCATTCTCACCTTAAGGCGCCGTCATTACCGTTTCTAATGTTACCATTCTCATTATCAACAATTGCAGCGTCATTGCCATCGCTACTCTTATTCTGAAGGTATACAAGGAGATTTATCGTATGCGTTTCACGATCCCGGGCGTGGATAAGACTCTCGGACCCAATTTTTTCATGAATTTTTTTTTGTGGAGAGCATTACGAACATCCATGATGTTCTGGGCCCGTATTCCAAGTTTGCGTCGTTATCAAAGTGTCGCTATATCACGTCACCTCGAGCCATCTTATTCGTCGGAACGCCGGTACTGGGTGTTGCCACTGCGGAACCGAAAGAGGGGGCAACATAATTTTCCAGCGCTTCCACCAATCAGCTGACTCGAGGTCGGGGAGATAGTGACACTCACGATAACAACGTAAACTCGGAATACGGGCCCAGGTTGACAGAGGCTGCACCGAAGAAACTGCGGGCCTGTTTGAAAAACTGAAGCAAATAAAAGTCACATTACACACTCCCACATTACGAGTGCTATAGGTGTGAAAACATGCCATGTATGAATTGCTATATACTCTACATGTATTGCATTACAATGCATTGTACTTTTTAGGCCTGGTTAGCTTGAAGAAGCAAGCCGTTTGCGAACACAAATACCTAATTATTAGAACTCGGCTCCAGTGGTGCGGGCTGCTGACCGCTCATCGGCCCGGCCCGAAGTTATCTCTCTCCAGACACGGCTGGCCGTGGCAGACGGGAGAGGGCTGGGGTAGGAGGAAAGGGACTTCGAGAAGATTCTTTGGTCCTTCGTTCACATGCGCAACCCTTCCGAACACAACACCACGGCGGAAATCGCGCACTGGTTGAGTGATTCATTGTTCCCCCGTCTACGCGTCTACGCGCTAGACACAAATACTTCATCCCTCCTTAGAAAGGGGCCTGGTAGCAGTCAGGAGGCCGGCGTGTACGTGTGGATGTGCCCTTTAGTACGGCCGTGGCGTCAGAACAGCTGCTTGCCATCTCTGTATTTGGCGTACACCTTGCTTGTTGGAGTGATTGGTCATCCGCCTCGATATCCAAGCCACGGTACCAGAAGCCGAAAGGGCTGCTTGTTTAGATCGGTGTCGTTTTCGGCGGTGCCTTCATAAGATGAAGCTGGTCGAGGTGTCGGCGGGCCATGCCCCCGCCATGTGTACGAGCCAGGATCTCTTCCCAACGCATCTGTCTATTAAAGCTGGAGCCCAGGCCTGCTGTCTGTGGAATTTTCGAGCGAGAACGCGTTTGCCCTTATGCATTATCTTAACGCGGGGATGATCGCCTTCCTTCTGCCGGGTTGCCGATGCTAGTTTTGCAAAGACTGTGCTCAGGTGGGTTCGCAGCTCGCGGGCGAATATGAGCTGCGCTGGGGTGCGGCCGGTTGTGTTTTGCACCGTGCTGTGCTGTTTGAAGAAAACGCGGGCGATGCGTAAATGCAATGACCATGCTTGTTCCATCAGGAGTTCGTTTGAGATCTGCCACGTATCATTCAACCTGGCTGTTTGTAGCGCGGTGGTAGGGAGCCGATGTGGCGCATACCCTTTTGTCTGAAAGACTGCCTGATCTCCGCTGACACGAAGGCGCTACCGTTATCAGAGACATTTGTTGCCAGTCCAGACGTGCAAATAATGTTCTCAATGCATCAATTACCGCAGCTTACGTTACTTTGGTTATCTTTTTGACCTTGACCAATTTAGTGTAGGCGTCAAAAATAACAAGAAACGTGCTTCCCTCGACCGGTCCTGCAAAATCGATATGAATGGTGTGCCAGGGCTCACTTGCCTTCTCCCATTGTGGGGCCGAGGCTTTTGGTGAGGCATTTTGGTTATTTTGGCATATCTTACAATTATGAGCACTTGCTTCGATGTCGCTGTCAATTCCAGGCCACCACATGAAGCTTCGGGCAAACTTCTTCATAACAAGAATGTCTCGATGGCCTGCATGAAGCAGTGACATAGTTTGCGCGGGTAATGCTAGTGGCATAACAACTCATGACCCACAGGTGATACAATGGCGGTGCGTACTTAACTCAGTAGCTCTCTTGCGGTAGGCATTGAAGTTTTCTCCCTTACGTCTGCTCACGTTGCCATTGTATCTGCTGTTAGCCGCTGCTCTGGCAGGGTCTCGAGTATATTAACACGCCTCCCGGGTTAGGCGGTTCTTCGTGGGTTGTGCTCAGTGGTAGGCAGCTCAGTGCATCTTAATTCAGGTGCTGCTTCCCCGATCAGTGTACAACGTCGTAGTCATATGCTGACATTTTGATGGGCCAGCGTATCATGCGTGGTGACATCAGCGGTGTTAACTTCTGGGGCCCCAAAATTCCTATCGGTGGCCTGTCATCTGTTATGAACGTTAATTTTTGTCCGGCAATGTACTGGCGAAAATGTTCGGCCACGTAGACCCCAGCACGCTCATCACAATCGAGCTGAGAGTAGTTGCACTCTGCTGCTGACAAAGTGCGTGACGCAAAAGCAATTGGTGCCTCTTTTCCTTGACTGTCAGCTTGTGTAAGAACAGCCCCTACGCTTTAGGGTGATGCGTCACAGACTATGGATCAAGCTTGCTTTCATCGTAATGTTTGAGGGTTGTGCATTGCAAAAGAAGCGGTTTCAGGGCCACGAATGACGCCTGATGGTTAGGCGACCAGGTACATGGGACCTCTTTTTGCAATAGTTTGTGCAGGTCGTTGGCGACAGTTGCTCGCTGTTCTAGGAACCGGTCATAGAACGTAAGGAGTCCAAAATAGATTAGAGTTGTTGCTTGTTATTTGGTGCTCGTTCCTCTGTTATTCCTCGCACCTTGTCATCAGTTAGATGGATGCCTTCAGAGTCAATTCCGTGACCAAAATATTTCACCTTGCTTACAGTAAAACAGTATTTTTCCGTGCTTATACCCCCGTTTGCGTTGGCTAGCCTTTCGAACACTTGTTCCAAACGTGCAGCATGCTCCTCGCCTGATGCTCCTGTGACGTTTACATCATTGAGATAAGCGTATGTTCCAGGAATACCACGAAGTATTGTCTCCATATATCCCTGGAAGATTGTTGGGGCTGCCGCTAGCCAAATGGCAGTCATCTGACTTTGTAGAGCCCCTTCATCGTATTCATGGTGAGCAACTGAGACGTTGATTCGCTCACCTTCAGCTGCATAGTATGCTTGCGTAAGGTTCATGGTGGTGAAAATTTTCTTTCCTCGAAGTGTACCGAAGACCTCTTCTGGCGTTGGCAGTGTAAAAAAACGGCTGGGTATACCTGTACACTGCGCTCCGGTAGTCTGCATAGTCGTAGGGTTCCATTATTCTTCCGAACTACGACGAGTGCTGTCGCCTATTCAGCTGTGCAGTGCTGCTTCAAAGACGCCTTGTTCTTTCAAGTTATCCAGTTCCGCTTCTACTGCAGATCTTAAAGTAAAAGGTACGGGCCTTGCTGTGAAGAATTTAAGGCTGGCATTGTTGAGCAACTCCAGGCCGACAGAAGTTTTGTCCCTTCCTGGGATGTCATCGGAGAAGACTGTCTTGTACTTCTATTGAAGGCATTCCATCAGTGACTTCTTTACAGTCTGGTGGACGCCGCCGATAGTGATCCTAAGGGCGTCAAACCAGTTCCTTCACAGGAGGCTGTACCCACTGCTTTTAACAATCACGAGTGGCAGCTTGCATTTCTTCCCGTTGTACACAACGTCGACGTCGGCACTATCCTGTAGCGGCAGGCTCTCACCTGACCATGACCTGAGGTGCGTGTCGTCGTCTTTTAGCCTGGGTGCGTGCTCTGGCCACGTTGTACGAAAAGTGTCCTCTCTGATAAGGGTGCATGCCACTCCGGATTCGACTTCGAACCGGATCAGCTCATTGTGGACGGTCAAGCAGGCCACTGTTTTATGACGCGTGCCGATGTTGGCGCTGGTGTTTAAATCATACAGCGCTGACGGAGGTGATTAAAACCTTTGCTTCTAACTTGTGTCGTGGCTTCAGAAGCGTCTATACTATGATTGCGTGACAGGGCTGATTTACCTTGCTTCTTTTTGTTATAGAGCCGTTCTCGATATGCCCACACTTGTGGCAAATGTTGCATGCCGTTACTAGGAAGCGGTGTATCTGCTGATTATGCTGTTCGTCACAGCGCCAACAGTGTTGGAACTGTGGAAGTTTTTTCTAACTTGCCTTCATGCTGTGGTTTTAGTTGTTCAAAATCTAGTGCACTGGCTCGATAGATCGCGGCATTCGTCGCTACTGCTGCCCCACACTTTCCATTCGGAAAACGATGTCACAGGCTTTCCGTGAACATCAGGTCCTTCTCTGCGAACAGTTGCTGTTGCAGGGACTCGTCACGCAGTCCACACACGAATCGATCACGCAGCATAATGTCCAAGGGGAGCATTGTAGGGTTAGCTAGCGACAGGGATGACGTTGCTCCAGCTGACTGTTTGGTGGCTGTTGTGCTCGCAAATAGCGTCCAAAAGTTAAAGTTGGCAGCCAGTTTCTTTACTGCCACAACGTAGGTACTTGCAGTTTCTCCCTCCAACTGGTCACGTCTTTGGAAGCGAGCCCGCCTGGAGACTTCGGAGGGCCGCGGGTCGAAGTGCTTTTGCAGTGCAGCTACGATGTCATCGTAGGCCACGGCAGTTGGAGTGCTTTGCTGGACCAGAGAGCAAACGGTGCCGCACGTCTCCTTGCCGCACAGCATAAGCAGGTAGGCCCTCTTTTCGGCATTTTCCGTGATGTTGTTTGTCTCAAAGTAGAACTGAAGGCGTCTGAACCAAGATGTCCATGAGGAACCGTTGAACTCCGGTATCCGTTCATAAAGCGTGAGCGTAGTCTTAATTGTAGTACGGCGTAGCTTAACGCTGGGTTCGGATCTGCTTCCTCGTCGCCACTGTTATGTCCGCGGATAGCTTGAACAAACAAGGCCGTTGCGAACACAAGAAACTATTCATTAGAACTCGACTCAAGCGGTGTGTGGTGGCGGCTGCTTATCGGCGCGGTCTGAAGCCATCTCTCTCCAGACACAGCTGACCGGTGCAGACAGGAGAGGGTTGGGGTGAAGGAGGAAAGGAACGTCAAGAGGGTCGTTGGTCCTTCGTTCACATTCGCAACCCTTGCGAGCGAAACATCGCGACGGGAATAGCGCACTGTTAGTTTATACACTTGCAGTGCGCTAGAAATTTTGAAGCAGCAATATGCTGCGGAGGAGGTCTTGAGTCTGATGGGCGAACTTGTGGTAATGAAAGTCCATTAGACACGGTTGTAACCCAAGGGGCATGGCAACCACGATCTTTTACTGATGTATTTTTACCAATTCATGCAATAAAGAAAAAAAAAGACGGGAATAGCGCACTGGTTGAGCGGTTCATTGTTCCCCCATCTACGCGTATACGCGCTGGACACAACAGTACTTTAATGTGCTGTATTTTATATTTCATTTCATGGTATTGTATTGTAGTGTTTTGTCGTATTGTAGCGTACAGTTTTAAAGCTAAAAAAAAAGAAAAATCTCGGGCATAGCTCAGTTAGTTAAAGCGTTCGTCTGGGGATCCAAGGAAAGGAGGTTCGATCCCCGGAGGACACAGGCTTCATATATTTATTTTAACAGTCTTCCTCATGGTAGTGTGGCCGATGGCGTCACCGTGTGATAATGTCACAATCTTGCGATATCTCGCGGAGCCTCGAGGAAAAGTGTGGCACTTCTCTTGGCCGGACGGGCAGAATCATGGCCGCGAGTATGAGCCATTAAAGGCTTTCGCCTTAACACGAAGGCAGCAGTTTTGGACATAATACTCAGCTGCGAATCTGCTGGCATCCCAAGTGAAGAGGCTTAGGTCTCTATTGCAGACGTCCGGGCCTCAAAACTCGGATCGACCTTCATCTCAAATCTCTAGATGCATGGGCCGTAGTTTCCACTCAGGCGCAGCTCTTCTCGGACTTTCCGCGCATCGCACCTGTGATGGCTAGGCCGCCACCCGTTAACCGAACGTAAGCTGCCCGTGTCTCCACCAAACCTGCTCCGGCCGTGATGTACGCAAACGAGATGTGTAACTGAGGGGTCCAGGCTGCAGTGCAGAAGCCTGCTGCAGCCGTAGCCGTTGAACCTACATTACGATTTGGGACGCCGTCAGAATAACTGACTCCGCCGATGTCCAGCCAGACCACTCCGCTGGACGCACAATCACCCCCAAGGGCACGTACACATGAGTGGACACTTTCTTTTGTAGACTATCTTCCTATTCGTTGCCCGTGTTTTGATTTTCCTTTTCTCGCGTGTACGTGTTTGTTTCCAGTGTCAAATTAAAGTGTTACATTTTTCAAGTGCTGTTGCCTCGTGTGTTACTTTCTTATCATTAGTTCTAATTCTCACTCAGGAGAAATAAAGTTACTGATAACTGAGACTAACGTGGCAGCGTAGGTAAGAATGAAGAAAGCACGACGAGTGCCGACAACGAACGCTATATTTAGGTTACCAGTTCTCGAGCCTTTTTTCTTGTCGTACCTGCCTAATGTACCGCGCTGAATTTCAGGATGACAAATACCAACTTGCCCAGTTAGTTTATTGTACATAAACACACAGGTTTAGATGTGATTACAAACCCTGGCTTGCCGTTATCTTTTGCAAAAACTTCTGCAAGTATTCGGCTTTGGAACAGTTGTGTTAATTCCCAAATAGCACGCTGTCAATGGACCGCCATCAGCCCAGTATTGGGGGAAACCTGCCCCAGCATTGGGGTCCGTATTTGTGCTTCAGTGGGGCGCTACCCGTGCCGAGATTTATACAAATCTACTAGATTAGCTTTCCTACAATGGCCGCCAATGGCAGACTAGGGTAGTTTTTGGCATGCAGCCTCACTCAACAGCTACCCACTATCTTCCATCCAAGCATACCCACTGGCTCCTATATAACGTACATCCAGCCACTCTCACTGGCTATCCAATACTCACAACCAAGCTAACTCACTAGCTTTGAATAACTGCTATCCAGCTAGGCTCATCGGCTCCCCAACATCGCCCACCAAAATTTGTCCACTGGCTTTCCATCATTGGCGCCCAGGTAGTCCCATTATTGGGCAATGTTGTTTTTTGTGACTATTTTTTTATTTGATGGGTGTTATGGCGCAGAGACAGCAACGGCCATCGTGCGCCAAACACGGGATTGAGTTTGTTTTTGTTCAGGTAATTATAATAAGCTAATAATATATATACAGCATCCTGAAAGTATCCATGAATTCACACAAAAAAGCCAGAATTGTTCGTTTCATCGATATTTATTAGGTGCGCATGTGGAATATAGTGAAAAAACAATAGGCCGACTTCTTTCAAACTTGGAGGACTTCACCTCTTATTAGGTCCATTGACAAGGTGTCAGCAGATCCCAGGTTGTAGGAAGATTCCGCATTAAAGGCAGCTTCAGGTGTCTGTAAGCCAATATCTCTGGCATGCGCCTTTTGCTCTTGGTTATAAGGACAGCTGCTTTCAGCAGCCCTTGCCGATGTATGCTCGAGCAGCTTGCATGTCATCATCTCCCTTTCGTACAAACATCTGAAAGCGAAAACAAAAATAGGAGAAACTATTATGCAGAATTGTTTTCTTAGCACAGCTTGGGCAAACTGCTCATGAGCAGTGAAATTTGCCACTGCTACAAAATTAGTTTGTACAAGTCAGCATGCTGAAATTGCAATTCATGAAGAATGCATATTTTTTTCGCGCAATAGAGTTGAAGCGAAACCTATTCTTACTCTCGGCGTACATAAACAGCAGATGAGGACATTCTGGTAATCTTAACTATCACGTGCCAATGCCTAATAAAATGATTATATTTCCAGTTATAACCCCACACTATATAAAAAATGGATATCTTACCGGTCGTTCAGCACAGCCTTGTATAAAGTGTCAACCGATGCAGCCTAAGAGGAAATTGCCACGCAAAGGTCCATCTTTGTGATCCCAAGTCTTTACTCTTCCAGGGAAGTGTAGCAACATGGGAGGCAAATAAAGCAACAAGTGCTTCCAAAATCCTACTCCGCTACGAGCATATATCTTAAAATAAAGGGTCAATGGCACTCACACTGAGCTGCAGACTGTTCCGCGAGACAGGACGACTCATGTTGTGGTTGTACTGTTTATTTCCCTAGTTCGAGCGGAGCTGCCGCAGACAACCTGCGAGGCGCGCACCTGCGCTGCTAGAAAGAAGAGGGGAGATAGAAGAGAGAGCGCGCTGGCGCCAGTCATGCGAGCGCGGCAGCGCTGTCCGCCTGGTTTGATATGACTCCGTTCGAATTCTGCCCGGGTTCACTGGAGTGACTAGAACAAAGCATGGGAACAAGGAATGCACGTCGAAGGCTGGCGCCCCTGCGTCGGAAATAGCCGCCTGTCTAGCACAGCTAGAAATAACGTAACGTCTTTACCAAAAGTAACCAGCCTGAACCATTAATCACCTGTGCGGAAAAAAACTCCATCACTCTTATCTGTAAAGACCATTTTTTGCCTTTTGATTTAGATCAAGGGCTCCAAACACGGTTGAGATGGAAACCCAGTCGCCTGGTTACTTTTGGCAAAGACGGTACGTTTTGTATACAGTTAGAGCGAAGGAACGTAATATCTAGATTGAAATATCCCCAGTCTTGTTGCAATGTGTTTTGATAATATTCCTAAAAGCATGGAGAATCTTCCCAGAATACAGCATAGGAACAAGCATTTAAACGAAAGATGTTAAGCCGAATTTGCAAAAGTATTCGAAGGAAGGTCACGCGAGTTATGCACGCACGCGCTTATACAGCTCTCGGACAAAAGTAATTTCCTTGAACAGCGGCAAGACCATTCAACAATAACTTTATGACAAATATTTCGGTGGTGAGCACGCATATATTATGTTTGTTTCTGCAAAACAAAAAAAAATTATTGACACTTAGCTCCAGTCTCCAGTTGTGGAGTTGCTATGCTTCAAGCATCTTCAATGTTTTTCCTTTTAGGTCTTTACCAGGAAATGCTAAGTCCGATCTAGTTCACAGCTTCCACAGCAAATACACAATTGGTAGTAAAAAGTTGAACAGCATGAAATGCTATTTAATTTAAATACACTTCATTCCAGAACATCTGAGAAAGCAAAATTTTTTTCTCTGCCAGGCGTAGGTAGAGAACGTATAGAAAATAATGCTTTATTTTTTTTATGTGGGGTGATCTACCTTTTGACTAATGACTATGTGGTGCTGCATTAACAGCCTAAAGGTTCATCATTCCTGTCTTGCTGAAACAGCCAAAGCAGAGCACGCCGGCATATAGGAATTAAGTGCAAGTTTATGGCTGATATAAACTACAGCACAAGATATACAGCCCATCTTCTGTGCTTACAAGACCATCTACGGCAGAATACAGTCGGTGGTGGCGCCTCGTTGAGGAGTCGGCTAGCGTACATGACGAAAGGTGCAGCATTTGCAAACACTAGTACAATCTCTTTGACCTCTGCTTTCCAGAATTTGATCTTTTCTTTCACCACGCAAATACAATAGTGCATAAATAAAGCATTTACGTGTCTAGGGTTATGGAGAAAAGTTTTCAGGATGCGGATGTAAAACCTCATCGCGACAAATTAAGCCGGGCTTACAGCTTATAGTATATATGCCTTTGAGGTTGCTACGTCTTTCTAGCCTACTGCAGATTGCAGAAGTGTATATGCTTGTATTGTGCGTCGTATTGTGTTTTTATATATAGTCAGTGACCGTTGTGAGCTTAAAAAAATTATTCGGCTGTTTTGTTGCGATTTTATCGAGGAGGGTGACAAAGTATGCCTAAATTTTTGATGTATGAGTGGCCCCACGCATCACACTGAAGACGTATAGAAAAAATGCTAGGGCCTGTAACTGCTGCGCGTTCAACCTCTGTACTAAATGTATTCACAGCTGCGAACAGCGCAATAGTCGGGCATTTCTATGCATTTCATAGACGGCATAACCCACGTGTCCGACTTGATGGCAACATTGCACGAAGCGTGTCCTGTTTGCATGCGTAGTGCCACCGGGGCTTTCTAAATGTTTGGGTAAAGAATATCTGCTTTTATCTCATGGCATGGATTTCCATGCCCTGTATCCAATGCACACTTATTGAATCACCATGCAATGAACCTTTCAGCTGTATTATTTTCTGTGCATGGATATTCTCAGCATGCTTTATTTCAATAAAAAGCTACATGAAAAATATCAGCACTGCATACGCATGTGACGGCTTTGTAGTTGCCTTTTAGTCATAGCACGAAATAGCAACTAGCCATAGTACTGATTATTGAAACATTCAGCACTATAATTTTCCGGATTGCCAATTGCTGTGGCTGGATGCCAATAATACAAAACCACTGGGCAAGATTGAATTCAAAGTATTGGGTAGCCGATAAGTCTGGCTGGATGCCAGCTGTAAATATCCAGTGAATAAGCATGGGAACAAGATATTGGATGACCAGTGAGCTTGGCGGGATAGGCGTGATACAACAAACAGTGAGTGAGCTTGGGTGGAAGATATTGAGTAGCCATTGAGTGCCATTGAATGCCAGTAAACAAGGTAGTATGCCAATACTGGTTTTGATAGGAGAGCCAATCAAATTGGTTGGCATATATCTTGGCTCTTTGTGCGCCCCAATCAGACGCCAGTATTGACCAATATTGGGACCAATATATCCCAATATTGGACCAGTGGCGGTCCATTGACAGCATGCTGCTTGGGTTATGTGCAATGTTTTTCCAGCCATCAAAACTCAGTGGACAATTTGACCACTTTAAATGAGTCATATTCATTGTTGTAAAGTCCCCAAAATTGGCGAGGCCACACCGACCACTGTATGCCAAAATGTATTCAATGTAGATAGGCCAGCTATATTAATAGGATCATATCAATCAAAGCATACAATAAATTGTGCAATGTTGGCAAGCCATCCCCGGTGCCCATAAAATATCGATCACTATAACGCATGATGGATACAGTATTGGGAAACCATCTCAACTAGTAGTAAAATATTGACCATTGTATGGCGGAAAATATTTCGAGTTGACAGACCACCAATGATGGCAAGGAAATATTAATTAACCTATATAAAGATGTATGGCATTTTGGCAAGTCATTACACTTCTTTAGGCAACATCGACTACTGTAATTGTAGATATAAAATGCTGGGAAGCCAAGATGACTGGCGGGAGAATATTGACCATGTATGCGAAGATACATTCGATACTGACAAGCAATCAATACTGGCATTGCAATATTCACCAATGCATGCCATGATAGGTGCAATGCTGGCCAGTCGCCACAGCTCAAGACGCGATATTGCTCACTAGAAACAAGTATTCATTGTTGGGAAACCACTAAGACGGGTGGGTTAACATGAACCATTATATGCTAAGATATGTTAAATGTTGACGAGCCAGCTATACTGGCAGGACAATATTTACCATTGTATGCCATCATCGATCATTTCTGATAGTTCCCTGATGCCATGTTGGGAAGCCATCACAATTGGCAGAGGAATATTGACCAATGTATTCCAAAATATATTCAATGTTAACAAGCCGCCATTACGGACTGGACAATATTTACCAATCCATGCCAACATATGTTCAATGTAGGCCAGTGGCCACCACTCGTTGGGCAATATCGGGCACTGGAATTGAAGATGAATAAAATGTTGGCAAGCCACTAAGATTGGTGGGATGATATTGACCAATGAATGCCAAGCTATATTCAATGTCGAGAAGCCATATATACTGGCAGGAAAGTATTTAACAATGGCTGCCATGATTGCCGAGGGCTGGGAAACATTGACCATAAAATATTGTGTATACATTGTTGGCAAGCAATTCCATATGCAACGTCAAAATTGCCCGTTTATAGCCCATGAATGCCAATCATGGGGGGAACGTGTAAATCACTGGTACAAGAGTGGTCGATGTTATCGCATGGCTGTACCAATATAGGTAGCGCAGTGGCAACGCCTAGCCACTGATGGACCAGACGTCGTCAATCAATTTCCAATATCGGGCCGGTCGCATGTGCTACCTGGGTTGAAATATATGCACATAAACAGAGCTAGAAACCGATATCATGAAATGAAAGGGATATGTTTATATTCTGAAACCCAACACACTAACACCTCGTTATTGATGCAAAATCAGGATTCTTGACTAACATGTGAGACAAGGTTAAAATAACACGCGCAGAGAATAAGCTAGTTTACCTGATTCTCGTAAAGGACATAATAGTAGTGTAAAGAATTCGGCACTTTTCTGGCGAAATTAGGACGTTTAAAAATAATGAGGACGCATTTTGGTTACGTTCTCTATAGTTATTTGTGCATTTTATTGTCCTCCTGCCTCCAGTCTTGATAACAAGCAGAGGCTTAATCAATTCATTTTCGAAAATAACTTAGGTTCATCTAATGTCATCTGCACGGGCTATTTTATAGCACCGAACATTCATTGGCCATCTATGCAGTTTTCCGGTAAAGATAGGGAGGCTGCGATTATAGGGAGCTGCTGAACTTCTCGTTAACCTTTGGGCTTATACAAGTTATCAACGGCGCTGCTAGGAATGATGCTATTTTGGACTTGGTGTCCATGTCTCCTAATATAGCTAGGAAAGGTTACAAATGTGAAATTATTGACGGCATCACTGATCATGAAGCCATTCTTGTCTCAGATTACGTATTAAGTTAATAAACTGCAATATCATTTTACATCTTTTCATTCTGCAAATGATGATGAGTTCACGCCCTTTTCAATTCATTTGTGCAAATCATGAGAACATGTATCGATGGGTTCGTCCTCCTTAAGCAAAAAAGAAAAATTCAAAGTTGTCTTGGATAAATCATGATCTCATGTGCCACCATTTTTAGTGGCTTCCTAATGTTGTATATGTGTGGTCAATATTTTGTGATGAGGTCTGCAGCTGACCAGCATTTTTCACTTCAAGTCACAGGTTCATCAATGTTGTCTGGCCAATAGACATGGCTGCATAAGTTTGGGTATTTCTTGGCATATATTAGATAACATTCTGCTAGTCATGATGGCTTGCCAAAATTCATATACATTGCATTGCAGTGGTCCATATTCTCGATGACCTGTAAATTTATTATATTTATTAATCCTCTATCAGGGGAATAGTAGATAGACAATTAACAATATGCTAAACCAGGTAGCACATGTGACAGGCCCGATATTGGACGTTTGATCCGCGAGTCGCCTGGCATTGCCAATGCGCTACCAATCATGGTACAGCCATGCGTTAACATTGACAACTCTTGGACCAGTGATTTACACGTTCCACCATGACTAACATTCATGGGTTATCAACAGGGCAATCATGACCTTGCGCATAAAATTGCTTGCCAACTTTGTATACAAAGTGATATATGATGGCCAATATTACCTAGCCGTCGGCAATGTCTTGCCCATAATTCGAGAATCATGACATACATTATTTAAAATTTTTGCCAGTATATATGGCTTGCCGATATTGAATATAGCTTGTCATTCATTGGTCAATATCATCCCGCTAGTCTTGGTGGCTTGACAACATTGTAATTATCTTCATTTCCAGTTCTTAATATTGCCCAACGAGTTCTGGCCGGTGGCCTACATTGAACATATTGTTACATATATGACCTGCGCGTTGCTGGATGTTGAAGAAGAGGACGATTAACAGTAGTGCCGCGAAAGGAAGACGAAGCTGAAGAAACCGTTGAGACTTGCCTGAACACTTGCTCTACTGTGCTGTGGACGCTTGCCCTTCACCTGCTGTGGTTTCTGTGCTAGCCTTCTGCCCCGTATCATCTTGGTGGAGGTGACCAAAGATCCCCGTGCGCACAGATTACCCCTTGCGCTGCCAAAACCTGGATTTGCGCAGTGGCCGTCATCTACCTGGGGTTTCAACGACGTCAACAACTACCACTATGACATCCGAGGCAGCCCCTACCACCGCGGCAACTTCGGCTCAGCCAGTCGTGCTCACAAAAATCCGCCACCCTCCCATATTTAATGGCGAAGACAAGACAGACGTGGAAGATTGGCTGGATGAGTACGAGCGTTGCAGCAAGAACAACCAGTGGGACGCGACCATTATGCTGGCCAACATCATTTTCTATTTGGCGGGAACCGCTCGCACGTGGTTCCAAAATCACGAACAAGAGCTGGTGACGTGGGCAATCTGTAAGCAAAAGCTTCAGGACCTGTTCGGGAAGCCCATTGGCCGAGCTGTCGCAGCAAAAACAGAACTTTCATCTCGCATCCAATCCTTTACGGAGTCCTACCTTGCGTGTATTCAAGACGTGCTTGCGTTGTGTCGCAAGGTCAGCTGCTCAATGACGGAAAATGACAAGGTAGGCCATATCCTCAAGGGCATTGCGGATGATGCGTTCAACATCCTGTTCTGCATGAATTGCTCCACCGTCGACTCAGTGCTTCAAGTCTGTCGAAATTTCGAGCAGGCTAAACAACGACGCCTCGTACATCGCTTTGAGCGCCTTCCAAGCACCGCAGCTACATCATCCTGCGATGATCTGGCCCCTTTGCAACAACCTTCCCATCCCACGAACGTGACTCGTATCGTCCGGAGAGAACTCGAGGCCTTAGCTCCTACACCACTCATGTCTCCGCTGCCCGACACCATGGCCATGATACAGGCTGTAGTTCGCCAAGAACTTGCAAACGTCGGCCTGTCCTCCAGCCCCGTGTCGCCCACGCCACCATCCCACTCTGTTCCTGTAGTGGCTGCTGCTACTGCCAGCCCACCTTCTTCACGTCGCTACCTTAGTCGCAATCCTACAGAGTGGCGCACCTCAGACGACAGGCCAATTTGCTTCATTTGCTGTCACGCCGGTCACACATCGCGTTATTGCCGTAGCCGTACCTTCTTCGCTCCTCGCTCCTATTACAGCGCCGACCGCCGATACTACCAAGGACCTCGACGCTTCCCTGTCCAACCAGAGGAGCTCCGACCAGTCTACGATGGACCAGGACATTATCTTTCTCAACAAGATGAGACTCGAAACGAAACCGTTCCCCCTGCCCGTCGCACCAGCCGATCTCCATCCCCACTGGCTCGTCGATCCCGTTCACCGGTATCTCGCCGCAGCTCCTCCCCATCACACGCCGGTATCTACTAGGGAAACTAGCGAGTGCAGCGCCCTGGAGTGACGCTGCATTCCCGATCCGGACTGTCAACTCGGAACTGACCCCCGCACCTAGACGAAACCTCGTTGATATTCTTGTGGACGGAGTCTCCGTTTCTGCCCTTACTGATACTGGAGCCCACATTCCTGTTCTCAGCTCCTCGCTCCGTCGACGCCTCAACAAAGTCCTCACACCTGCTTCCTCATCTACCGTTCGTGTTGCTGATGGCAACACAACTACTGTCATTGGTATGTGTACTGCGAGAGTTACCATTGCCGACCGCCACATCCCTGTGCTATTTACAGTCCTCACCAATTGCCCTCATGAAGTTATATTAGGACTCGACTTTTTAACAGAACACTCCGCTCTCATTGACTGTTATTCTGGACTGATTCATCTAACCTGCCTCTCTGCCCTGACAACAAAGCTCCTGAAACTTCAACGCTCCGTCTTCGTTCCGCTACATTTAGTCGCCTACCACCAGAAGCCGCAGTGTATGTGCTGATGTCGCCTTTTCCCTCCGTTCCGGGTGCCGACTGCGTTGTTTGCCCCATAACTGACGTGACACTTGAGCGTAGCATCGCTCTACCTCAAAATATAGTGCATGTAGCGAATAACAGCACTTGTATTCCAGTCCATAACTTCAGCTCTTTTGTGCAAGTTCTTCCTGAGGGCATTTCTCTCGCCGAACTGACCCCATTGTCGGAGTTTATTGTGGCTGCTGTTTTGCGTGACCCTATTGCCGCAGTGCCGACGCGACCTGCACCGTTCCCACCTCAGGCGGTCCGTATATCCGGCATGGTTGCTCCTGACTTGCGCCCTGATCGTGCTAAAGCACTTACGACCCTACTGACATCGTACAGAGATATTTTTGATTTTGGTGACCGACCCTTGGGTCAAATGTCCCTCGTTACACATCGAATCGATACCGGAGACGCCAGCCCAATTCACAGACGACCTTACCGAGTCGCCATTTCTGCACGTCGCCTCATACAAGATGAAGTCGACAAGATGTTGACAAGGAACATTATAGAGCCTTCCAGCAGTCCCTGGGCATCACCTGTCGTGCTTGTTAAAAAGAAGGACAATACCTGGAGGTTCTGCGTTGATTACCGACATCTCAACAAAATTACAAAGAAGGACGTTTACCCGCTCCCCAGGATAGATGATGCCCTTGACTGCTTGCACAGCGCCAGCTATTTTTCTTCGATTGATCTCCGTTCTGGTTATTGGCAGATCGCTGTTGACGAAAGGGATCGAGAGAAGACCGCTTTCGTCACACCTGATGGCCTGTACCAATTCAAGGTGATGCCATTTGGTCTGTGTAATGCGCCCGCAACATTCGAGCGCATGATGGATTCTCTTTTGCGCGGTTTCAAATGGACGACGTGTTTATGTTATCTCGATGACGTTATTGTCTTTTCCTCGGCCTTCGAGAGCCATCTCCATTGCCTTGAGGTCATTCTTGGAGTCTTCCGAAGAGCTGGCCTTCAGCTTAACTCGAAGAAGTGTAGCTTCTGCCGACGTGAACTCAAGGTGCTCGGTCACGTGGTCGACGCATGTGGCGTTCGACCCGACCCAGACAAAATACGTGCTGTAAGAGCATTTCCTACACCCCGCTGTACCAGTGACGTGCGTAGTTTTCTAGGCCTTTGCTCCTATTTTCGGTGGTTTGTCCCCAACTTTGCCTCAGCACTAATCACCTTGATGCAACCCTTGCTCTGTTCGTGCTCCACAACGGCACCTTATACAGGCGGAATATGGGACCAGATGGCGCCGAGCTTCTGCTCGTAGTCCCCGAACACCTGCGCGCCACCGTTCTACAGCAACTGCACGACGTGCCCACTGCGGGTCATCTTGGTCTATCTTTCACGTATGACAGCGTCCGCCGCCGTTTCTTTTGGCCCGACCTCTATCGCTCTGTTCGTCGTTACGTGGCTTCTTGTGACTGGTGTCAACGACGGAAGAAGCCATCGGTGGTGCCTGCTGGATACCTGCAGCCGATCGACATTCCAGTAGACCCATTTTCACGAGTTGGTCTTGATCTCCTCGGGCCTTTCCCACTCTCTTCGTCGGGGAATAAATGGATTGCGGTGGCCACGGATTATACTACGCGCTACGCTGTCACCCGAGCGATACCTACCAGCTGTGCAACTGACGTGGCGGCGTTTCTTCTCCACGACATCATCCTGCTCCATGGTGCTCCACGCCAGCTGCTCTCTGACCGTGGCCGTTGCTTTCTTGCTCGGGTAGTCGACGAAATTCTCTGGTTCTGCTCCATTAAGCACTATTTCACCACCGCTTACCATCCACAAACGAACGGCCTCACCGAACGCCTGAACCGCACGCTCACGGACATGTTGTCAATGTATGTATCGGATGATCACCGGGACTGGGATGTTACTTTGCCGTTTGTAACGTTCGCATATAATTCCTCTCGTCACGACACAATGGCTACTCCCCCTTCCTATCTCCTATACGGCCGCGACCCTCCCCTTCCGTTTGACAGCGTACTGCCTCCCACCGTAAATGCCAGCTCCTATGTTCGTGACGCCATATCTCGAGCTGACGCCGCCCATGTTCTTTCTCGCCGCCGATTAGCTTCCTCCCAAAATTCCCAGAAACGCCGCCATGATTCTCGTCACCGCGACGTCCACTACTCTCCGGGTTCTCTCGTCTTGCTCTGGACTCCCGCTCGTAGAGTTGGGCTGTGTGAAAAGCTCATGCCACGCTACGCAGGACCCTACCGTGTCTTACGGCCGGTCACTCCTGTGACATATGCGATCACCCCTGTGCATCCGCCGCAACAGTCCGCTATGCCACGTACCGAGATCGTTCACGTCGCCCGAATGAAGCCGTACTACACCTGCAGTAGTTCGACATAATGCGCACCGAGACTGTGCTTTTCGTGGGGGGGGGGGGGTAATGTTACATATATGACCTGCGCGTTGCTGGATGTTGAAGAAGAGGACGAATAACAGAAGTGCCGCGAAAGGAAGACGAAGCTGAAGAAACCGTTGAGACTTGCCTGAACACTTGCTCTGCTGTGATGTGGACGCTTGCCCTACACCTGCTGTGGTTTCTGTGCTAGCCTTCTGGCCCGTATCAATATTATGGCATGCATTGGTAAATATTGTTCTGCCAGCAATAACAGCTCCGTAACATCGAATATATCCTGGCATACATTGGTCAATATCCGCCTGCCAATCGTGACAGCTTCCCGACATTGTGTATATCTAATAATAAAATGGTCGAGGATGATATACAATGGTAAATATTGTCCTGCCAGTATAGCATGCTTGTCGACATTTCTTACATCTTGTCCTATATTGGTTATTGTTATCGCACATGTCATAGTGACTTACCAACATTGTAAGCATCTTCACTTCTAGTGGCGGGTATTGCCCAACGAGTGGTGCCCACTGGCTGAATATTGAATATATCATGGCATGCATTGGTAAATATCATGGCATGCATTGGTAGCTATGATGGCTTGCCAACATTGCACGCATCATTGTGCATTGATTGATATGATCCTGTTAGTATAGCTGGCTTATCTACATTGAATACATTTTGGCATACAGTGGTCGTTGTGGGCCCCACCATTTTTGGGGAATTTACAACAATGAATATGACTGGGTTTTAGTGGTCAATTTTGTCCACTGAGTTATGCCAGCTGGAAAAACATTGGACATTTCACTACATGTGTTGGCCGGAATTGGCTTGCATATAGATATCAACAATCCATTCTCAGCCTGTATATCCTGGTATATTTTTTACGTCCCGAACAATAACGTCGTGTCCTTCGCAATGGCTTTGAAGTATGTTTTTACATCATCAACAATATAGTAGTAGAAAACAGTTATTCAAGAAAAAGGCTTAGGCTGTAAGGGAATGGTTGGTACAGGGTCCTCCCCCATTACACCGGTGGCTGAACACCTGCCGGCGTAAGGCTTCATTTTCTTGACAAAGCCATGCCATGAGATAAAGGCACAGATTCTTGAGCCAGAACATTTAGAAAGCCCTGAAATGAATGATTGGGTGGCACTACGCAAGCAAGCAGGGCATGCTTCCTGCAATGTTGCCATCCTGTCGGACGCGTGGCTTATGCCGTCTACGAAACGCATAGAAATGCCCGAATGTTGCGCTGTTCTCAACTGTGAAGAAGTTTAGTCCAGAGGTGGAATACGCAGCACTTACAGACCCTACTGTTCCTTCTATACGTCTCCAGCGTGATGCGTAAGGCCACTGATGCGTCAAAAGTTTACGAATACTTCGTAGCCCTCCTCAATAAACAAAACAGACGCATAATATTTTTAAGCTGTCAACTTTTGCTGCCAATGTATAGAAACAATACAGCGCAGTATACAAGAATACACACTTCTGCAATCTGCAGTAGACCAGTAAGACATAGCACCTTCAAAACCATATATACTATAGGCTGTCAGCCCGGGTTAATTCGTAGCAATGAGGTTTTCCACCCGCATCCTGAATCCTCCTGTCCATGAATAGAAATAGACACATAAATGCTTTATTATGCACTATTTCATTTGCGTGGTGAAAGAAAAGTTCAAATGCTGGAAGAGATTATGCAAGTGAAGGCAAATGCTGCACCGTTTCTTCATGTATGCTAGTTGACTTCTCAAAGAGGCGCCAACACCGACTGTATTGCTCCGTAGGTGGTCTTTTAAGCACAGAAAACGGGCTAGGTGCATCATATTTTGTGCAGCATATATGGCTGCAACTATGCCTTGCACTTGATTCCTATATGCCGGCGTGCTGAGCTTTGAGCACTTCAGCAAGGGACGAATGATGAACAAACCCTTTAAGTTGTTGATGCAGCATAGCTCATAGTCAAAAGGTTTATCCGCCCACGTAAAAAAATAAAAGGATTATTTTCTACACATTCTCTACCTTCGCCTGGCAGAGAAAAAATCTAGCTTTCTCAGATGTTTTGGAATAAATGTATTTAAATTCAATAGCAGTGCACGCTGCCCAACTTTTTACTACAAGATGTGTACTTGTCGTGGCTGCTGTATAACTAGCTCAGACTTCACATTTGCTGGTAAAGACTTACAAGAGAAAATATACAAGAAGCTTGAAGCATAGCACCCCCACAATTGGGGACTCGAAATAAGTGTCAGTGATTTTTCGTTTCCATAAACACAAAAAAACATGAATGCGTTCCCATCACCGACATATGTCATAAAATTATTCTTGCCTGGTCTTGCTGCTCTTCAAGGAAATTATTCTTGTCCGAAAGCTGCATAAGCGCGGGTATAACTTTTATGACCTGCCTTCGAATATGTTTGCAAAGTCAGCTTAACATCCCGCGTTTAAAGACCTGTTCCTATGCTGTATTCTGCGAAGTTCCTCGATGCTATTATTTGAGTATTATCACTATATAATGTGAACAGACTGAAGGTATTTCAATTTAGAAATTACGTTTGTTCGCTCTAACAGTTTGAGAGAAAATGTATGGTAATTCTAGCAGTAATAGACATGCGGCTATTTGCGACGCATCCAACGCCGCGGCGCGAAAGTTTGCCGTGCCAGTGTACGCGTTCATCGTTCCCACGCCTCAGTACTCGGGCAGTGAACTTCGGTGGAATTGCAACCTGCGGTGGCATATGAAGCCATGCGAACAGCCCTGCGACGCTCGCCCAACTGGCGCCTCTGGCGCCGGCGCGCGCTCTGTCTTCGCTCTTCTTTTTCTCTCTAGCAGCGCAAGTGCGCGCCTCACGTTGGCTCCTGCAGCTCCGCTTCCACTCGCAGAATAAACAGAACTACGGCATGCCTCGTCCTGTCTCGCGGATCTTAGAACAGTCTGCAAATCAGTGTGCGTACCACTGGCCTTATATTTTAAAATATATGTTCGTAACAGAGTTGGTTTTGGGGAGCATTTGTTGCTTTTTTTGCCTGCCTTGTTGCTACACTTCCCTGCAGGAGTAAAGACTCAGGAACACTAAGAGAGACCTTTGCGTGCCAATTTCCTCTTTGGCTGCTTCGGTTGACACTGCATGTGAGGCTGTGTTATGCGACCGGTAAGATATCCTGTTATACAGTGGGACGTACTAACTGGCAATTGATCATTTTGTCAGTCATTGGCCCCATGATAATTAAGATTAACAGAATGTGCTTATCTGCTGTTTATTTACGCCAAGAGTAAGAAAAGCTTTTGCTTCAACTCTACTGCCCCAAACATAAAATATGCATTCTTCATGAATTCCAATTTCTGCACACTGACTTGGACAAACTAATTTTGTAGCAGTGGCAAATTTTACTGCTCACGAACAGTTTGCCCAAGCTGTACCGAAAACATAATTCTGCATAATATTTTTTCTTATTTCTGTTTTGGCTTGCTGACGTTTGTACGAAAGGAAGGTGATGATGTGCAAGCTACTCGAGCATACATCAGCAAGGGCTGGTGAAAGCTGCTGTCCTTATAACCGTGAGCGAAAGGCGCGTGCTAGAGATGCTTGCTTGGCAGACATCTGAAGCTGCCTTTATTGCGGAGTCTTCCTACAACCTGGAATCTGCTGACACCCTGTCAATGGACCAAACCAGAAGTGAAGTCCTGGAAGTCACAAAAAATTGCCTAATAAATAATCATGAAACGTACAATTTTCGCATTTTGTAGGAATGCACGTATACTTTCAGGGCGCTGTATGCAATTATTAGCTGCATGTAAAATACTTGCACAAAAACAAATTCAACCCTGTGTTTAGCGCATAATGACCTTAGCTGCCTTGGCGCTGTGATACCCAACAAATAAAAAAATTTTTACAACATTCAACAATGATGGGAATGCCTGGATGCCAATGATGCAAAGCCAGTGGACAAGCTTGGGTGGGCGATGTTGGGAAGTCGATGAGCCTAGCTGGATAGCAGTTCTTAAAAGCCAGTGAATAAGCTTGGTTGTAAGTTTTGGATAGCCAGTGAGAGTGGCTGGACGTGCGTTGTATAGGAGCCAGTGGGTATGCTCGGGTGGAAAATATTGGGTAGCTGTTGAGTGAGGCTGCATGCGAATAAATAACCTAGTCTGCCAATTGTGGCCATTGTAGGAAAGCCAGTCTAGTATTTTGGATAAATCTTGCCACGGGTAGCACCCCAATGTAACACCATTGTTGGCCCCAATATTGGGCTTATGGCGGTGTCATTGACGGCGTGCTAGTTGGGAATATATTCCGGAACAATAACGAAGTATTTCAATGCCCAAACGAAATTTCAAGTGCCTTCAACACTTTTTTTCAGTCAGTTTTTACGAATGATAATCAGATTTTATCATCGTTAGAACTACTCCAACTGTTAATGTTGATGTTTCTATATAAGGCGTCTTGGTTCTTATACTAGGCTTGGATATAAAGAAGTGTACCAGTCCGGATGACATTCCAAATGCATTTCTAGTTCGATATAATTATCAATGAACAGATCACTACTTGCATATTACATTCAGTAAATTTCACAAATCTAGTACTGTTTCTGCCTTTTGGAAGTCGGCGAAAGTGCTCCCTTTATTCAAATCTGGTTACAAACATCTTTGAAATTATAGGCCTACATTGCTAACGTCAGCATCGTGTAAAATGTTCGAACATAATATTTATAAGCATATTGACACATGCCATTCATAGACGACGAAGATTTGAACGGGCGATTCGGAGAAGACGACGAAGCGAAAACGGTGCTCCGCTTTTGTGCTGCACTGACTGACTGTTGGTGTTCTTCGGTGCCAGACTGCCAGAGCGCCTTCTGTGTAACGTTACGTTACAAATCTGGTGAAGCAATTGCCAGGTATCGATCGAGTCCTGCATAATCAACCTGTCAATACGGAGCTTATTCCCGTGCATCAACGCCTCGGCCGCCACCTATGTGGAGAGCCCCCTGAATTCGGACCCCTTCCGGCCGCTACCAGGACGACGCACCCTCAGACGGCCGTAGAACCTGCTGCAATGACATCTGAGAGCAGGCTTCCCACCCACATCCTGTGTCATCAGCCGCGAACACCCCCCTCTTTTCATGACGACGTGTTCGAGGACGCCGAGGACTGGCTTGAGGGCTATGAGCGAGTTGCTCGTTACAACGGGTGGACTGATGAGCGCAAGCTCCACAACGTGTACTTCGCTCTTGAAGAGTCTGCACGGACATGGTTTGAAAACCATGAGGCTTCCTTTCCATCCTGGGCAGCCTTCTGTCGTGATTTGAAAGCCACCTTTCCTAGCGCCGACCGCCGGGAGCGAGCAGAAGCTGCTCTACACTCGCGTAATCAGCGCCAGAACGAGAGCGTGCGTATGTTCTTTGAGGACATGACACGCCTTTTCAAGCGTGCGGACCCACAAATGCCTGAAGATAAGAAACTGCGTCATCTGATGCGGGGCGTTAAACAAGAACTTTTCGTGGGACTGGTGCGCAGTCCACCGCGCACTGTGGCGGAGTTTCTCAGCGAAGCAGCGACCATGGAGACAACGCTGCAACACCGAGCCCGTCACTTCAACCGTGACGTGAACATCATTGGGTCCGACGCACCCCCTGTGCATGTCGGCAGCGACATGGACGCACTACGAAATCTCATCCGTTCTGTCGTGCGGGAGGAACTGCAGCGCTCCGGATGCCTTGCAACACAACAGCTTTTCCTTCACTGGCTGAAGTCGTCCGGGACGAGGTGCGTATGGCAGCTCAGCAAGTTGCTGACGTTCCCCAGCAGAGCGTTCCCCACCAGACGTTCGACGCGAGGCCCACCTACGCGTCCGTCTTACGTAGGGCTCCCCCGCCGGACCATAGTATCAACGCCGCAGCTCCAGCAATGGAGCCGCAGGGTCCTCGCATGGAGGGACTCGCATGGAGCCGCATGGAGCCTCACTACTCCAATCCGCCAATCTAACAGCGACCCCGTAAAAGTCAAGTATGGCGGCCCCGGGACCGTCGACACCTGTGCTATCATTGCGGGGAAGCCAGTCACCTTTACCGGGGGTGCCCGTACCGCCGCGTCAACATGCGGGGTTTCGCCTCGGAGCAACTCTACCCTCGGAATGACAAACGGCCTACTGAGATTGCTAGCGACCTTGCAGCGCGACAGTACCCCGTCACATCCGGTTACCAAGAGCGTCGGTCTACGTCCCCGACGAGCAACCGTCAGACAAGTCCCAACTCTTCCCGACGCCGCTCTCCCAACCCTGGCCGGGAAAACTAATACCAGCGGCCTTCGGAGGCAGGGTCGCTGATGCCGGGAAATGTGAAGATTCTCCGTTATCGTCAAGCCGATCCGACGAGATTTCGCTTGTGTCAGGTAGCGACAGCATCCGGCATACTACCTCCGATTTATGTGTAACGATTGATTGAGTGGATGTCACCGCGTCACTCGACACTGGTGCCGATTATTCAGTAATGAGCCGTGGTCTCGCCCGAGAATTGAAGAAAGTTTTGACACATTGGTCCGGCCCGAAAATTCGCACGGCGGGAAGTCACTTGATCGAACCTGCAGGCAAGTGCACAGCGCGGGTCGGCATCCGTGGTTTTGTGTATGTCGGAGAATTTATCGTGCTTCCTGAGTGTTCGAAAGACTTGATCCTTGGTCTAGACTTCCTGCGCTGCCATTGACCTGAAAGAAGCGCGTGTTTCCTTTTCGACGAAACGAGCCGTGGCGCGCACTGAAAACGAAGATCCGGGTCTGAACGTTTTGCGTATAGTCGACGATGACGTGAGGGTTCCGGCACGTTCTAGTGTGTTGCTTCTTGTAAAGCATGACTTATTCCACGATTACGAGGGCATCGCGGATGGGCACCTTCCGCTACTACTCGAGGATGAATTAGCCGTTGCTCGAGGACTCGTACAATTCCAGAACAGTTGTGCTACTGTCCTCCTGACAAATTTTGCTAAGGAGATGCGGCATCTCGCCAAGGACACGGCTGTTGCCGTCCTCCACGATGTTACTGCCTTGCCTCATTATGCACCGCCGGAGCGAACTCTAAAGAAGATGCCGCACCTTGTCATGCTCTGCAAACCGTTAAAATTAACCCCGACTTGAGGCCCGATCAGAGGAATCTTCTCTCGGCTCTTCTGAGCGATTTCGCAGACTGCTTCGCCACAGGCTCTAAGGTCGGTCGTACTCCTGTCGCCATGCACCGCATCATCACCGATGAGACCACGTTACCGGTATGCCAGCGCCCGTACCGGGTTTCTCCTAAGGAACGTGACGCCATTAAAATGCAAGTGGATGAAATGCTTGCGGACGACGTGATCCAGCCTTCGACGAGCTCATGGGCGTCGCCAGTGGTCCTTGTCAAAAAGAAAGATTGCACCTTGAGATTCTGTGTCGATTACCGAAAGTTAAATAACGTGACTAAAAAGGACGTCTATCCGCTGCCCAGGATTGATGATGCCCTCGACAGACTACGCGACGCCAGGTACTTCTCCTCATTAGACCTCAAAAGCGGATACTGGCAAATCGAGGTGGATCAGAGAGACCGAGAGAAGACTGCATTTGTGACGCCCGACGGCCTATACGAGTTTAAGGTGCTTCCGTTTGGTCTTTGCTCTGCACCGGCCACGTTCCAACGTATGATGGACACGGTTTTATCAGGTCTGAAGTGGCAGTCGTGCTTGGTGTACTTAGATGATGTCATTATTTTCTCGCCTACTTTCGAGCAACACTTGGACCGGTTGTGCATCGTGCTTCAAGCACTCAAAGGCGCCCAACTAACGATCAAGCCTGAGAAATGCCACTTTGCTTTAAAGGAACTACGCTTTCTCAGCCATGTTGTCAGTGCACAGGGCGTTATCCCTGATCCCGAGAAGACAACCGCAGTGTCAAATTTTCCACGCCCCACCGACAAAAAGGCACTTCGACGATTTCTAGGTCTTTGTTTATACTACCGACGCTTCGTCCAAGATTTTTCTAAGATAGCTGAACCACTGACAGCACTAACCAGAGAAGACATACCCCTCCTGTGGGGAGACGATCAAGAACAAGCCTTCCAGGAGCTTAGAAGCCGCCTACACAGACCCCCATCACTCGCCCATTTCGATGAAGACGCCGCAACCGACGTACATACTGATGCCAGCAACGTTGGCCTCGGCGCGGTACTCATTCAGTGGCAAGGCGGAGTAGAATGGGTTATCGCCTACGCGAGCCGAACACTCTCACGATCGGAGGCGAACTATTCGACAACGGAGGAGTGCCTTGCGGTAATCTGGGCCATCAGCAAGTTTCGACCATATTTGTATGGACGACCCTTCCGTATTGTCAGCGACCATCATTCCTTGTGCTGGCTGGCAAGCCTTAAAGACCCGTCTGGACGCTTAGCTCGTTGGAGCCTCCGTCTTCAAGAGTATGACGTCACTGTTGCCTATAAGTCGGGACATAAGCACCAAGATGCGGATTGCTTGTCACGCGCGCCGTTGGACTCCACTGCAGTGGAAAACACCGACGATTTTCCCTTTATTGGGGCCATTACGCAATCCCATATGGCTGACCTTCAACGCAAGGACCCGGAGTTGGCGCCGCTAATCGATTATCTGGAAGGACGCGGTGGTAGAGTACCGCTTGTTTTTTGTCGTGGCTTGCAGTCATATGCTTTACGAAGTGTAGTTCTCTACAAGCGCAATTTTGAAAGATCAAAAGAGACATTTCTACTCGTAGTGCCTATGCACCTACGGCCTGACATCTTAAGCGCTTGTCCCGATTAACCGTCCTCCGGCCACTTGGGAGTTAGTCGTACGCTTGCATGAATTCGGGAGAAATACTATTGGCCGAAATTATTACCTTCAGTGTGATCTTACGTTAAAACCTGCCGTGATTGTCAACGCCGAAAGACTCCACCCGTGAAACCAGCTGGATTTCTTCAGCCGATCGCTCCACCGAAAACTCCTTTCCAACAAGTGGGGATGGATCTTCTTGGTCCTTTCCCGAAGTCAAGTAAAGGAAAGCGTTGGATTGTTGTCGCGACAGACTACTTGACCCGATATGCTGTGACCGCGTCGCTCACAAATGGAACTACCACCGAAGTCGCAGAGTTTTTTGTCCACGACATCGTATTGCGTCATGGCGCTCCGGCTGTTATCATTACCGATCGCGGGGCAGCTTTTACGGCCCGCCTGACTAAGGCTGTACTGAACCTTACACACACTAGCCATAGACGGGCCACGGCATACCACCCGCAAACTAATGGCTTGGTGGAAAGGCTAAACAGAACTCTGGCCGATATGCTGTCTATGTACGTGGATATCGAGCATAAGACCTGGGATCTAATCCTCCCATATGCCACGTTCGCATATAATACGGCACTTCAGGAGACGACGCGGACACATCTTTCGAGCTTGTCTTCGGCCGTCGCGTGACCACTCCACTGGATGCAATGCTGTCCGCATACACCGACGACGAAGATGAGCTTGACCTGGACATCGCGTGCGGAAGAAGCGCGGCAGCTGGCAAGGCAGCGCATATACCTACAACAGCAACTAGACGTTGACCGTTACAACAAGGGACGGCGCTTCGCTGCCTACGATCCTGGAGACTTTGTCTGGATCTCGACGCCCGTTCGTCATCGCGGGCTCTCTGAAAAATTGCTGCGCCGGTATTTTGGCCCATATCGTGTCCTCCGCCGCCTCAGCGACGTTACTTACGAAGTTGAATCCGCGACCCGAGGTCCCTCAAGCCGCAGACAACGCAAGTTCACTGACGTTGTATACGTCGTCCGGATGAAACCCTACCACGATCGCCCCGCTGACTATTCTTGAGACTGATGGTGCGACGTTTTGTGTTGTGGTATCCCACACCAACCTAGCACAATATCTGTCAGCTCATTGCATCAAGCAGCATTTGCAGCATCGAGACCATGCTGCCAAGAAGGGGGGCAATGACACATGCCATTCATAGACGACGAAGATTTGAGCGGGCGATTCGGAGAAGACGACGAAGCGAAAACGGTGTTCCGCTTTTGTGCTGCCCTGACTGCTTGTTGGTGTTCTTCGCTGCCAGAGTTCCCGAGCGCCTTCTGTGTAACGTTACGTTACAATATTACAACTTTTCTGGAAAGAAATAGCATTTTATCCAACGTTCACCGTGAATTTAGATGGGTTTTTGGCACATTAATACAATTACCTGAATTAGTGCTTGATATTTCTTCTAGCCTTGATTCTGGAAACCATATTCATGCTCTATTTGGTGACTTCTCTATAGCTTTGGCACCGTAATTCATTCAAAGCGCCTGCACAAACTAAACCTTGTAATAAAAAAGTCAACCTTGGTTAACAAGATATATAACCTTCCACCGGCTCTCACTATGTAGCATAAATTCCTGTGAATCCAGTGTCGTGCCAGTTTCGTCTGGTGTGCCACAAGGATCCATCTTAGTCACCTTACTTTTCTTACTTTATATAAACGACCTTCCGAATAACGTCAAATTTAAATACAGCATATATACCGATGATTGTGTCGTATATAACACCGTCCATGCTTTTGATGATCATTATCGTCTCAACGAATCACTCGTTACATTTTCTTAATGGTGTGAAAACTGGCTAATGCGTATGAATTTTCGTAATTCTGTATTGATGACATTTTCTAATAGCCCGTCGCCCTCCGTTTTTACTATTTAATTATGCAGCATAGAACTGGAAATTATTTCTGAAAACAGTATATGGGTATAATTTTCAATACTAACCTATCTTAGTCAAAACCCATTGATTTAATTTGCGGTAAAGCCAATAAGAAATTATGTTACACGAGATGTAGCTTAGCTTAGGCTCCTATTGATGTAACGTTATTGATGTATAAATCGTTAATCCGTCCAATACTTGATCAGGCATGCGTTATATAGAATCCTCATAAACAAACTGATATCTAGCAAATCGAAAGTGTTAAAAAAGCTGTTCGTTCCATTTTTCACCAGTATCACCAGAAGATTTCACCCACTTCCGCCCTTCCTTCATTGCAGCTGACAACATTATTACGTCGCCGTCAAGTAGAATCCTTAAAATTTTGTTAGATCATACATGGTGATTATCGGCTTTTGTCTACTAATTATATTAATCTAGCGCATGGCACATCCACAAGGCATAATCATAAACTGAATCTCAGAACCTATTTCGAGAGAACCGATATATTTAAACAGTTTTTCCCTCGTATTATCGATGCATGGAACAGTATACCTGGTTCATATTGTTCCCTTCCATCGCATGAATTAGTTAATGCAATCAGCCACTGTAGAGTATCGCCTTCATAATCTCAACTACTAGTGTGTTTCTGCGCTTGTTTGTTTGCTCGATTTTATTGTTGATATCGCTTTGTATGATTCCCTTGCACTTTTTTTAATTTCTTGAAATATGCTCTCCCCCCTAAACTCCTGCATTTATTTATTTATTTGCACATACTATTTATATATCTGTACATATTGCAGCACCACTTGGAGCTGCAATATGTACAAAGCAATAAATAAAGTAAGCATACGATAAACAGCAACCAACCAGAAATTGGAACCCATCAAGGACTGATACAGTCCGAATTCACAAATACATACAGAAACTCTGGCAATAAATATAGTGAATATTTGGTTTCGCTTGTGAGGTCTGTAGTCCCAAAGCGACTCAGGTTATGAAAGACGCCATAGTAGAGGGCTCCAGAAATTTCGACCGACTGGTGTTATTTAAGGTGCACTGACAGAGCGCAGCACGCTTGATTTTTTGCCTGCATCGAAAGCGGCCTCCGCAGCCGGAATTCGATCCCACATCATTCGGCACAAAGCCGTGCGCCCTAACCACGGCACCATCACCGAGGGGAATAGTGAATTTTTAGACACATGTATTACTCCAGACATCTGTTGACATAGAATATTACCCAGGAAGATATATATATATATATATATATATATATATATATATATCAACAGAACATTGGTCGTGACTAAAACTTACCTCGCTCGGAGGATGTCTTGCAAACAAAGGTGTGCCCCACATGAATGAAATGCATGCGGTCATGTTTAGTGTCCACGGTGGCGCATTTTTAGCGGCATGGTTACCTGCACTTTACATGCGGCATGATTGACGAGCCATAAATCACTTCATGAAGGTTTCTTCCGTTATTAAAGTTTTCCTCAAAGTTTTGAGGGATATAAAGCACACGAACACTTGAAAGCACTCAAATTTCAATTCAAGGACACAAATTATATTGATAAGTGTTATTTAACTCATTACAGTTAAAACAAAACACTATACTTCAGTCTCATTGGAAACACAAGAAAACAATCAAATTGAAATGAGCAACAAGCTGTTCACAAAATACGAAGTAGCCACGTGAAAATCACGTCTGAAATATTCCATTTCAGAGGAACTTAATATAAGACAACTTTCGCGCTTTTATAGGTCATCATCGTCATCATCAGCCTAACTATACCCACTGCAGGGCAAAAGCCTATCCCATATTGTTGAACATTACCTTAGTCTTTTGCATATTAATTTTCAAGCCTACCTTTCTACATTTCCTGTCTAGGTCATCAATCATTATTTGCAGTTCATCCCCCGAGTTGCTTAGCAAGGCAATGTCATCAGCAAATCGCAGATTACTGAGGTATTCAACATCTACCCTTATCCCTAACTGCTCCCATTCCAAGTCTCTGTATACCTCCTCTAAGCAAGCTGTGATTAGTACTGGGGAGATTGTGTCTCCTTGCCTAACACCTTTCTTTATGAAAATTTTGTTACTTTCTTTATGCGGAACTATGGTTGCTGTGCAGCCACTATATATATCTTCCAGCACTTTCACGTATCGCTCGTCTAACACCTGATTTCGCAATGCCTGCATCACCGCCGATGTTTCAACTGAGTCAAATGCTTTTTCGTAATCAATGAATGCTATGTATAAAGGCTGATTATATTCCCAGCATTTTTCTATCACCTGATTGATGGTATGGATATGATCGAGAGTAGAGTACAGTTTCCGAAAACCTCCTTGATCCTTTGCTTGATTGCTGTCTAAGGTTGTCCTGATTCTATTAGCGATTACCTTAGTAAATACCTTATACGTAACAGAGAGTAAATACTGGTTGGTCTGTAATTTTTAAGGTCCTTAGAGTCCCCTTTCTTATGAATGAGGGTAATATTTGCATTCTTCTATGGTTCCGGTGCCATCGATGACACCAGACACTGCGTATACAGGGTGGCCAGTTTCTCTAGCACGATATCCCCCCGTGCTTTAGCAAATCTGAGGTATCTGATTCTCTCCAGCTGATTTCCCCCTTTTCATATTTTCTAATGCTTTCTTGACCTCGTCCTCCGTCACTGGTGGAACGTCTGACTCTTTTTCCCTGCCGCCAATTTCGTTACGATCCTGACTACTTTGGCTGCTCTAGAGATCTGTATAGAAATCCTCGGCTACTTTATCTATCTTGTCCATATTCGTGATGACGTTGCCCGCCTTGTCCCTTATCGCATACAACTGGTGCAGCGGTGGCATGGCGCCATGGGGCATGGCAACCACGATCTTTTACTGATGTATTTGTACCAATTCATGCAATAAAGAAAAAAAAGTGCGGCGGTGGCGTAGCGGTAGAACATCCGCCTCGCATACAAGAGGACCGCGGTTCAAATCCGGGCGCCGCGCCATTCACCACCAGATTTTAAAAAAAAATCCGCGTGTCGATGGAATTGCGTAAACAGGTCTGGGTTGCCGGTGAACACCTCCGGCAACGCACTCCCTCACCAGAACAGGATTTGGCCACCCTGGTGCAGTAATTGGCCACAACCTCCTATGATAAGTTCCATAAAACCCCGGCCCTCAGTCACCAGCGGCTGCGGAACAACTTACCACGTCGGCGGTCAGACCTGTGACGCAGCAGGGGGTGCTAAGAATGCCTGGCTCCGCTGGACAGGCCGCCATTGGAAACTGACCCTGGCAACGTTTAATGCTAGAACCCTAGCTAGTGAAGCTAGTCTAGCAGTGCTGTTAGAGGAACTAGAGGGCATGAAATGGGATGTCATAGGGCTTAGTGAGGTTAGGAGGCCGAATGAGACATATACTGTACTGAAGGATGGGCATGTACCGTGTTATCGAGGTTTACCAGAGAGGCGACAACTAGGAGTAGGTTTCCTTGTCAATAAGTATATAGCGGGTAATATAGATGAATTCTATAGTAATAATGAGAGGGTTTCAGGCATCGTAATTAGGCCTAATAAGCGGTATAACCTGAAGGTTGTACAGGCCTATGCACCTATATGTATTTATGATGACCTGGCAGTTGAAAGCTTCTATGAAGATGTAGAATCGGCAATGCGAAAAGTAAAGACGCAGTATACAGTACTAATGGGCGATTTCAATGCCAAGGTAGGGAAAAAACAGGCAGGAGACAAGGCAGTAGGTGACTATGGCATTGGTTCTAGGAATAGCAGGGGGGAGTTACTAGTTGAGTTTGCAGAGCGCAATAACTTACGAATCATGAATACCTTCTTCAACAAACGGAAGAACCGGAAATGGACATGGAGAAGTCCTAACGGAGAGACTAAAAATGAAATCGACTTCATAATGTGTTCAACCCCCGCCATTATGCAAGATGTAGAGGTAATTGGGAAAGTGCGATGCAGTGACCACAGGATGGTGAGGTCCCGAATTAGCCTAAATCTGAAGAAGGAACGGAATAGATTAGTAAGAAAGAAACCCATCAACGAATTAGCGGTGAGGGGGAGGGCAGAAGAGTTCAGGATCTCGCTACAGAATAGGTATTCAGCACTAACTGAGGATGGCGACATTACCATAGAGGCAAGTAACAATAATTTATAGAAATATCATTACGGAGTGCGCGGTAGATGTAGGTGGTACGATAGTTAGAGAGGATGCCGGTAAGCTGTCTAAGGAGACGAAAGATTTGATTAAGAAACGCCAGAGTATGAAAGCTTCCAATCCAACAGACCAGGTCAAATTGTCCGAGATACCAAAGCTAATCAATAAGCGCAAGGTGGCTGATATAAGGAAGTATAACATGGATAAAATTGAACATGCTGTAAAGAACGGGGGAAGCCTTAAAGCGGTAAAGAAGAAATTGGGCATAGGCAAAAACCAGATGTATGCTTTATAGGTACGTAGCTTCAATAACGTAACCTTGTAAAAGTAATATTGTTACGTACTTGTTCTCAAACAGAGCACGAAGGAAGAAAGAAGGAAGAGGAAGAAGAAGTGTGCGCGCCCGTTAGACCTTTGTCTAATGGCACCTGTGTCGTTCCCGCTGGTAGTGTGTACCTAGCGTACTGAACCGACTACAAAGTCTCGGTCGCGATGCTAAGGGCGTAACATTGGGATGGAGAAGCCGTGTAACAATCCCCGGCACTACACACAGCACCGATACCACTGGAGCCTCGCCGGAGCCGTCGCCTTGCGGGCCTCGAACCGCAAACCAGCGCCATGCAATCGGCCAATGACACGCAAGCAGCCCCTGGTGGCGCGGTGATCCAGGCTGAAGACCGGCCTGGGGCGCAGCGAACAGTTCCTCGCATCACTATCGGGAGCCTCGGAATTTCGCGGGAGCGGCAGGCGAGGACGTTGACGAGTGGTTGACCCATTATCAATGGGTTAGCCGCTACAATCGATGGGACGCCGCCGCTCAGCTCGCAAACGTGGGTTTCTTCCTAACACATACCGCTCTTCTTTGGTTCGAAAACCACGAAGACTCTCTTACAACCTGGGACCGTTTAGTTACCAAATTGTGCCAGTGCGTCGGCGACTGCCTTGCACGAAGAAAGCGAGCTGAACACACGCTCAGCTACCTGGGGAAACATGTACAACTTACATAGAGGAGGTCCTGAACTATGCAAAACAGCACGCGCTAATATGACCGAGGAAGATAAAGTAGGACATCTTCTGAAGGGTATCGCAGATGATGTTTATAATTTTCTAATTGCCAAAGGTGACCTGAACGCCATCTGTGATGTAATTCGGCATGTTCGCACATTCGAGACATTGAAGACTCGTCGCATAACGCCACAATTTGGGCGGCTCGCCAACGTTCCATCTGTGACGAGCATTGAAGACAACTTCATGGACTTGTAGTCGACGATCCGGCAAATAGTTCGCGAGAAACTGCAGCGGTTTGAGTCCCCTGTACGGTCTCCATCATCTTTGCCCTCTGACGCTGTCGGCTCTCGAGGGCCTCCCTCCTTGCTCCTCTCGATGCCCGTTGTGAATTCTGCCAATACGGCACACGCGGACGCTTGCTTCAACAGCCCGATGCCAAGGTTCGAGGCTGGTCACCCGCCTCACTACGACACACGCCCGACTAACTTCTTGTCGCACTATGATCAGCACTATGAGCACCATCTTCAACCACCCCCTGCTCGCTATTTCCGGCATCCAACCCGAATACATGAAGACGAGTTTCGCTACCCAATGGGCCCTGTCTCCTCGGAGCCCTCCAGGGAACAAGGTTTTCGTCGCACAACCCCCGTTTGCCGTCGCTGCGGCATTGAGGGGCACACAGCTCGATACTGCCGCAGCCGCCCACTCACAGGTTACGATCGGCCTGTCCAAAATGCTCCGCCACGTAACCGTTTCTACGACTCTTAATTGGCAACGGCCCCCATCTTCGTATGAATATCCCCAGACCAATGGATCGAAGTTTCTCACCACCCCCTGCCTCTTCTGAGCGCCGCTTTCCGTCACACGGCCACGGCGACGGTCGGCATCGCCTTTGCCGGAAAACTAGTCAGCGCGGCCGCTGGAGGTCGGGTCGCTGGAGACTGTGCGCTGCCTGAAGAAATTCCTCCATCTGTTGTTATGTTAAAGAACACGGTCTATGTGCTTGTGGATGGTGTGGCGACAATGGCTTTAGTGAATGCCGGGGCAACCATTTCAATAATGAGTTTATCGTCTAAGGAGCGGTTAGGACGCAAAGTTAGGTTTGTTTTGGGCAGAAATGTGAAATTTCATGGCGCGGGTGGTGAGGTGTTGTGTCCCCTGGGAATGTGTAGTGCTTCGGACTCCCTGGGTGGAACGGTATTCTCAGCGGAGTTTGCAGTGCTTTCGCGATGCACGCATGACATAATTCTAGGTATTGGCTCTTTGAGAATGTGTGACGCTATGGTCGGCTGCCGCTCTGGGAAACTCTGCGTTGATGGTTCCCTTCCTTTTGGACTCTTAGAGGAGCCACACGTGCGTGAGGATGTATTCTTTGTAACAGAGGATACCAATGTGCCAGCTGTATTAATGGTGTGCGTCCCAGTTTGGTGCCCCAGTCGTGCTTCCGATACCTTTGACGCTACAGTGTCACCGCTTCATTCTAACTGTGCAAAGAAATACATTCTGGTTCCTCATTGCCTACTACCGGTGGTCAAGGGCTGCTCACGGCTGTGGGCCATGAATTGTTCTTCGCAACCAGTAGTTTTGCCTGTGAATATGAAGATTGCGACGTGCATCCAAGACGACGCCCCGTCGGTGGCTTTGGTTACTGATGCACCTGGCGAAAGTGCTGCCGCTCCAGCCCCTGACTCACAACTGCATCGGATGATCAGCCGCTCTCTAACCAGGGACCAACGTGACGCTTTAACGGCCTTCAGTTCAGTTCAGGCGTTCAGTCGTGTCCGACTCTTCGTGACCCTATGGACCATGTCACGCCACGCTTTCCGGTCTCTCACTATCTTCTTAACATCACATAGCTTCATCTGCAATGCCTCGAGAATGCCATCTAACCATCGCGTTCGCCGCCTACCCCTTCTCCGGCGACCCTCAACCTTTCCCAACATCAAATCTTTCTCCAGCGACTCCTCTCTTCTCATCAGATGACCAAAGTAGCTGAGCTTTAACTTTAGAATTTGACCCTCCAATGAGCACTCACGGTTTATGGTCGACAATATCGACTGATTTGATCTTCTGGCAGTCCAAGGAACTATTAAGAGTCTTCGCCAGCACCACAATTCAAACGCGTCAATTCTTCGGCGGTCAGCCTTTTTCACAGTCCAACTCTCGCATCCGTACATCACAACTGGAAAGACCATGGCACGGGTTATACGAATCTTGGTTGGCAGACTAATGTCTCTGCTCTTTCCTAGGCGGTCAAGGCTAACCATTGCTCTCTTTCCCAGAAGCAGGCGTCTCCTAATTTCATGGCTGCAGTCTCCTTCCGAGGTAATCTTGGCGCCCAAGAACAGAAAATCTGTCACAGCTTCCACTTCTTGTCCATTGATACTCCAGGACTTGATAGGGCAAGACGCCATGGTCTTCGTCTTTTTAATGTTCAGTTTAAGCCCAAACTTCTCAATCTCTTCTTGTACGCGCATCAGAAGTCTCTTGAGTTCCACTTCACTTTCTGCCAATAAAGTGGTATCATCCGCATATCTAAGGTTGTTGATACGTTTTCCAGCAATCTTCACTCCAGCTTAAGACTCGTCCAGACCGGCCTTCCTCATGATGCACTGTGCATATAGGTTAAATAGGCAGGGCGACAGTATGCAGCCTTGCCTCACCCCTTTCTCAATCGGAAACCAATCAGTAAGACCATGCCCAGTTCTGACTGTGGCCTCTTGCCCTTCATAAAGGTTCCTGAGGAGACAGATGAGGTGAATTGGAACTCCCATCTCTTGGAGAGCGTGCCAAAATCTGCTGTGATCTGCGCAGTCACACGCTTTAGCATAATCAATAAAGCAGAAGTAGATGGGTGTCTTTAACCGTCTTGCTTTTTCCATGATCCAGCGAAGGTTGGCAATCTGGTCTCTAGTTCCTCTGTCCTTGCGAAACCCAGCTTGCACGTCCGGAAGCTCCCAATCCACATACTGCTGCAGCCTACCTTGGAGGATTTTCAACATCACCTTGCTAGCATGCGAAATAAGCGCGATCGTGCGGTAGTTGGAACAATACTTGGCACTGCCTTTCTTTGGAATGGGGATGTAAACTGACCTCCTCCAATCCTGTGGCCACTGCAGGGTTGTCCAAATCTTCTGACAAAATGTATGCAGAATGTTAACAGGGTCATGGTTCAGGCTTTGAGGCAACTCAGCTGGAATGCCATCAATTCCGCTAGCTTTGTTCTTAGTAAGGCTGGCTAAGGCCCATTCAACTTCACTCTTCAGGATGCCCGGCTCGAGATCAGTAATCACAACCGTCTTATGTTGGGTTTGCACATCCGGGTCCTTCTTGTACAGTTCTGTGTATTCCTGCCACCTCTTCTTTATCTCTGAGGCTTCAGTGAGGTCCTTGCCTCGTTTGTCCTTTATCACGCCCAGCTTAGCACAGAAGCTTCCTTTGATATCTTTGATTGCGTTATACAGAGCTCTTGTGTTCCTTATTTGGCTGTTGTCCTCAACTGCTTGACACTGTATGTTCAGGAAGACATTCTTATCTCTCCTTGCCATTTTCTGAAAATCCGCATTGAGAACCTTGCATCTTTCTCTTTCCCCCATACCTTGCCATCCTCCTTTCCTCAGGTATTTGCAAAGCCTCTTCAGATAACCAGTTTGCTTTTTTGCATTTCTTTTGCTTTGGAACTACCTTAGTAGCAACTTCTTGTATTATATCACGAACATCAGTCCACACCTCTTCGGGCTCTTTGTCTTCTAGATCTAATTCTTGAAATCGATTTCTCACTTCCACAGCATATTCTAATGGAATCTGATCCAGATCATACCTGAAAGGCCTTCTAGTTTTCTGCGTTTTCCTCAATCGAAGCTTAATTTTGGCAACAAGAAGCTGATGATCGGTGCCACAATCGGCCCCAGGCCTTGTTTTTACTGCTTGTATAGCGCTTCTCCATCGCTGCCGGCAAATAATATAATCGATCTGATTCCTGTACAGACCGTCCGGTGAAATCCATGTGTACAGGCGCCTCTTGTGCTGTTGAAAATGAGTATTCGCTATGGTCAGGTTGTTTTCTTGACAGAACTCTACTAGCCTCTGCCCAGCTTCATTTGGCTCACCAAGACCGAACTTGCCTGTAATTGCGGATATTTCTTCACTCCCGACCTTAGCATTCCAGTCTCCTATGAGAAAAACGACGTCTGATGATGGGGTGCGGTCTAAAAGGCATTGTTGGTCCGCATAAAATCTCTCAACGTCAGCTTCTTCAGCAGCAGTGGTCGGTGCATAGACTTGGATAACTGTTATGTTGAAAGGGTGACCTTGGATCCGAAGTGAAATCATTCGGTCGTTTTTGGGGTTGTACCCTAGCACTGCTTTGCCCATTCTTCTGTTTACTATGAGAGCGACCCCATTCCTTCTCTTGGATTCGTGCCCACAATAAAAGACATAATGGTCGCCGGAGTTAAATTCTCCCATTCCGGTCCACTTGAGCTCGCTGATACCCAAGATATCAATGTTCAATCTGTCCATTTCTCGCTTGACGATATCCAGTTCACCTTGCGTCATAGATATTACATTCCATGTTGCTATGTGATATATCTCCTTGCAACATCGAACTTTCCGGTCGCTTCCCGACACATCCACAACTGAGCGTCCTTTTGGCTTTAGCCCAGCCGCTTCATTCGTCCTGGAGCTACTAGGAATCGCGCTTTGTTCATCCCCAGTAACATGTGGGACGCCTTCCAACCTGGAGGGCTCATCTTCCGGCGCCATATCGATGATAATGGTATTGTGACTGGCCATAGGGTTTTCTTGGCAGGAAATACTGGAGTGGGTTGCCATTACCTTCTCCAGTGAATCACATTTTGTCAGAACTCTCTGCCGTGACCTGTCTATCTTGGGTGGCCCTACACAGCAGAGCTCACGACTTCATCGAATTTCGCAAGCCCCTCCGCCACGACAAGGCAGTGATCCATGAAGGTGATCACTGCCTTACTGGTCAAGTATTCTCCCATCTTTGATTTTTCGGAGCCCAGTGGCTCACGTTGCATTCCCCTGACACGTACCCGGTTCGCATTGACACAGGCTACTCACACCCAATTCGACAGAAGCCGTACATCGCTAACCCGCTTACGTGCCTTCTCCACAAAGACGCTCCCTTCTAGTGGATATCAGAGTGTGACTCTTCTTTTTGCCAGCTCAAGTTTTTAATAACATCACATCCGATTCTCCGGCATTTAAACCCTTCTGCTCCATCGAAACTGCACACGGACGCCAGTGGTGTTGGCATTGGTGCTGTGCTTATTCAGCATTACGGCGACAAGAAACACGTTATTGTTTACGCCAGTCGTTCCTTAAAGAAACCTGAACGCAATTAAGCAATCACTGAGCAGGAATGCCTCGCGGTAGGTTTCGCTGTTATCTATACGGGCCGCCTTTCACAGTGGTCACTGATTATCATTCCTTGTGCTGGTTGATAAACCTCCGTGACCCATCTGTCCGTCGTGCACGGTGGGCAATCCGTTTACAAGTGTTTGAGTACACAGTTTCGTACAAGAGTGGACGCCGACACGCTGACGCGGACTGTCTCTCACGTTTACCGCTTCCCACAACGGAATGTGACGCCGACAATTTTGATCATTACATCGCTCCGGTTTTACCTCCATTCCCCGATACCCGTACGTTCCGCACTGAGCAGAGGAAAGATGAGAATCTCCAACTATTCTTTACCGCTGCAGGGGACCCTACAGCTTCCAGTCCCTATTGTATGCGGAGTGGTCGTCTGTGCAAAAAGGACTATTCTCCCACTGGTCTCCGCTACCTTCTGGTGGTGCCCGTCAGCCTACGCTCCTCTGTTTTGCGCGTTATGTACGACGACCATACTGCGGGACACCTGGGATCTGCGCGGACGCTCTATCGCATTCAAGAACGTTTCTACTGGCCCCGGATGCGTGAACACACTGAGAAGAATGTGGCTAGCTGTGCTCAGTGTGCGAGTCACAAACGCCCCGCCGGCACTCTTCCTGGTCTCCTTCATCCGATGACGCCTCCAAGATCCCCTCTTGAGAAAGTCGGGGTAGACCTCTTGGGACCTTTTCCCAAGTGTCATTCTTGCAACCGCTGGATCGTCATCTGCACTGATTACCACACTCGTTACTGTGAGATGGCAGCCCTTCCATCGGCTACTGCACACCAAGTCTCCCTCTTCCTGCTGCACTTTGTTATACTGCGCCATGGGCCTCCCCGAGTGTTGATCAGCGACCGAGGGCGTCAGTTCACCGCTGATGTTGTCGAAGAACTCCTTCGTTTGTGCCAAACGCATTTCCGACATTCTATCCCGTGTCATCCGCACACAAATGGGTTGACCGAGCGAATCAACCGGACACTCACCAACATGCTTTCAATGTATGTCTCCGCCGACCACAAGGACTGGGACTCTGTGCTATCATTTATAACATACGCATACCATACCGCTCAACAGGAAACAACAAGTTACAGTCCGTTCTTTCTCCTCTATGCCCGGTGTCCTCGACACATCCTCGACACCATCCTACCGTTCTCCACAGACGACGATCCTGGGATTGCTGAGATCCTCTGCCGGGCTGAAGAAGCCCGCCGGATAGCCCACCTGAGAACTCTTGCCTCACAAATGCCCTCGAAATCCCGCTACGACGACCACCATCGCCCCATCACCTACCTCCCTGGCGAGATGGTCTGGCTTTGGCCTCCACTAAGGAAGCGTGGCTTAAGTCAGAAACTGCTCGCACACTATATCGGTCCCTATATCATCCTAGAGGCGATTAGTGACCTCACCTATCGGATTGCGCGCCTTAGCAAACGTGGCCGACGTTGTTCACGAACTGAGCTTGCTCACGTCGCGCGTCTGAAACCCTGTCATCCTCGTGCTGACGATTGACTCGCCCGGAGGGCTTCGCCTGCGACGGGGAAAGTGTTACAGACTTGTTCTCAAACAGAGCACGGAGGAAGCAAGAAGGAAGAGGAAGAAGTGTGCGCGCCCGTTCGACCTTTGTCTAGTGTCACCTGTGTCGTTCCCGCTGGCCGTGTGTACCTAGCGTGCTCAACCGACTAGAACACCTCGGTCGCGACGCTAAACCAGTATGTAATATTTCCATGAGCCTAAACAATGCAGAACAGTAGCAAAGAAGTAATGCAACAAATGTAGTACTACTAGAGGTCGTCTTCTCTGCAAACTGATGATGAACATGACTTAGTGACATGACAGTTGAAAAACAGCCATGGAAGACGACGAAGTGCCCTTAATAAGGTGGCTTCTGATCGGTCTTTTTGAAAAATCTCGCTAGCCGCGTACATCCTTTGTCTTCAGCAGTAGATATCCACTAACGCCATTCAAGGAGATTCCAGGCGTCCAGTCGCCATCCGGTTGCGTGGCTTAAGCCAAATGCCACACAGTCATTCCTGCAGCCGAAATGTGCACCAAGGCTAGGCATAGCGCCCTCGGTGACACGCTGGCGGAGCTAGATTCGTCGACACCGCAGGCTTTAAAGGCACTACCTGCATTTCCTGAGCATGGGCCAGACTTGCGAATTCGTGCTACCGCTTCACCACCTAAAGAGATGCCCCGCCTTCCACATATGTACCGTAAGCCAGACAGTGAACTATTTGCGCTTTGGGCGGAACGCGGCTATGGCTGCTCAGCCTATCATCCTGGATCGACATCCAGCTGCGCTGCAAGCAGAGCCGGGCACTCCCATAGACCTGTCATCAGCTTCGTTATCTGTGTCGTCGGGCGATGGTGGTTCTCAAAAGCTTCCTTCGGCAGACGCTGCACTGGGTTCCTGCTCTGTTAACGGCGGCTCTGAAGGCCAGCGTTCCGGCTTAACTATCGACCACGCTGTTCTGTCTACCTCAAAATAAGAAAGCAATAAAGTTACAATCAAATCTCTGGAAACCAAGAGCCTCACACATATGCCAAACAGGATTGTACGGGCGAATATGAATGCATGTCTCGGAACGAATGGCTTTCCCGGCTTTACGGCCAGAAAAAAATCCGACACCATTACCGTGTGGCTCTCGTCTTTAGCTGCTGTAGAACGTCTGCAAACGATACGTTGTATTAGAGTTACCAGTGAGATATCGGTGCCAGTACAGGTTGTCGTGATGCTGGGACTAAGTCGACCCGGCCTTCACTTGGTAGCGTGCAGAGACTCCGGGTTGATGAAGGATTGAATCTTCGAAGTTGGTAAAATATATACAAGCAGGTTTATTGGCACATTGATAAAACTTATTTAGAAGAAAAAAGGGTATATCAGCAAAATGGCAAGCGCTAAGAGTTCATAGCGAGACGCGTCTGGATGAGCCGTTTACCCAGGGCTCAGAGCGCCATTTCGTGCTCTGCAACTTCCTTAAATCCCCCTATGTCCAGCCCCTCTCTGAAGATGCTGACCAATCAGTTCCAGAGCACACACCTCAGATATTGGCAATCAATCGAACACATCACTGCACTGATGGTCTGATGCACTGACTGGTCAGTATTTTTTCGTCGGGTGGGGTCACTTGTTGTCGGGTAGAACTTGGGAACGGCAAGGAGGTAAATTTCGTTTCTTCTGCAAAGATCCGCTATGTTGGTTCTGGCAAGTGGATTTCCTTCTCAGAAACCCAAGTGTACGTGCGCGCCAAGAATACTGCTCCCAGCACTGTCCCTTTCCGGCAATTGCAACTCTTTCCTGCATTCACAGGAAATTCTCTAATGGCCGTAATCCCCATGCTCCTTTCTTCTCCTGTACGTCAGCAGACGTGTCACTCCGATCGTCTCCTTTGGACAGTAGGCATTCCTCACTTGACAATAGCGCCTCTCGACGTAAAGGGTGAACAGCTGAAGAAGAGCGCTTCCGGCTATTTCTCACAGGGCGACGTTTCTTTGTATTTTTCTTGACGTTCCCTTGACAGGGCCAACTTGGTAGTTGTAGGATCACGACAAAGCAAAGCATTCTCACAGAAAAACATTCATGTGAACACGCTCAATTAGAGCCCTTGCACCAACAGCACATATCAGTACCATGCCCACAGGCGCGCAATAGTGGGCGCAAGCGCGGACTATGCCCGGTCACAAGGTGTACTTGCTTGAGTGATGGGACTTACAACATTGCGTTGTCTACATTGTTGACATTAATGAGGACCAGGTCGCCCTTTCGCGTTAAATTATACTGTCCCACACAACGAGTGATTCAAACACGATACATGGGAATAGGGCGCTCTAGCATAGTCACTCTGCAAGACGTAGAACCTGCCCTGTCCCACCTCAACAAGAATCAGTGTCCGAGGGCGCGCCTGCCTACCGATGTGGCCTCTGCAAGGCTGCGACCATGATACAACATCTCCAACCTGCCCAACAAACCAGAAGGCAAAAACAAAATATTAATCATGCCAATTTTAAGAAATATTCTCAGATTGTAAATACAGCACCTGTGCATAATTACAACAGGTTTAACGCTCTTCAGTGGGGCGATGACGAGTTTCCGGATCATGGGGAGCTGCATGAAATCGCAGAACAGTAGACATATAGCGAAAAAGTGCGTAATGACCGCCCACGCCAGCTGCGTAGTTGCTGGCCAGCAGCATAGTTGATGTTCATGCGACTGTCGTTGTAAGAGTGCGTCACAATATTGCCGAGCAGCGGCATAAGTTGAATGTATCTGGAGTTCAAGTGTCATATTTATGGCTGGCATGTCACTGCGTTATGGGGACATTTGCCCGTGAAGTTTGTGAGTGCATGCATGTTCGCGCTATGTTCGTGTGCATTGAGAATATTGTCGGACAATATTCTTTAAGGGAGGGGCAGTGCAACAAAATCGGCACACATTTTTATTAAGCCGGCGAGGAGCGAAGCTCGCGCTGCACCGCATCGAAGCTTCGAGGACATTCGAGAAACGCCTCCTTCCTCGCGCGAGGAAAGCGCGTGGCCTTTTACCATGCCTTGTACGCATCGGCGTCACCCTCTTTCTCATCACCCGACAGGAACGGTGGCTCAACCGGCAGAAAAGCACTCGTCTTATTTAGATTTTTCGACGTCGCCTAACCAATGACGACGCGCTGCTCGGTGGAAGGAAAAAGGACTGCTTCAACAACCGAAGCTAAGTGTGTGTGCGCGTCAACTTTGGAGCGCTGGAACAAACAGGCGCGGCGCGTTATTTTATGGAGATCTCGTCGCTTGTATGAGTCAGTCCATGTGTTAGCTAGCATTGCGGTGTGTTCGCAAGCGCTACAGGTCGACTTCAGGGGCTCACCCGCTGCTGGCAAGTCCAAAGACCTGCGAGAGAGCGGCGCTCGTATTACATGGCGGCCACATCATGACTCTCGAGGCGTCGGTCTGCAACAGTGCCCGGTTAACAATTTGGTGTTTGTTTATTTGACTCTCTGTTGTATTGTTCTGTGTTGCAAAGTCTCTGTGTTATTGATTGCCTCCTAACTTGGATGCTTACCGTTGTTTCCTGTGAACTTCTCGTCTGTGCATTTTAAGTGCTTGTGTGTAACCTCTGTACTGTCTCTTCTGTGTATAAAGGTTGTTTGTTACTTCTGACTCCTACCCTTCATCTGGCTTGAACCGGCAAGACCTGGGCACCAAACGGCCTCCCCCTTCTGTCACTACAAAGTAGTTGAATAGAGGCTTTACAAAAGTTAGCACCATCTAGTGAAAGAGACAGAAACTGCGCGGCGGCCATGTTTTGTTCAGTCCGCCCGCGCCTCCCATCGAGTACGCTGTGAACGGGCGCTTCATGGAACCCGTGATTGCACCACAATGTGCACTGGATTGATTACAAGAGATTGTTTCATTTTTTAACATCACAGCAGTCGCTGCTAGCACCAAGCTCTATGGGAAATGATGCCAGCATGTTTCTGCGTACCCTTATGCGGCAAGCGCACCGTCGTAGACGCGCACGGAAACAAGGTATACGCGTGTATGCGACCGCTCGTTTGCAATCCTAATCGGTTTTGCAAGTGTCACTTGCATCATGTAAAGCATTACTTCACGTCCCTCTGACTGGGAGCTAGTTCACAGAACGTGCTATCACCTGAAACAGAAAGGTTGCTTTGCGTGCTATGAAGCCTTGTTAACTTGAAATATAAGCTTATGCTTCCATGGAGGACACGGGAGAAGGAGCAATGCATGTATAGCAAACGCTATAGTTCAAATACGTTCTTTGGAACCTTTTGTACGTAGGTTGCATTGTGTATTTGATTTAAGACAAGGGCATGATTACTGAAACTGCTTTTCACAGTCGTACAAAAGGGTAGTGCTTGGTGCAGAGAGCAATACGGCAGTCTAGTGCGATGTCAGTGCACGTTAAAGAACCCCAGGTGGTCGAAATTTCCGGAGTCCTCCACTATGGCGTCTCTCATAGCCTGAGTTGCTTTGGGACGTTAAACCCCACAAACCAAATACGGCTGTCTAGTGCGCCCGAGGTGCGTGTTTCATGCCGCAAAAGCCGCTGCCAAACCCGCGGCGTCTAGTAAAGCAGGAAAAGATGACATCCCACTAGTGTTGCAATATGCTCACGTCCAGCCTGTTTCGAAAGATGTTATCACATGATAATGCATGCGCAGTCCGGTCCGCGTCCAGAGCGCGCAGCTCAGGTTTGCATTCTGTGCCTTCATACCTGCCAGCGCGGCCGATAAAATAACGAAGCGTGCACTTCACTTTTTTGTGTTTTGTTGAGTCACCCTAATTCGCTAATTGACAGCCACCTGAAAATCAGTTGATTTTGTAAATATGCGGATTTCTTGTTTATTCCCTATGTCGGATAGTAGACATTTGAAGCCTTAATCTCATATGAAAGCGCTGTCATGGGAAGCTTTGAGGAACTCGGAGGAAGAGGAACTCAGCTGAAACGAAAATAAATTTGAAAAGTCAACTCACATTACTGCGAGGTGTCTGTGCTTGGTCCAACTGGCTGTGTTCATAAAGTCAGATTTATGTTATATAATACTGTTATAAAAAATTGGGGACACATAAGCTCCGCCGTTAAGGGTATGACGCAACAGCGTCCCTTTCACCACACACACGATGTTTTCTTTCTTCACGTTTTAAATTTTTAGCTTTTATTTATTTTATATTTCTATCATTTGCTTCTTTATTTTAATTATTGTTTTATATTTTTTTACACCAATACTCAGGGTCAGCAACAATCGTCTTTCCACTCTGAGTGATTTGACACCTCTGTACGCATTCTTCAACTATTTCAATTAATCAATTACACGTTCTAAATTGTCTTTATTAGCATAACTAAGCACTGGGTTTTCATTCTAGCATTTTGACACCTTTAAACCCTCAATTTATATTTTTTCCCTTTTTTTGCTTTATTTCATCAATTGATCAATTAATTACAAATATTTTATTAACTCATCATCACCTATCGCGCACCAATCAATCTTCACTCACTGGAAGCAGAAATTACCATGACACAATTCTTTTTACGCAGCCCCCTATTGTTTCTGAGACCCGTGCCAACTACTGCGTCGACGGCATAGGCAGGAAAGTGCTAAGTGTCATTCCAACTTACGTCAAATTACGCGCGATTATTTCATCTCAAAATAAATTGCATCCTCGCTCATTTCACCAGCAAGTATCTACCAGTAGCATGAGTGACGGTAATGCGCAAACCAAGCAAAAAACTCGCGATCATCTCTCATAGTCGTTCAAGTAAATAGCAAAGGCACACAGACAAATATTCTGCACATTACAAAACTCTAGATACTGTACCTGGATAGGGATGACGCTGCGAGGATCGAAGAGGGGCCCATGCACGACTCGTAGAGCAGTTTATAACTGCGCTCGGCAGCGCGGCCGGCGGGCCCCGCTACGCCTTGGCAGTCAAAATACGCGTCTTGGCGCCGCTAACAGACACCACCAGGGAAAGCAGAGAGGTCCAAGCACAACACATTAGGTTACAACGTGAAAAGCGCGGACAGAACGGCGGGCGCTTACGGACGGACACAAAGCGAACCAAAGCGAAGGGATGGAGTGAACAAAATATGGCTGCCAGCATGGGATCAGCGTGCCGCTCATGGTTGCCAGACTAACTTTTGTAAACCCTCTATACCGGCTGAGCTTTCCGCGCAAGTCGAGGGCATCTCCTTTCCGACCGGAACAGCTACCCCAACTCACTCCAAGGGTGTCTGGGAGTGTGTGCATCATTAAGGGCGTATCATTAATGATTCTCTAATTATTAAAATTTGACAATCCCCAGATAACATTCCTTTGACCTTGACGTCACCCTACGTGAGATTGGCCTTAACCTTAACAGCGGTCACGTTCCACTAGGTGGCCTACGTGGCTATGCTGCAGTCACATGGCAACCACCAGGTCACGTAACCTTGTCCTTGACAGTGGTTACGGGCCACTCGGTGGCCTGCGTGACTATGCTCCAAAGTCACACGGCAACCATAGGGCTTAACACAGTTGGACATCTCCCTCAAGATGAAAAACGTGCTGACCGACAGGTCGAAATAATTGCAGTAGTAAAGATTTGGCTTCAAAAGCCTTATGACGTCGTTCGAGTGCCTTCTATGGTGTCTCAGCTTAGTTTACCACCCAGACTGTCTGTCAAACAGCAGTGAGCTTATAGCTGCTTATATCCCCCGTCTAATTTGCTATGCTGCAATTGTCTTAATTCGGCTGCTATATGGTCGCAACACTCTATCTCAAGTGTACCGCCTAAATCTGACTGTGTACAGCAACAGCAGCACATCATTTACGTCATAAACCGTCAATTGGAGATGACCATATTGTCACTGTGCGAAAGACAAAGGCAACGCTTAGCACTGTCAGAGATTCTAGCGCACTTGGGCCCTCTTCTTTTCTAAAACATCATCGTCTTCAGGTGCAACCTAATGACACCGGGTGAAATGATTTCCCACTCCGCAAAAGAAATAATCAAACACTGGTGAGAGTCAAGCTTACTGCGGCAGATGAAAGGGAACAAATGCCCTCCAAAGAAATAAAGGTCAATATGCAAGCACCGGACGTCAGTGCGTAAAGTAGGGCTTCATGCAGAGCACTTGCACTACCTCAAGTTTAGGCTGACGGCTTTCAGTGTGCACAGTGCCGTCTGATTGAACTTCATACGTCACATCAGAGAGACGGCGAAGCACGTAGTAGGGCCCAAAGTAGCGACTTACCAACTTCTCCGACAATCCTGGGCGACGGGAAATGGTCCACACCCATACTTGGTCATCGGGGGTTGTACTCGACCTACGGTCGCCTTAATCAAAGCGGCGTGCATCGGCCATCTGTTGTCGCTTGACGACTGATGCACGCCGGCAAGTTGGCGGGCATCCTCTGCATACTGACCAAATTCCTCGGCATGCAGCGTGAGTGGCCGGTTGTCGGTTGCACATGGGAACATCATATCCAACATGCTTTGTACTCCACGGCTAGACAAGGCGAAACGGAGAAAGACGAGTGATTTCTTGTACAGCCATGTTATAAGCAAATGTCGCGTTCGAGAGAACTTCGTCCCACGTTTTGCGCTGTACAGCCTGTAAAACACTCTGCCAGTGACAGAGCTCGGTAAAGCTGCATCAAAATGCCATCTAGCGACAGCTGCTGGGAGAGCGCCATCAGCACATGCATCTGGACAAAGTGGGACACCGCCACAATTGTCTCAATCTTAGATAGCTCTTGCTAGACACAGTTGGGATGCAGTTTTCTCGAGCTCCGCCACCGGATGAGTGTTGTATACCACTTTTGCTCACGACTGTACATCGACACAGATAGCCAGCATGTTCGCTATAGTTTTGTTTAGTCGTTCTGTGAGCCCATTTGACTGCGGGTGGTAGAAAGTAGTTTTTCGATTGCACGTGGGACTATTCTGGAACACCTCGTTCAGGAGCTGCACTGTGAAGACCGGGCCTCGATCTGTGATGACGTAGGATGGGGCGCCGTGAAGTAAAACAATCTGGTACATAAAGAACTGTGCGATTTCAGACGGCGATCCTAGCTGTGCGGACGTCATTTTCTCGTATCGGGTTAAATAGTTTGTCTCTACTACAATCCACTTATTACTAGTCGAAGATAATCGGAATGGGCCATGGAGGTTGATACCGACTTGGTCAAAAGGGTTCCGTGGTGACGCAAGTAGTGGATGAGCCCTGCAGGCTTTACTGTAAGCGACTTGCGGCGCTGGAATTCGCGGTAAGTTCTGACATAGCGGTGTATAATGGCGAGAGGTTTGGGCCAATGATAGGATTGACTTACTCTTGCTAGAGTGCGTGCAAACCCCAAGTGGCCAGATGTTGGCTCATCGTGACAGGAAGAGAGGATGTCGTCACGGAGGTGCGATGGCACGACTAGAAAGTAGACCAGGTCTCAGCCGCACGTGTTGTTCTTGTATAGGATGCCATTGAGCGCACAAAAGCATGAAAAGTTTCGGGAGAACTGTCGGGTATATTGGAAGCGCGCCCCTCAAGATTTTCAATAACAGGTCCTAAGTCCACGTCAGCTCGTTGCCTTTTTTTAAGGCCAGCATCGGTGACTGCACCAAGGAAGCAACTGTCGTTCTCGGAGTTATGGTCCGCTACCTCGAAAAGTGCGCGAAAGAGGGTGTCTGCGTCTTTATGCTTACGGCCAGATTTGTATACAATCGTGTAGTCCAGTTCCTGTAAGCGGAGGCTCCACGTGCTAGGTGGCCGGACTGGCCCCGGAATTTGGACAGCCAGCACAAGGTATAGTGATCGGTAACCACTTTGAAATGGCGGCCGTAGATGTAAGGACGACATTTCATCATAGCTCACCCGACCGCGAGACGCTTTTTTTCTGATATCGAGGAGTTAATTCCGGCATGTGAAAGTGCGACTCCCATAAGCGATCACGCGTTCGACACCATGTTGTTGTTGAACAAAGAGAGCTCTAAAACCGTTGTTGCTGGCGCTGGTATGGATTTCAGTGTCGGCGTCCTCATCACAATGAGCCAGCACATGAGTAGTTTGTAACAGTCAACGCAGTTCTACAAGAGCCTCTTTCTGCTCATCAGTCCACACAAACGATATATCGTTGCGCATTAAACGGATGAGGTTTTAAGCAATCTTGGAGGAATTGGCGATAATTCGTCGGTAGTAGGCGCACAGATCCAGCAGACGGCAGCAGTTTTGTCGGTATCACGGCGGACATCTAAGGTGCTCACAATTGGCCTAAAAACTTGAGTTCGTATCCGAAGTGACATGTTTCATTCTTAAGTGTTAAATTAGTCGATCACAGAGCACCTAACACTATTCTGAGGCGTTGGAGATGTGTGTCGAGGGTTTCAGTAAACACACGTTTGCAACTTAGGCCAGCAAGATCTGTGTCCAATATCCGATAGAACGTCGCCGGCGCTCAACATAGACTGAAAGGCCGTACCTTAAAATTAAAGGCCATCGGGTGTGATGAAAGCTATTTTCTGACGATCACGCTCATCAACTTTAATTTGCCAATACCCACTTTTTAAGTCAATCGAGGAAGAGCACTTGGCGCGGCGCAATCCACTGAGTGAGTTATTTATGTGGAAAATGGATAAACGTCCATTTTAGGAATGGTATTCAGCTTCCTGTGATCGACACAAAAGCGCAGAGTCCATTTTTTTTTACCAGTATGACAGACGACGACCGAGGCCTGTTAGATGGTTATATAACGCTTTCATTGAGCATCTCTTTCACTTGTGTTTGTATAGCGTCGCGTTCCACCAGTGATATCTGGTATGGCTTCTAGCGTATCAAGTGAGCATTATTTGACGTATTTATTCGGTTCTTCGCGATAGTAGCTTGTTCTACTTTGGACGACGACGCAAAACAGGATGCACGTAGGTCACAACGCTGAGTCATTGATAGCTAGCTTGGGGTTGATAATAATCCGAGTTAGAGATGTGTCCGGAAATAGCACAGCGGCAGAGGTGAAACATCCAAACATTTCGGCGAAGTGTTCAGCGAAAGCGGTGGCAGTAGCGCGGAAAACGTGCCTAGGCACAGTGGCAAAATTTTTTACCAGGATTTCCGGATGACCGTCAATGATCAGGCTTCGGACGGAACATAAGCCGTGAGTTAACAGAAGTGAGATTACTCTCGGCGACTACTGTTCCGTCACGTAACCCGTCGTATTCGACACTAACAAAAACACTAGCACGCGGTGGCATTAAAGCACTATCTACAGAAATCTGAAAGCCGGATATGCGTTCGCGAACACGAGCGTTATGTCTCGGTTCGCTGCCTCAGGTTGATAACGGCTACATTCTCGCGAAGAAAGACAACGCCAAGAATCAGTTCACCCTAACAGTCTCGGAGAAGCAGACAGCTAACAACTAACGTGGAGTTCCGAATCTGTACCCTGACGGCTCACTGTTGGAGCGGTAGTATAACATCGCCGCTAGTCATGCGGACCTGCGTACCAGACCATGGGGTCTTTACTTTCTTAAGATATGTCGTATATTTACCGCCTAAAATTAAGAAATCAGCTCCAGCGTCCACCAATGCACGAACGTCGTGATCGTTCAGAAGAACAGCGATGTGCAGCGCTAAGCGGTGCGGGAAATCAGGTGCCATCGTAATGTACGTAGGAACTCTATCCGTCAGTGTTCGTGTCGTCGGGGTCTTTATCACTCCGATCTGTAGCGGCTCCGCCCCCTGAGGTCGCGCTCGTTAGTTTCTCCAGAGAGGACATGGTGATCGACCCTGCATCACTCTCGACGAGTTCGAGAATTGCGGGGAATGGGATGGGCGTCGGGGTAACGGCGATCTGGGCTGCCGTCATGTCATGGGTGGCAAGCGCTGCTGCGTTGCATACTCTTCAATTTCACGCAGACGTTGGCCAAACCATGGCCACGGAGTGTTAGCCGGAAAGCCCTGCAGTCTGAGCTCTCGACTAAAAAGGTGCAGTCGGTCCGAAAGCGCGTGGTGGCACCTAATGACACCTGGTGGCAATATGATGTCTTTGTAGGACGTATTTGCCACTACGCAATGCCATCCAATCAGATTTCCGGCAGCGGCTCCAGACAGAATGGAGATAATCGCACCCTATTCGTAATACAACCGCAAACGCTTTCCAATCTATTATCTATATCTTCGTATTTGCTCACCAGTATCATATATTTACCACCCAGACATCATTAATAGCTCTAATAAAATGCGTTTGCAAGGTCACATCGTCTTTCTTAGGCGGTAGGATAGTTAGAGAGAATATCGGTAAGCTGTCTAAGGAGGCGAAAGATTTACGAAACGCCAGAGTATGAAAGCTTCCAATCCAACAGACCAGATAGAATTGGCCGAGATATCAAAGCTAATCAATAAGCGCAAAGTGGCCGATATAAGGAAGTATATCATGGAGAAAATTGAGCATGCTGTTAAGAACGGGGGAAGCCTTAAAGCGGTAAATAAAACATTGGGCATAGGCAAAAACCAGATTTATGCGATAAGGGATAAGGCGCGCAACGTCATCACGAATATGGACGAGCTAGTCAAAGTAGCCGAGGAGTTCTATACAGATCTCTATGGTAGTCAAAGTAGTCAGGACAGTAATGAGATTGGCGGTAGGGGAAAACAGTCAGACGTTCCACAAGTGATGAAGGACGAAGTCAAGAAAGCATTAGAAACTATGAAAATGGGAAAATCAGCTGGAGAGGATCATATAACTACAGATTTGGGGAAGGACGGGGGGACATCGTGCTAGAAAAACTGGCCACCCCGTATAAGCAGTGCCTGATGTCATCGACGATACCGAAACAACGGAATAATGCCAACATTGTCCTCATTCATAAGAAAGGGGACTCTAAATACCTTAAAAATTACAGGCCAATCAGCTTACTCTCTCTTACGTATAAGGTATTTACTAAGATAATCGCTAATAGAATCAGGTCAACCTTAGACTGCAATCAAGCAAAGGATCAAGCAGGTTTTCGGCAACGGTACTCTACTATGGCTGATATCCATACCATCAATCAGGTGATAGAAAAATGCTCGGAATATAACCAGCCCTTATACATAGCATTCATTAATTACGAAAAACCATTTGACTCGGTAGAAACCTCGTCGGTGATGCAGGCATTGCGAAATCAAGGGGTAGACGAGCCGTACGTGAAAGTGTTGGAAGATATATATATAGTGGCTGCATAGCAACCATAGTTCTGCATAAAGAAAGTAACAAAATCTCCATAAAGAAAGGTGTTAGGCAAGGAGACACGATCTCCCCAGTACTATTCACAGCTTGCTTAGAGGAAGTATTCAGACTTGGAATGGGAGCAGTTAGGGATAAGGATAGATGGATTATACCTCAGTAATCTGCGATTCGCTGATGACATTGCCTTGCTAAGTAACTCGGGGTATGAACTGCAAATAATGATTGCTGACCTAGACAGGAAAAGTAGAGAGATAGGCTTAAAAATCAATATGCAGAAGACTAAGGTAATGTTCAACAGCCTAGGGAAGGAATCGCAGTTTACGTTAGGTAGCGAAGTAGTAGGCGAATATGTAGGACAGGTGGTAACCCCAGATCCGGACTGTGAAAAATAAATAACAAGAAGAATAAGATTGGGATGGAGCGCATTTGGCAAGCACTCGCAGATTATGACTAGCATCCTACCACTAGCGCTCAAGCGGAAAGTGTACTCACCTTTGGGGCTGAAACGTGGAGGCCAACCAAAAGGGTTCTTCTTATGTTGAGGACAACTCAGAAGGTTATGGAGCGAAAAATGGTAGGGGTAACTTTAAGAGATAGAAACGTGCAGGGTTAGTCAGAGCAATGACTCAAGTTACTGACATTCTAGTGGAAATTAAGAAGAAATGGGCATGGCACGGCCGCTCGATGGAAGCGCACTAGGTGCGACCTGCTACATCGCCCGAAACCGGCGGGAGGCGCCTACATCCAGTCGCCACCGCCACGGCGCCACCGTTCGGGGACAGCCGCGCGCGGAGAGCTGCGCCTGGCTGCGCTTTGAGGGAGGCGTCGGCGTGGTAGAAGCGCTTTATTTAAAGGATATAAGAGCTCTGCTTTACACAATTTGGCAACAAGAATTAGTATATACTGTCATGTCTAGTGCGACCATGTCAGCACTTAGCGCTTGCTCGGCAAGGATGTACACTGGAGTGTACCCCGAAAAACTTAGTCACGGTGGTTGAAGGCCACTCGAATGGAGAGCTCGCATTACCGTGATGTTGCATCGGATCCAGTTGTTCGCCACATTAAAATGTGACCCGGTTGTGAACAATTCGAAGCTGTTCAGCTGCCATGGTAGCCTATGGCATAACCACTTACTTGTGTCGCGAATTCCGTGTTATTTTCATACTATTTACTCATTCCTGCATACAGCTTTTAAACACAAGTCGATGTCAACCTGTTCTAAGCTGCCAGCGCTATCCAATAAAAAATGTCCTACTATGAGCAACCTCTGTCAAAATTCGACATGTAACCAACCTTTCTATCTGCGACAAATTTTACGGCGGGAATATGAATATGTTTATTAGATTAAATCTAGTTGAAAACCTGGGATCTTCGACTCAGTTGGAGACCTTAAACTTTGTACGCCAGAACGCTATCCGTCATGGCTTCCCGCATTTGGCATGACCGGACAAAGTGAGCGCGCTTGATAGAGCCGGTCTGCCTCAAGGTGCTACGTATATGCGCCGAAAGTTTTTAATAATATTTTTATTGGCTGCTCGCAAACCCTTAGAATTTTGCTGGTTCGTAATTTTCAATGGAAGAACGCGCATCGAGTGTTGCTGTTGTGAAAGTATTAGCTGTGATCACAAGAATGTTCACGCGTCAGAGCGCAACTGCAGCTGAGATTCAGCGAGCAGCCAAGTACGCTTATTTAATGGCCACGCATAAAAAGGAAGAAAATTATCAATCGGAGACGGAAAACCTTTCTCGAGAGAGGTTTATGCATAGCCATACACATCGCTCCACTGTTCAGTTGGCATTTCCAGCCCAGCTCGCTATCAGGGGGGGGGGGCAGCAACTTAAAGATATCTTGTATAGCGCCTTAGCAAGGACACGATCATTGTTTTTACAGATTAGCTGCAGGTACTGTGTACAATGAGAAAACAATGATGAAACCAAAAGTTTACACAGCTTGCTACTTCACCGGACCTCTTCAGACTTCATCATCCTGTTAATTAAGGTGCTCGTAAGCTGACAAAGCTTGATTACTTCCTTTGCGGCGTATATCAAGTTTCCATTGTCCTTGGTTTTCATTAACCTGTAACTGGTCCAGTTGACTATATTTCCTGCAACAGGCTCTTGCTCGACTGACATGTTGCCTCAATACCATTACCAAATATCTCATAAATTGAGCAACAACCTCGTAGTAATAAAGAAAACTTGGGGTTCTTAAGCCTCCTTGAGGAGCCTCGTTAGAGTTCCCGCACTTTGCTACCTGCTTATTCACCATATCCCGTAATTGCTGCCTCTGTCGCATGTCATAAAAACGCAACCTTAAGCCACTGCATTATATGAAATAGCACCCTACACATAGCTATATAAAGCCCCTCATTACCGCAGCCGTACGAACGTGCCCTATAGGAGTATAGTGTGCCTGACTTGGGATCTAAGGGTCCCGCTTTCAATAATTCCCATTTCACCCTTACATCTTATTGACTGTCTCTGGTTTGGCAGCTCCTGCCACATTGAACATGTCATGTGTTCTCATTGCGCCAAAGGTGTCTGGCCATATCACCAACTAATGTGCCTCTTACCAGAGAGGTGTTTTTCCGACTGTCCGCCGACAGAGCGGGCGCCGGATTTTCTGTGGAACGTGGCTTTTCATTTTATCGCATCGGCTCAAACAGTCTCAACAGTATAAACAAATGTTGTATGCACAGGCTCCTTTGCTTGCAAGGCCACTCAGACTAGCGCGGCAAAATTTAGAACAAATTGCATGCTTATATAAAAAAAAAAACCTTCGTAGCTTTTTCTGATATGTCCTCGCAACATAACCTGCGAGAAAAGCTTCTGGTGCTAGCTCATCGCGTTCATCTGCTTCACAACACATAGTTAAAAATCTTAATTCACTGGCAAGCTCCCTGGTAACTAAATAGGTTAAACAACGTGACGGGAACACAGGCAAATAGGACGACACAACTAGCGCGGTTGTGCCGTCTTCTTCTCCTGTGTTCCCGTCGCGTTGTTTGCACGGTTAACCTATAACTAATCACCAAGTCCAATCTGCTGTCCCTTGTAGCAAATTCAATGGCAGCTGATATGCTTCAGCATCTGGACTTTTTAACCGCAGCGCCGCTTTCATTTCGGAGGAAGCGAGTGCATTACCCCTCCTCGCTGCTGTCTTTGCCTGAAGCCAGCTCAGCAGATAAAATTAGAGGGTCTCTAAGATGTCTCTTAAGTGCAGGATGGCGAAAGCCTACCCTTCTCCTATCATTTGCCTCTCATCGTTTGCCACAGTTCGTCATTTCAAGTCGTCGTTTGATATATTGGTAGTTTCTCAGTCATGATGAGTCTGCCTGCGTAGTCATTGTAGCCCTTATTACTTATAACTAAGCAGGTTACTCATTTAGAATCAGCAGTGGTCATTACATGTCGTTTCACATATTGATAATTTCGTTGTCATTAACCGTAATGACGAGTCATGCCTAGCTATTATAGTCATTACCACACATTGCTAAGCACTTTTACTCTTTCTAATCAATTGCGGTCATTACATGTTGTAGTTTGATATACTGGTCATTACAAATCATTTAGTCATTTTTAACCATTATTAGTTATTAGCATTAGTCATTATCTCTATCAATGTCTATAACTTTTATTGATTACCTATCACCATCAATCATTTTCATTCTTAATCTCCCTCCTTGCACGTCCGCTTTTGCGACTGAGAGACCAGTGCACAGATGCTACGCGCAGATAACAGGCACAGCTTCTGCGCATAGATTTTCGTTCCATGGGCCTAGAACGGCTTTCGCCTTAAAAAACAAACGCATCCAGTCTCAAGGTTAACGTGCTTGCACACGCGCGCGAGGCAGACGCGAAGCGAACGCGCTCAGGAAGGAAGCAAACAGCGCGCTCAGAGCCGGCGACCCCGGCGGTGACGTGTCCCCGAACAGTGGCGCCCTCAGCAGAAATAGCGGGCGCAACTGTAAACTCCCCAAGGACGCGCTTGCCCATTGACGGCGGCGCGACGCAGCAGGCCGCACCCAGTGCGCTTCCATCGTGCGGCCATGGGCATGGGCAGGACATGTAGTGCGAAGAGAGGATAACCGATGGTCGCTTAAGGTAACAAACTGGATTCTAAGTGAAGGAAAGCGTAGCAGGGGGCAGCAGAAAGTTAGGTGGGTGGATGAGATTTAGATGCTCACAGGGGCCAAGTGGATGCAGCTAGCACAAAACCGGGTTAATGGGAGAAATATGGGAGAGGCCTTCCCCCTGCAGTGGGTATAGTCAGGCTGCTGCTGCTGCTGCTGCTGCTGCTGCTGCTGCTGCTGCTGCTGCTGCTGCTGCTGCTGCTGATGATGATGATGATGATGATGATGATGATGATGATGATGACGACGACGACGACGACGACGATAATGATGATGATGATGATCATTTTTACTGCATCAAAAAACACTATTTGACAGCTCAAATTTTGGCGCCAAAGATGTGAAAGATGTGACTATACTGAGAACCAATTAGAGTTCATGCACTTCAAGTTTAGGGCCCAGATGAATTCACCTTGGTCTGCTTAGACAGCCGCGCAACAAGGACAGCAAAGTATCACCAAGTCTGACGAAGCAGTAATCAATAAGGGAGAAGACAAACGGTGCAAAATTTAAAAGTTATAGAGCCATAATAAAACATCTTGCCTCTTTCACGAAATCATGACTTCAATAGATTTATTGCCTTGAACAGCTGAGAGCTTTGTGGCGACACACACTGCGAATATTTTCTCGAGGCACCCATAGAAAAATGGATTGGGTAAAGAGCGGACACTCGGCGAAATCCGGCCGCTGGAAATAACGCATGACTGATCTCGTCACTATAAGCCCCCGGCACCACGAAATGGATGGCGCCACCGGCATTTGTCGCGCCGCGCGCGCGGCTGCTGCCATGGTGCTGCCATGGCGCAGCAGACTGCGGAAGGGCAGCGCCGTCTACGCGGGCTGCGTGCGTGTTCGAGAGGACTGACTGCTGCTTCCTTGGCCTTGGAAGCGGAACTACCGCCTTGTAGGATGGCAAGGGGAGGAACGTTATTCTGGCTTAAAATGTTGCATTTCGAGCAGTTTATGCTTACCGCGGCGGCCGGTTTCTTGAATTGCGCAGCTCGTGAACAGGCTCCAGTGCGCACGTCATGGGTCGGCCGGGTACTGACACCCCGGCAACTTCAAGGAATCGATAGGCGAGAAATTGTTTCTGTTTGCAAACTACGCTGCATTTCAAGCAGTTTTGCTCAGCACTCTGGCTGGCGCGGTTGTGAAGGGAAGGCCAATATGTGCTCGGTAATGGCCCAACAAGGGCTCGCCGGTTGCTGCGCAGTTAGATAAGAGCGAACCCACGCCTGACGTTCTTTGCTTGGTTTGCCTTCCACATCTCGTTTACTTCTTTGGGCTCCAGCCCAAGAGTCGCTCAGCAGAAACGCCCAGGCGCACACTCTCGCTCGAGGTTTCAGCTGCCGAGCCGAGAGTATGACCAGCCACCCTGCTTCCGCTGACACTAATATCTCACGCGCTTGTCTACTCACCACTTACACGGACCTACTCAAGCACTACCGACTCCAAAGATGCACATATCCTCCCGCACATCGCGATCAATTAAGAAGCGAGGTCATCCAATGGGGCAAACTACAAACTGACAGCTTCCCACACCCCCTCTTACACAGCAAGATCTTTCAGGAACAGATAGCTCCCATGTGTAAACACTGCTCAACTCCGGCCACTCTCACACACATGGCGTAGACTTGTACACACAACTCAAACACCCTAGAGATGTGGGAGCCTCTCCTGCGTACTTCCGAGCCAGCATACCAACGGTGGCTAATACAGGGCACAGTGGAGGCCGCGACATCCAGGTATCCCCGCCGACCTCTTCTAAGCCAGTGCAACCGGCCCTTTGACTGGTCCCCTGTTTTTGGGCGCAATAAAAGAGTTCACCACCACCACCTGGTGGTTACTTTTACGAGTTTATTTCGTTGCGTTTTACGTGCTATGGTGTTTTTTATGGCCTTCACCAGTGCGCAATCTCTTTTAGGTGATGTGTTGAACGGGTGAAATCCGAACTTCGAGAGTAGCCTGATGTGTTAAAGACGAGCGTTCTCGCGTGGTATGTACTACGGGACCGTTGTTGTTAAGAGGGCAGGAAAAGAAGGTACTGCGCAAAATCTGGAGAACCAGAAACTTCTGTGTCGAGGATCTTCATCTGCAACGAAAAACTCGCGGGGAATGCGCTTTAAAAAAAAAGGCAGTAGAAAAGGAAACGCCGAGGTGCTTCTAAACAGCTCGATACTAAAGAAGTGGCGCGCTGATAATTCCGTCCTCCTAGTGTCTGAAAACATACATTCCACTCGCGCATTTATTTTCAGTGCTCTTAACGCGCACTGTGGTATCCCCTGTGCTGTTGCCGCCGGGTATCAAATATCTTTATCGAACGAAACGCGTAGTCTCCTGTCAATGTAGCTTTTAAAACCAAAGACAAACATCGGGAAATGGAGCATTGCTTGGAAATTACAGGTAGGGATATTCGCCGTGTAGCTTGTTTTGTGTATTTAACGTGGGTATGCACGCGAGGTTCGATAAATTATTGACCAATATTCGCAACTTTATTCCTTTACAGATTTCTCGCGTTTAATCTACTTACACAGTGCCAATAAAAGGTGTATCACGATGGCATATATTTCTACTGTAAATTGTCCAGCTGTTGCCGGAATTAGGCAGTCTCTGAGGTGTGCCTTGGTGAGGCAATTGCAGCATACGTGCAGGAAGTCCGGACCAATATCTCGCATTACACGTGTCGATAGGTTTGAGCTTTCACTTTCGGCTAGCCATTCGACGTGACTTATTGTGCACATCAAGTATTTCTAAAACAATATTATTGTTATTTAACATAAATAACGTGTTAATAGGCAAGAAATAAACGTCCGAATTGTTTACTGAGGTATTAATATCAGCACATATTTTCACATTCCAACAAATTGGCAATTTGAGAATATTGCATGCTGAGCTTGATTGCTCTCTATTTACCATCCTAAAGAGACCCAAGATTTAAAGACGCGCATAATAAACGAAGCATTCTTATATTGACACTGGTGAGCATTCTATGAATTTAACGAGTGCTAGTTACATTGCCATCGTAAAATAAATGCAAGGCACTTTGTAGCAACAGCTAATGTTTTCCAGCTTATTTCGAGCTTAAAGAAAATTTTTGATTTGGAACCCTTCAAGCTTTCTGAAAAAGGCAATGTTGATGATGAAAGAAGTTACCGTCTGCTAGAATTTTGCTGCCAAGGTCGTATCCAAAACATGATTGTATGGGAAGGGTGCTCATTTAAGCTGAAAGCGTGTGTCGGTGGCTAATACCTAAGACAACGAGAAATATATTTGCTTGAAATCTGTGGTTAAAATAAAATGCAGGGTATTGTGAGAGAGCCGAGAATATATTTTGAGCATCATCATCATCATCATCATCATCATCAGCCTGACTATACCCACTGCAGGGCGAAGGACTTTCCCATATTTCCCCACTTAGCCCGGTTCTGTGCTAGCTGCATCCACTTGACCCCTGCGAACTTTTTAACCTCATCTGCCCATCTAACTTTCTACCGCCCTCTGCTACGCTTTCCTTCTTTTGGAATCCAGTTTGTTACCCTAAGCGACCATCATTTATCCTCTCTTCGCACTACATGTCCTGCCCATGTCCATTTCTTCTTCTTAATTTCCACTAGAATGTCGGTAACCTGAGTTATTTCTCTGACCCACTCTGCACGCTTCCTATATCTTAATGTTACCCCTACCATTTTGAGCATAGTGCATGTCTATTTCCTTGTTTATCATTTTTCATACTTTTTATATCTGCTTGTAATGCTACATTTGTCTGCCTATGCATTGTTCCTTTCCTTGTGAATGTTTTGTTTACTTTTTTTATAATGTACACGTGGGTTGATGTATCCTACGTTTTGTCTGTCTTCCTGGTTGCTTTCGTGCACCAAACTGACAGAATTGTATCTGTTTTGCTTTTGTATGAGGGAAAATAAATGTTCATTTCACAGAGCTCTTGGCATCTTTCCTGCAATTCTGCTGTTTGGCAAAGGCATTGACGCAGCTGCGTTCATGGCCAGTGAGCAGTAATTGTGACCTAATTTTATATTTCATTTCTGAAAATAAGTAAAAATATAGTACCATACTGTACAGAATAGAAATATTGGGCCAACAGGGCGCGGCAGTGCGGCAAGCGCTTGCTAGCGTTCAAACTGCGCGCCTTCAACCAAAAGCGGATGTGCGTCAAGCATCAGCCACTTGGTACGCTACCGTCACTTCGGCCCCTGGGCCCTATGCAAGTGTCCGCGCTTTACCCATCCCTTTCTCTATGCGGCGCCTGCCTTGTTACATCCGGCCCAGCGTAACACGGCCACACGCCAGACTGCGTTATCGATAAAGCACAGCGCCACCGCTGCGTCACCCGAGCAATGCGTCACCGAAGTGGCTACAAAGACAGGGTGCCTGGCAGGGAAGCAAGGCATTTTCTTCCGCTTCTGAGACGAGTGTGGCTTTTGTAGCGCTCGCCCGCTGCCACTGTTGAACCAGTCGTTACGTGTTTATGTTGGGATTCATCCTTCATCAGAAACGACATCCAACATCTGGTGACACGGATAACAGAGAATAACGCATCGCCATGGACGCGCAAGAGCAACAGCTTCTCTAACAGCACGGCCAACTCCCTTCCGTCCAGCAGCATCCTGTCGGCTCCACCAAGTATACTTCAGAACCCCTGGTGACGGCATCCCGCACGCTGCCCCGCACGACTTATGGCTTCTCACTGTCAAGTTTCCGCCATTTTGGCCCGACTCATCCGAGGTATGGTTCGCCCAGTAGGGGCTCAGCTCTCTCTTGCACACATCACGCAAGCTCGAACCCGCTACAATTATGGCCTCGCCCACTTTGATGCCCGCTACGCCAACGAGGTCCGGCATATCTTTGTCAACCCACCAAGGCCGGCCTTTACGAACAACTCAAGATTGAACTCGCTCGCCGCGTGTCATTATCGGAAGACCAGAAGGTGGACAACTATAGCCCGCAGACCTTGCCCAGCGCAAGTTTCCTCTCGCGGCAAACATGGAAGTCCAGGATTCCTTAAGGCGCGTATTTAGTCCGACGTGTTCCGCGCGCGCGCAGGCGTCGCTCGCGGTCAGTCACGCTATGCCGGTTTCGCTAGGCCAGATGAAATATACCCTATTTCTCCTGCGCACCTTCCTGCGCATGCTACGAAGGGAGCATGCGCAGGAAGATCGCCGACCCGCGGGCCGTCTGCATCCCGTTCGCAGCCTCAACCGTTCGCGGGGAAAGCGATCTCAGAGCTTGTTCCACAATGTATAGCATTCTTGAACCACAGATAGAAACGACAGACAAAAAAAAGATCAAAAGTTGCGGTATAACAGTGCGTGCAGCACGTGGGAAACTCGCTTCGGCCGGCAAGCATACAAATTAAACCGAACACAGCTGCAGTGAACAGCTCACCTGTCAAGAGACCGCAGCTCCGCCTTTTCTGTTGACATGTGTTTTATTTGCGCTGCTGGACTGTGAAGTAGAGCCTCTTCGTGTCGTACACACTAGTGTTAGCAATATAACGAACAAAAAAGATGTGAAAGGAAAGACTGGACACACAATAAAACATGATAAAGAGCAATGGCTATAATACCAATTAACCACTCGATTACAAATACACTTCTTCATCTCGCACACGCACTTGGCACACAAGTTTTAAGCGTCCATTCTCCGTGTTGACGCACCGCTCAATGCTTCGCGCATTTCTTCACGAGCTCGCTCTCATTTTCGAAGCACCTCGCACTGCTGCTCGGTATCCCGTGGTCGCACTCTCTCGCACCAAAACATGGACGCTGTATTTGCTGCGCACTAGGTCTATTCCAAACAAAAACACCACAACCAAAACAAGGTAAACACGGACAACACGGCACGGCGTCAGCCACCGAGGCGCCGACTCGTCGGAGGCACGCTGCAGGTGGGGGTTGTCAGCTTACAGCGCACTCATGGGGCGCTCACATGCTGTTACAGGTTCACACAGCCGCCATCCAGGCGCAATAGGTCAACCGCTGGCTTCGATAAACCTATCTATCAATCTGTCCGAGGCGAGTTCAATTCACGCTGCTTATGCGACCGTCCGCCATCTTTCTCTGCGCGATGCATTGTGGGTACACGCGGCCCGCGGCGCCAACGCTCGAACGGAACAGGAGCCATCTTAAACGCCGAGCCCGTCGGGGCGCGTTGGCCGCCGCCGGTTACGTTGGGCGCTGGAGCTCGCGCAACTATTGACGGGGTGTTTTCGCCAGCGTAACGCAGCGTGTGCTAGCGCACGCGCGAGCTTGCGTTGCGTCAAACTACATTCGCGCCTTTGCACAGCGGTTTCAACAACTTCCACCTCACGATCAGACATATCTACTGCTTCAGCTTACGCTACCTGTCGACCAGCCTGCCAGCACCATTGATCGCCTCATCGAGGTCTCTTTGTCGCCGTTACAGTGCAGGTTTTCGCCGCATTGTTGAACACCAGAAAGTTTGTGCGCCGCATCGGCAATTTCAATCGAGAGCTAAGCTCCATTCAACTTCGCCTGGATGAACTTTGCCGACAAGTTTCCCGTAAAGCCGCGACCGTAACATCACCCTGTCTCAGCAGCCTGGTCTGCGGTCGGTGCTACTATCATTGACGTTTCGGAGACAGAGCAAAATGTCACACACCTTGCTCCGCTGGACATAAGGTTAACGTTACCGGTAGCACGTAATCACGGCTAGTAGCTAACAGACTGGAGACATAGTTCCCTATGTTCCGACATTTGCTGCTACCGATAAGCCCACCTTCAATGTACCCGTTCTCCTAAATCATTAGAGCTTAGCGTGGAACACCCGTCCACAGTAGAGACTTACAGCTCCCCCCGCCTGAATGCCCAGTTTAAAAATCTACGCCATGGCCGGCATTGGAATTTTGTCATCGCCGACATCATCGAGCTAATCCTCCACCCATAGTTTTTAACGCACTACAACCTCTTTCTGGACTACCGCCGCGACCGCGTTATCGACGCGACAAAGGGACATTCTTCACCAAGACAGCGAACGACTACTCATCAGCCAAGCATCAATGTACTTGGTGTTGAAAGTTATTCACCTTACCACGCCGTTCTTGCCGAATTTTCAGGTTGAACGCGCCCTAGCGGGTTGTCAAGTGATGTGCAGCACGCCACTGTGCACTTTATCCGGACCATCCCAGGCACCCTGTCTTTCAGCCGCGCCTGTCTCCTTGCCTCAGACGGTACCCTCAACCTCGCGCATCGAATTTATGGCTGCCACGTTATCTCCGTGCTAAACTTGGTGAAGGCCCACACGCAGATACCCGTTAACCCGGATGACGTCCCCAAAACTGCAATCATAGCCCCTTTTGGTTTGTTCGAGTTTCCCTTAATGAACTTTGGCCTCAGGAACGCTAGAAAAACCTTTCAACGCTTCATCGAAGAATTCGTCCGGAGCCTCAACTTCTGCTTCCTCTTTCTTGATGACGTAGTTTTCTTTTCCCGTAACGCCGACGAGCACCACACGTACCTTCGTCTACTTTTCCAACGCCTGGATGAACACGGCAGTAAACCTCGGGTTCTTCTTGTTTCTTCAAATCTTCCGCACCTCTCCAAGATCCTCCTCGATTCTGCAGGCGACGTGCAGTTCACACACAAACACACAATCAGATGTAGGACGACGAACTCATAGTAACAAAACGAAAGTTAACTTTATACGGCACAAACACAAGATATAGAAAACTTATTCACACCAGGCAGTGAGACATCACACTAGGAAAGCGACTGGACGAAAGACTAACTGCAAACTAAGCACATCGCTCTTTTTACGACTTCTCAGTCGGGGCCTGCCTGCTACGCTAGTCTTCGTCGGCGACTAGCCTCAGCACAAGAACCAGAACCGTCGATGGCTGCGCGGCGCGCTCTTAAATAGCCAGCGCAGAAGCTTCTAGGCGCGGAGGAGGAACGGAAACCAGCTTAGCGCTACCAAAGCTATGCCTCCCCACCTCAGCCCTTTGGAGAGGTCTCGAATTTACTCGAACATGGTCAGCACGCGCGGCTCTCTGGCGCGAAGCGAGGAGGAGGGCCGGGACCATGCGGGGGAATGCACGCGTGACTCCGCTCATAACGGCGTGGGCGAGGAGGCGCAGCGCGGTGGCCGAGATTACGTAATCGGTCGCGTCGCGTTCTCGAAGCTTGTAGAACATTTCATCGCCGTTTTCTGCGGCGCGCGCGCCGGCCACTGCGGCCTTACACGCCCCACCATGAGAGGATTGCTAGGCTTTTTTGCCCAGCCAAACCGAACAAATACAAAAGGCCGCGGCCTTCCTTCCGCTATAACACAGTCTAAATGCACACCTCCTGCTCACAGTCCTAGGGTGGCACGAATGACATTCGCCACAGGTCGCAGTTCTTGATACACAAAGTTCACAAGCACGTTTCTTGTGTACAGTCACTGCACGGCTTGCAAAACGTGCACGGAAAGTTCCAGACTCTGGAGTTCCGCATACGTCACATGTGGTCAAGTCCGGCATGTGTTCTTTGCATGCTTCGCTTGCCACTCCATGCTCACAAACGCACATATTTTCATGCACAGGTGAGCAGGATCGCTCTCGCCCTCCGGTGCGACGCTGCTCAGGCACAAGTGGAGAATGTATTTCATCTCGATACTCGTTACAACTAGGGAGGGGCGCGGCATCATGCGGCTCGTGTAGGTCTGCAAAAATGCAGCATGCTAAACGCTCGCCTTCGAATCTCGTCGCTTCACTGAGAGTCTCAGGTTCACGAGTGAAAGCGGTGGCCAATTCAGCGCCTGTCATGGCACTGACCTGGTTATTTACGGCTGCTCATGAAATCGCTCTCCTACATACCGCATCTTCTGCGGTCAACGTGTTGGTAGCCGGCGCGTCGCGGTTCATCGCTGCGGTCTCAACTTGCGGTGTTGCTGTCGATAAACATCCAGCGATGATGCCTTGTTCTTTAGAGCGAGAGGGATGGGACGTATCCTGTGACTCCCTTAGATTTTTGCTTATGCTGCCCTCTGTAAGCTCATCGTCGCGCGGGGTGCTCGCTATATCCTGGAGTGTCTTTGGTTCCCAGTTGCGAGCGGTGGCTAATTCCGCGCCTATCGTGGTGCTGACTTTGATGCTTGCGACAGCTGCTGATACGTCTGCCCTACAAATAGCATCTGCAGCGGTCAAAGTAAGATCGCGGATCTCACCGATCCCATCGCTTGCGACCGCTGTCACTGAATCAACTGTGGCGCCCTGTTCTTGGTAAGCACTCGCGCCTGTTGTCGCTGTTTCACCCGCATTTGCTGCATTTAACGCGTCAGGATCAGTTTGTAAACATGCGGCAGCTTTACGCTCAATTACTTCGTCTACAGCGGGTTTGAGTTCGGTCTCCAGCTGTCACGCGCCTTCCGGTGCACCTGACGCCCTCGGTAATTTGATCGCACGCGGGCACTTCTATTGGGAAGACTTCAGCCGATCTTTCGGCGTTGTTTACTTCGCTGGCCGGCAACGCGCCGCGCACGCCGACAGCATCGCTGGCGCCGGCGAAGGTCGTCTCCGCCGGCTCTGTACTCCCGGCAGCGTCCGACGCCGAGGCTGCTGCATCACCAGACACGTTCCCTTCAAATACTGTTCGGAGCTGCTCTTTCGAAGCGTTCTTTTCTGTTTCTTCTACATGAATACCTGTTTCGATTTGGCGTCCCAGGGGCATTTGTCTTATTTCTAATAACTGGACCTCTGCCTGTGCCCTTTCGAGCTTCAGCTATCGCTTTTTGAGTTTCCAGGTCGTGCTTTCTCAATTCTGCCTCGAACGTTCTCATTTCCATCTCGGCTTTCACCTTTCTAATTTCACACGATTTCTAAACTCACACGAGGCAGTGAGACATCACGCTTTACGAAACAGACTGGACGAAACACTAACTGCAAACTGAGCGCATCACTCTTTTTCTCGACTTGTCAGTCGAGGCCTGCCTGCTATGCTGTCTTTGTCGGCGACTAGCCTCAGCACAAGAACCAGAACCAGAACCGTTGATGGCTGCGCGGCGCGCTCGTAAATAGAGAGTTTTAGCTTACCGTGATCCGCGATCCGCTACTGGAATCCGCCACCGCGCGTTCCACTGCGCATGCCCAGTCTCCCCTTGAAGCCGACAGATTGCGCCACATACTGTATGTCTGCACCCAGACCTGCCGCGTCGGGACTAATCAGCTTGAGCGCCCCACTCACGAGTGGTAGAGAGCCACGGTGGCGGATCGCGGATTACGGTAAGCTAAATCTCTCTAATAGCCAGCGCAGAAGCTTCTAGGCGCGCAGGAGGAACGGAAAACAGCTTAGCGCTGCCAAAGCTATGCCTCCCCCCCTCGGCCCTCTAGAGAGGTCTCGAATTTACTCGAACATGGTCAGCACGCGCGGCTCTCTAGCGCGAAGTGAGGAGGAGGGCCGGGACCGTGCGGGGAATGCACGCGTGACTGCGCCCATACCGACGAGGGCGAGGAGGCGCAGCGCGGTGGCCGAGATTACGCAATCGATCGCGTCGCGTTCTCGAAGCTTGTAGTACATTCCATCGCCGTTTTCTGCGGCGCACGTGCCGAAGTATTAAAGAAAGGACCACCGCGGCCTTACAACGGCCTATTCTTCAATGTCGCAAGAGCACGCTCGGTGCTTCAGTCGTCGAATACCTCGATCATGAAGTTTCATCAGAGGGAACTCGACCTTCGCCTCAATGCATCTCAGACCTGCAAAATTACCCTAAACCCACTACCTCTAAAGACCTTCGCCGTTTTCTCGGCGTGCTGAAACATTACCTGCGTTTCTTGACACGCGCAGCCGACTATGAGGCTGCCCTTCATGATTATTTGACTGGTCAGCGAGGAACGCTACCAGTCGCGTAGTCACCGGTTAAACAAGTTTGATGACTGGGCGAGTTGGGAACGGTTCAGTTTAAACCAGCCAAAGGACTAGAGGAAATACAAAGGTACTCTATGCACTGCCACATTTATCTTCCCTCCCGTACCAGACGAGGCCTCTTCTCTTGGGCCTCTTCATGGACGCCCTAACTTCGCTTTAGGCGCTGCCTTTATGCAACGCGTAGACAACACCTGGCCTCCCTTGGCGTTCTCCAAGTAGGTCTCAGCTCGGAAAACGATCCCTTCTGCGGCCAGGCCACCAACGAAATCACTCCCCCGCCCCGTCGAGCTCGCCAGCTTAAAACAGAGAACTTATCGCGATATATGCAGCAATAACAATTTCACCACATTCTCGAAGCACGGCACTCCATTATCTACACCGACCATAAACCTACGGTTTCTTTGAACGCCACGGCAAGCCCGAGCTGGTCCAGCAGAACCAAATCTCGTTCATTGCCCAGTTTACCACCGATATCCAACGTGTCAGCGGGAAGAACAACGTGGTCGTCGACGCGCTTTCACTTGTTGCAACTATCAGCTCTTAGCAGATAACAGCTGATGTCTTCGCTGAGGCTTACACTACGGACGTCTAACTGCAAGAACTTCTTAAGGGCGGGTCCTCACTTTAACCGCAAAAAGTCCGCATACCAGGATCGACGACTATATACTGCGACATGTCAACAGCACGAAGCAGGTCTTACGTGCGCCCTCCCCATCTACCAGCTGCATAATCTCAGCCATCCGGACATACACGCCTCTACACGTCTTGTGGCCAATCGCTATATCTGGCCCGCCGAGCAGCGGTGTTGCCCTACCTGAGCGCGCTCCTATATTTAATGCCAGAGGGCTGAAATCACCAGACATGCCACTTCACCGCTCGGAGCGTTCCCCCAGCCCTCTGGTTGGTTTCAACACGACCACAATAATATCACAGGGCCCTTTGCCCCAGCTGAACCCTATCGCTACTGCCTTACCGTCATCATTCGGTATACTGGAGGGCCTGAGGCATGGTCCCTCAAGGGAATCACCGTAGAAGACGTCACCTCGACCTTCTTCGCCGGCTGAATTGCTCGAGGTGCACGGTAGATTGCACCTTTTCAGGCTCCACGGGCTGATTATCGGATTCGAGCACTCGAGGACAACCAGCTACGAACTCTGTGCCACCTGGGTCATCGAGCTTTTCAACTGACAGTTCAAATTAGCCATCATGGGCTACCCGGACTCAACCTGGCTCGAAGCTATCCTAGCCGTTGCCCTAGGCTTTCGCGTCACCTTCAAGACAGACTTCAAGCTACACACGCAGAGCTCATCTACGGGGAACCGCTTCGCCTCCCAGGCGAATTTCTTGCTGCACGACCGTCCACCACCGCGACGTCAGATCGCACCAATTTCGTCGCCCGACTCCAACGCAGCTTCGCTGCCGTCCGCCAGTCGCCTGCAGCTAACCAGTGTAAGACTGCCCCTGTCGTCTCCAAGGATCTGGCAACGTGCGCGCACACTTTTCTCCGCGACGACTCCGTCCGCACCACAGGCCTTCTCAGCCACCTTACAGCAGACTCTATTCAGTTCTCCGTCGCGACGACAAAAACTTGGCGCTGCACTGCAACGGTAACGACGTCTGCATCTCTATCTACCAGCCGAAGCCAGCCTACATCGATTACGCAGACCTAGGATATACCAGTGCATACACAGGCGTCCATCCACTACCCCCGACATTGCTCCCTGCATCTTTCCTCCGCCTTGTTATCACCCGGCACAGCGTAACATGGCGTCACGTTGGACAGCGCGTTATCGATAAAATACAGCGCAATGGCTTTGTCGCCCGAGGCATGTGTCACTGCTGTTAGCCACGAAGGGAGGCTGACCGTCTGAGAAGCAAGGCTTTTTCGTTCCGCTTCTGAGACGAGTGCGGCGTTAGAATGCTCGTCCGCTGCTACAGTTTTTCATATAAATAGTCATTACGTTATTATGTTAGGATTTGTCCTTCATCAGAAACGACATCCCAAACATAATTTGTTGTTTTCAACACCCGCCAGCGCGCAGCCTTATCAGTGTGACTTTAACGCCCGTTACGATCTTGTTCATACTCGTCGTCTTTCTTTTTTGTAGCGCGAGATTCGTCGAGATTTTTTCTTGATGGTCACAATGAAGCACAGCTGCTTGCGTATGGTTCCAGACCTTTCCCGCTTCATTAGTCCGGTCATCTAAAGACTGTCCCTACACTTTAAAATGAGCGCTGACGAATGCGACGGACAATATCTCTGATCGAGGATCAATGAGACGCATGCTGTTATCGCCACCGCGTAATTGCTTTTTTTATTCTTTATTTGTTGGCGGTGGAAAGTTAGGCGAATAAATAATTCATTCAGTTAAATGCCACTCTCTTCGTTTCTTGGTTTTAGTATTGCCACCAACACCTGACGTCGTTCTTCCTTTGTTAGGACATATCTTTTATTTTTATTTCTTTATTCATTCATTCATTTGTGCACACCCCTCCTCAGGTTCATGATCATTGCTGCCGTCACACTAAACCAGCTGTGCAACCTGCCTTAGCCATCGTGTACTTCAAAGAAATTCACTGTCATTTCGGTTTCTGAGAAAAGCCTCTGCCTTCAGGCCATGGTTATATCAGACGGCAATGGCGATGCTACAATGAAAGGGCAAATGAACACGCGTTAGCAGTATGGAGCGACACTGGTAACGATTTGTCGGAGAAGCGTCAGTGGTATTATTTCAAGAATAAATGCAAGCGATTTTTCCGGAAAACTATTTTTCGAGCGTAGCTTAGGCTAGGAGTAAAGGTCAGGTTCTTCGTTGTCTTCAAATCTTCTCTCTAGAAGGAACTGGAAAATAGCAGAAAGTCATAGCCTTGCGAGGGGATGCACGCGTGAGTCGGCCCATGATGACCAGGGCGAGGAAGCGCAGCGCAGTGGCCGAGAATACGCAATTGGTCGCGTCGCTGTTTCGAAGCTGCTTGAATTTTCCATCGCTGCTTTCAGCGGCCAGCGCGCCGAAACAATAAGTAGGCCACCGCGGAATTACACTAGGGTTTAAAATCATCGAAGCTTTCTTCCGAAGCAAAGCCAGAATAGGATATATCAGCATCGCTTCAGTTTTTCTACTTGAAACTCAACTCATATACGTAGAAGGTTTCTTGTAATGCAGATTTTGATGTAGTTTAATGTTTTTGATGGCGTTACGTTCATGTTTGATTTAAGCTTTGCACGTTTTTGTTTCATGACTCCACCCATAGCCTGCTGTGAACTTCCTCGTGTTCCTCGTGGAATCTCGTGTTTCCATTGCCTTATCCTGCTCTAGCTAAGGCTTCTGGTTGCATCATGTTAATATTGTTTTTTTTTTTGGTGTTAGCTATACTTCCATCACCGCTCTAAGCAACACTTTCATCCCGAGCTTTTTTTACATTTCGCTTGTAATTAATTTCATATCACAATGCCTTCGTACATAATTTGTTGTCGTCTTCTAATCAGATATTGAGCAATATTAAAGCCCGCTTCTTAGCAAACAATCCTGAGAACGATTCTATTTTTGAATCTCGCCTTTCCGTGCAACGCTTAAATCTATGACTTTATTTTATTTTCAAAGAGTGCTTTGTTCTGCTTGCTCCATGCGTTATGTATGAGGCTTGGTCGTGCATTTGTTGTGTGGTTACTAGACTACATTTTGCCTCATGTGTTGTTAACAAGTAGTACCGTGACAAAAAACGAAACATTTATTTGCCATTTTGCCATCCAATTGCTGCTTTCTTCCCAAGTGTTGGTATTCTCCTAAATGTCACTCTCTGTAAGCTTAAGCAAAACAGCTGGTAGCATGTGGCCCTGTCGTTTTTACATCTGTCCTGCTTGTGCGTTAGCCGCTGAGACGTCCATGCGAACGGTGACATACTTTCCCAAACGAGAGTCCTAATTTTTTCCTCCTATCGTTAAGCGAAAGCTGCGCCTAACCCAGAGTAAACGTTTACTCGTCACTATTAAAAATTGCAGTTGGTTTTTTTCCCAAAGACGTTGCAAGACCACGAGCACTGGATGGTTCGATCAAATAGCAATTACGAGTGATAGTCCTATCGGCTACATTTTTCGAGATCTTTTAAGCATTCCTGTGAACCACGGCCCGACTTATTTAGCAAGCGATATTGTATTGCATCGAAAACGATACTCAGCATCTTCAAAATTCAAGCCCGCATATTCGTACCATCTGACCGGGCATATCTGCTGGCAGAATTGTTACCGGTGGTATTCGGTTTTCTTAGTTGTACAGCAAATATTTTTTTTTTTATTGAGGATATGCAGAGTCATGGTTTCTTGTTAAAGTCGTAATATTATTACCATCATTCACCAGATTTATGTACTCTCATCAGTGTCATCCTCCGTAGCATACAACTTCACCCCGGTCAGTGAGGAGCGATAGCACTAGCGCTGAAGGAAAAAGAAAAAAGTTACTTATTATACATGCAAAGCTGCTGGCTCGACATCATGGCAAGGCTTACATCATCTCTACCGTTTTGCAAAAGCGAAATTATACAACCGAACAGTGACCGGAAGACTACCTGCACGAAGAAGCAAGCATAATTCGCAAAGACTAGAGCCCACCTAATAATCGGTAAGTCACTGCGGTTCTTCGCGTTTAATATGTTGCAGCTCCACGATGATGCTCCACATCGGGAGTGGCTTAAATGTTGGGGAAGCCAAACATATCTGAATAAAAATTGCAGCGGCTACGGTGGGAACTAAAATTGTTGCTGACGCGTAACTAAAGGTTTTGAATTGGTTTTGCGGCTACACACTTTGAGATGGATGGTGAAAACATGGTGACCAATCACGCGTGGCTCATAACATTTAGCAAGGAGGAAAATACTCTCAGATCGAAAAGGCGCCGAGGGGAACCGTGGCTAAAGAGTAAAGTTTAACCACTTCGTGAACGAACGTATGGTTGTTATTGTCACTTCGTGGTAAGGGTGCCGAAGACTGCAAATGAAAAGCTGGGGTTGCACTTACGTGGACTCATTAATACAGGGACTTGTGACTAAACAATAGGCAAGAAGCTGCTCCACAGCGGTCATAGCAGCAAATGCTCTTTGCGTTTGTTGAACTACAGCTCCCCGCTTCATTCGGCAGCGGTCAATTTCACATCTTTATAGAAACTCGGAGATAAACAGGCCTATAAATGCTGCAACAGTCTGGAACAGTGTGGAAACCGTCGACCTCAGCTGCAATCTTCTCATATTCCAAAATAAAAAGAGAAGCCTAAGCATCAACAAACATTAAATCTTCAGACATTACTGAGCTGTTAGAACGCAGTAGAAGTTTGGACTGGTCGAGACCCCAAATTATATCACATTTTGAGACTGAAAGATTGTTATGGGTTTCCACAGTGTTAGGTCGCCGAAGGCAAATAATGTATACAAAACGCTAAAAAAAAGCCTTAAACATTGCAAAACATTGAAATGAATTCAGTTCCAAAACTCGTTATATGCTTTTATCGTGTATTACAGGCATCGCTCAATCAATGCATCATGACGTGTGTCACTGGAAACGATATCTGAATAACAATGCTCCCAACGCAATGGCGTCACAGGCTAATACCGGCGCCGCGACGGACAACATCGACCAACCGCTGCATCAGCGGGGCTGGTCTGATCGGCGCAGGCGGTTTCACTGATGCACTCGCGTCGGCGCTCTACCGATACGTGCACACAATTTAGGCAACCACCTGACTATCTTCTCTCTCCAATTTGTCCAAAATTAAAATTGGTGAAACGAGATATTTAATATGTTCGGAATTCGACACTCAGCGTAAACACCTATCCAGCGTTACGCTGACCGCTGCCCACTACGCGATGAGTAGATTTCGCGGATTCGGTTAGGCAATGTAGACGATTCAGCATATAGGGTTCGAAAGTTCTACTGAATCAGTCTGTTGATTTAAAAGAGTTTTAACTTCAGTGACCAAGGTTTTTGGAAATTCGTTACATTCTAGGGCACAAAGAATGAACGAGAGGCGCTACTGTTAAGGCGGCATGGCATTGGCGACGAATGCCGCTGACGCCCGGAAGCAGCCATCGGTACACCTTCTAGACCAAATATACAACTACATGTGCTAAAATGGGCGAAAAACGTGTTCATAGAACTATTTAGAATTAAGTGGTATGGTCACATCGGAGAAAACAGATAGAAATTGTCACGAACAGAGGTTCTGTGATGCGTCACCAACCCGGGTGTCAAGCGTTCCCCTGGCTGGCGCTAGCCTTCATCGCTGTTAATTTCGGTTTCATCGAACGGAGAAAACGAGCAAACCTGGTGGTAAACGTAAAAAGGGTGTTTATTCATTTATTTTATTTTTATTTATTTGCACACACGGTTATCCACGAGTGATTTTTGCAAGGTGGAAATATAAAATTGTGGGAAAGAATATTCGTAGGCAACAGAACGAAGTAAAGAAAGAATTCACTGCCATATGTATACAACAATATGAAGAAGGAAAAATTCGCTGTCAGGTAAATGCAACAAGCATGATTTTTAAACACAATGCAGTGCGTGAAAACAAAAAAATCAAAAATGAAAAAGCATATTTGATCTTTTATGTCATCAGTTGAGATGGGCGGTAAACAATGACAAAGAAGGTTGAGTCACTTTTAGGTTAGTTAAACTATTGCAGTTATTTACAACTCTAGAAAAAAATTAAAACCTAAAGCATTCATATTTTTCACGGAAAGATGTCATTGTTAGTTGGTGCCTTTGCCTGGTGGCGTATGCGGAAAAACAGTGTAATTATATCAGAGATATTAACATTATAGTATCCATTTACAATCTGACATAAGTTTTACCCAGGAAACTCGATTACGCTGTGTTGCGGCAAGTTGGCTCGTTTTAAAAGTTCTGTGACGAAACTCCTATGAGGCGAAGTATTGTTTATAAGGCGATCGCCTTTTTCGGCACCCTTTCGAGCTTTTTGATGTTCGTTTGAGCAAAAGAATCCCAGATAACTGCTGCGTAATCAAGCACTGGAAGTATAATTGTGTATATGCTAGTACACGGACATTGCTTCGGGACAGTTTTAAAGCTCATCGAAGCAAAAACAATTTGCGACAGGTGTTAGCGGTTACTTTATAATTGCTGAGATTCCATTAATTGTTGATGGTTATTCGCAGTCCGAGGTATTGTATTCTGGTACCAGTTTTATCAAAATTTGCCGCCATCTGAAAATTCTCGCACCGGTCAACAACCTTCTGAAATGCATTATTTAACTATACTTGATCCAAGGGGGCTTTCCATTTCTGAGTACAGGACACAGTCGTCTGCATATGGTCTTATTTTTACAGGAACATCCTTTACAACTTCATTCATGTAAAGGAATAAAAAAAGAGGCTCAAGAACCGGGCGTGCGAATGTTGAAACAGATGCGTTCGTTGTATTCGTTCGACTAAGGAGCGGAAGAGTTACTCCGCGGCACACAACCCGTAAATCCGGGCAAATATGCGTACGGTCGCGCGCGCGTGCCTCATCTATTTAAGTATAGTCAACGGAAAGTTTTTCAGAGTCTTGAGTTTTCAAAGTAACATCTTTCTAGTGTGCAGTAAGGTAAATCGGTGTCGAGTTAATGAGCTGAGGACTTTTAAAAATTTTTGAAGAAATTAATCAGATTACAAGTTGGATTCCAGGCTTATATTTAGACATGGACATAGTCTTCCAGTGATTAAATTTCCGCCACTATGCGTCAAGGACGCCGTCAACTACAAGGGGGAAGAGATGATACTACACCTGCACGAAAGGTTAAAGGTTCGAAGTCAAAAGTCATGTTCAAATAATAAATGGTGGTATGTAACCGCATCATCAAACTGGCTCTTTGAAGGCAAAGTGGCGTGCTAGGTATAGCCTTACCTGGCTCATGGCGAAGCCAAGTTTTCGCTTCAGTACAACAGCCGAGATAGCAGAAGCTCTGTTGGATAACATTCCCCCATATCACTCATCTGCCCTTTATTAGCATAACAGCCGTGCAATGAACCGGCTTCCAAAACAGGTTGGCGTGCACATCATTCCTGCCTGAATACACGACGCAACAGGCGATGCGTCCTGAGCTTTGGCAACCCACGGCACCAATGTGTATGCTCTTCTGTATTTGTGACTTCACAAAAGCGCCCGCTGCAGAGAAGCGAGTTCTCTTAATGTGTCATCACTGCGCATATATGGCTCGCGCAATCTGTATCACGTCTACATTAACAATACAAAACCTTTTTGAGGCACACAATATTGTCACTGACACCACTGACACCAAAAGAAGGCCACCAATAGGCCACTGACACCAAAAGAAGACACAGGCTTGATGGTAGTGAAATTAACTCTTTATTGGGCTGACTTCAGCCCGCAAAATAACTAAGCAACTTGGCAGCGGGGATAGCAACAAACGTGCTCGTCGATCGTCGAACAAAAGATGGCCGTCGCACTCGTCAATGCTCAATTTAAAGGCGCCGCAAACTGCGACTAGTACAACCTGAAACACTGTAGAAACATACGCAAGTGATCGGAATCTTCGAGACAGATCTCGGCGCATCGTTCGCAACAAAGGAAATGATGACGCGTCGTATTGCGACAACGATCGTGAGCAAACTGGAGATACAGAATTGATGCGCATGGCACACTCACAGTGATAAGGCCGCATGCCGGCGGCTGTTAAAAAACAACAAATACATTTTTGAAAGGTTTCGCGGCATTACTCCCCCTTAAAACACATCGCCTAGATGTTCAAAAATCAACAAACCAACTCATATAGAAACATTACAAAGTTGAAACACCGCGGATTCTTTAACAGGCGTAATAAGGCTTCAGACGTACAACATGCACGATTTCTGGGTGCGTGTGTCGTCGTCGTGATGCTGTCGTACCGTCGGGAATGACTTTATAGTCCAGTTGTCCGACGCGGCGAAGGATTTTGTTGGCTCAAAGTATCGACGCAGCTGCTTTTCACTTAGTCCACGGCGGCGAATCGAAGTCCAAACCCACGCTTGGTCTCCTGGATTGTAGGATGCGTGGCGTCGTCGTAAGTTGTATCGTCGGGTGTCGGTGCGCTGTTGGTCTTTAATACACAGCCGTGCGAATCGTCGGGCTTCCTCAGCAAGTTGCAGGTAGGCGGCGACGTCAAAGTTGTCCTCGTTGGTTACGTGCGGCAACATTGCGTCGAGCGTCGTCGTGGGCTCCCTACCGTACACAAGCTTAAACGGGGTCGCTCTTGTCGTCTCCTGGACTGCCGTGTTATATGTAAAAATCACGTACGGCAAGATGGCGCCCCAGGTGTTGTGTTTAGCGTCGACATACATGGCGATCGTTTTAGTCAGGCGCTCCGTCAGGCCATTGGTCTGGGGATGGTACGCAATTGTTCGTCGATGGCTTGTATGACTGTATTCCAGGATGGTTTGCAGTTATTCTGCCGGAAACGCCGTTCCCCTGTCCGTGATAAGCACTTCTGTGGCGCCGTGTCGCCAGAGAATTTGCTCGACAAAAAAATTGGCAACTTCTGCCGCAGTACCATTGGGCAGTGCTTTTGCCTCAGCGTAATGGGTGAGGTAGTCAGTGGCCACGATTATTCGCTTGTTGCCCATAGACTAAGCTCGAAAGGGGCCGAGGAGGTCCATCCCAGTTTCTTGAAAGGGCACGTATGGGTCGGGAATCGTTTTTAGTAGTCCTGCTGGTCTGATCGGCGGCGTCTTGCGTCGTTGGCACTCACGACATGTCTTCATGTAGTGGGCAACTTCGGCAGGCAGTCGCGGCCAGTATAGTGCTTCTCCTGGATTCGACGCAACGTGCGTGCAAACCCGAGATGGCCTGCTGTGGACTCCAACGTGCGACGCCTGCAGAATTTCCTGCCGGAGGGTTTCAGGCACAACAGGAAGCTGCGCGGTGCTGTTGGGTGCGAAGTTCTTAACGAGGAGGCTATTGCTTAACACGAACGATGATAAATGTCGCCTGAACACAGCAGGAGAGGAAGCGGTCTTTTCTTCTACGTACTCGGCTAGCGCTTTCAGCTCAGGGTCTGATCGCTGTTGTTCTGCGAAATTTCCGGCGCTTACCGGTCCCAAAAAGGCCTAATCGTCATCTTCTTTCCCAGGCGCATCAACGGGGACTCGTAACAAGCAGTCTGCATCGCTGTGCTTGCGGCCTGACTTGTAGACGACTATGACGTCGGATTCTTGAAGACGTAGGCTCCATCGGGCAAGGCGGCCGGAGGGGTCCTTCAAATTTGCCGGCCAGCAGAGAGTGTCGTGGTCGCTTACCATTTTGAATAGTCGACCATGTAGGTATGGACGAACCTTATAAGTGGCCCAGATGACTGCGAGACACTCCTTCTCGGTTGTTGAGTAATTGACTTCATTTTTTGTGAGGGACCTGCTAGCATAGGCGATTACTTTTTCCTCTCCGGCACTATTCTGGACGAGAACAGCTCCTAGGCCCACACTGCTCGCGTCAGTATGAATTTCGGTCTCGGCGTTTTTATCAAAGTGGCCAAGTACCGGAGGGCACTGCAGACGGCGCTTAAGTTCGTCGAAGGCTCTTTGTTGCGGCGCTTCCCATTTAAACGTTACGTCAGCCTTTGTGAGCTGTGTCAACGGTTCGGCGATGCGCGAAAAGTCCCTGACAAATTGTCGATAATAAGCGCACAGCCCAAGAAACCTGCGCACAGCTTTCTTGTCAGCATGCGGTAGAAATTGTGCGATCGCAACTATTTTCTCCGGGCCTGGCCGAACACCATCCTTGCTAACGATGTGACCTAGGAACCGCAGTTCCTCGTAGGCGAAGTGGCACTTCTTTTATGTTAACGTTAGTCCCGATGATTTGATGGCTTCCAATAAATCATCGGGACTAACGCTAACACCAGAGATGTGCCATCAAATCATCGATGGCTTCTAACACTGTCTGCAGCCGTTTCAGGTGGTCTTCTGGTCTTCAAAATTTGACAGGAAGACAACGATATCATCTAAATATACCAGGCAAATATGCCACTTCAAGCCCGCCAGCACAGTGTCCATTACTCGTTGAAGCGTCGCTGGTACGGAGCAGAGGCCAAATGGCATTACCTTGAACTCGAAAAGGCCATCCGGTGTGACGAATGCGGTCTTCTCGCGATCTCTTTCGTCGACCTCAATTTGCCAATATGCGCTCTTGAGGTCCATCGATGAGAAGTACCTTGCACTGCAGAGCCGGTCCAGTGTGTCGTTGATGCGGGGAAGTGGGTAGACATTCTTCTTAGTTATGCTATTCAAGCGGCGGTAATCGACGCAGAAAAGTAGTGTGCCGTCTTTCTTCTTCACCAAATCGACTGCGGCCGCTCAGGGGCTGTTGGATGGCTGGATCCCGTCATCACGCAGCATTTCCTCAACTTGATCGCGTATGGCCTGGCGTTCTCGTGGCGATACACGGTAGGGACTTTGACGTAGCGGTCGAGTGTTTTCGTCCGGGATTATGCGTTGCTTTGCCAACGGAGTTTGCCTCACCTTCGACGCTGAAGAAAAGAACTCGCTGTATTTTTCAAGAGTGCGAATCCGGTCATGTCTTTCTCGGGCGAGCGCTGGTTTAACGTCGAAATTGGGCAGCTTGGCTCGGTTGCGTGCATCGTCTTCAAGCTGGCTGGGTAGGCGAAGACTTCTGGTATCCGCTAGCTCGTCAAGGAAAATAATCGCCATGCCCTTGATCAGGTGCCGGAATTCGTCGGTGATGTTCGTGGCAAGCACATCAGCTTGTTCATGATGGAAACGAACGATGCCTCTTGCGATGACAAGTCCTCTATCCAGTAACAATTGAGTGTTTCCCTCGACAACCCCTTCAGTAATTTTGACTTCTGTTGTAACCACAGGGACGATGACGCTTGATCGGGGCGGTGCGGTCAATTCTCCGTCAAGGACGTTGAGAGCGATTTTGAGAGCGTCGAAGTTCTTGTAGCAGGTATGGCTTTGTCGGTCGAGAGTTTGATGAATTTGGACCGGAGGTCGATGATCGCTCGATGTTCGTTCAGAAAATTCGTGCCCACAATCACGTCGCAGGAACAGTGCTATAGGACGACGAAGCTGGCAGGGTAAATGCATCCATTCACTGTCACTTGCGGTGCGTCGCCCGTATGGCGTAATAAGGTTACCACCAGCGGTGCGGATTAGAGGGCCGTCCCAAGTGGTCGTCACTTTCTTGAGCTGGGCGGCGAAAGCTCCATTGAGCACACAGTAGAGCGCACCGGTGTCCACTAGGGCAGTAACCGTGCGTCCGTCACCAGCAAGCTCAAGGTCGCTTGTTCGCGTTCTAGTATTGCACGTTGGCTTCGGTGTTTGATCTCTGTTTTGTCTTGTGCCGGGGGTCACGGCCGGAGCACGCCGTAGTAACATCACTGGGAGGCGATGTCAACTTGAAGCCTGGTCGTGATCTCGTCGGCGTTGTCGTCTTCTGGTTCGGCGATTTAATGGCTGTGTCGTCGTCACTCATCGTCCTCGATGGAGTATCTTCGTGTTGTCGCCGTGAAGCAACCTCACCTCCAAAGGTTGCTCTGTTTAGTTTCCCCTGCGCGGGCCTGTGGACCTTCCGCGCACATTCTCATCGTAGGTACGGCCTGGCGACGCAAAGCGGGCCCTGTACGGCGATGGAGACCTGAACCGACGGCTTGGTGGCGCAACCTCACGGCTACACAGATAATTGTCGATTTCTGGCGATCGTTCACCTGGGCGTGGTCGTGGAGCGTCGACTACAAATCCGCGGAGGCCGATTCGTCGATACAGGCAGTGGCATAGAATGTGGCCGGCTTCACCGCAGTGGAAGAATAATGGCCTGCTGTTCGCAGTCCTCCAGGCGGCGCAGTTCCTGAGGCTTCGGGGTCGTTGGTAGGCTTGGCGGGCGGGGGCCAAGGGGCGGCTTTCAGGAACAGGACGGTAGCGGCAAGAGCTTGGAAAGTCATCACGTCGGGGCGCAGGGCGACGTAATGCAGCAGCGTAGTTCATCGCTGTTGCCTCTTGTGCTAGAACCGTCGCAGCCGTCGCTTAAGGAACGCCCAGCTCCTGCTGGACTTCTTCACGGATGATGTCCGCGAGCGTCGCCACCTGGTGTTGTTGGAATGATGGCAGTAAGCGACGAAGTTTCTCTCGGACGATCTCATGGATGAGGTGGCGAAGGCTTTCTCCGCTCGCAGATGCGCAGGGGTAGCGGCTTGAGTAGTCCGGTTGAAGTGGTCGCTCGTAGTGGCGGATCCGAGTGTCCAACGTCTGCTTGATGATCGATGCTTCTTTTTGAAATTCGTTCTCAGTTTTCGGCGGATTCTGCAAAAAGCGACTCCTTAACACCTCGCATTAAAAATTTCACTCTCTCACCTTCAGTCATGTTAAGGTCGGCGTGGCGAAACAGGCGCTTGATATCCTCAACATACGTCAGGTCAGGCTGGCTTGGGAGTTGAATTCCTAATTGGAGGAGGGCCTGAGCTCTTTTTTTTCGGACAGAACTTACAAAGGCCATCAAAAACTGTGCTTTGAATATCTCCCAATCCTTGAAAAAGGTCTCGTGATTTTCGAACCGTACTCGGGCATGTCCTTGAAGAACAAAGTAGACCTGCCTGAGTTTTGCAGCGTCGTTCCTGCCGTTGAATTCTGCCACACGATCGAAAAATTCCATCCAGTCTCCCGCATCGTCATCCGGTCGTCCACGGAAGCAGGGGCGCCCACTGGGTCCGACGAAAACAACCGTTGCTGTAGGCTGGGCCATTTTCAGCGTTGATGTCTTCCGAGATTTGGAGTCCGGCAGCAGACCGTCTTCAGGTTGGAGTCCTTGAAGCCGGCGACGGGTTCGGTAGCTGATTGGCTGGTCCTTCAGGGTAAGAAGAACAAGGCTGGGGTCTTTGCTTGAAGGATCAAAGGCAGCACCTCCACCAGATGTCACGTAGTGGTGACAAGGCCGTTGACACCAAAAGAAGACACAGGCTTGATGGTGCTGAAATCAACTCTTTATTTGGCTGACTTGCGCCCGAAAAGAACTAAGCGACTCGGCGGCGGCGATAGCAACAAATATGCTCGTCGATCGTCGAACAAAGATTGCCTGTCGCAGTCGTCAATGCTCAATTAAAAGCCTGCTCAGAATAATCTAGATAACGTCGCAAACTGCTACTAGTACAACCTAGAACATTGTAGAAACATGCGCAAGTGATCGAAATCTTCGAGACAGATCTCGGCGTATCGGTCGCAACAGAGAACATGATAACGCGTCGTATCGCGAAAACGAGCATGAAAAAACACGGGATACTGAATGGGTACGCATGCTAAAATCAACGTGATAAGGCCGCATGCCGGCGGCTGTTAAAAAACAGCAAATACAGTTTTGAAGGTTTCGCGACAAAGTGCGAGGCGTGCTTGGATGAGAGCTCAAAGTCTAACTGTCCTACACACCGAAGGATGTTTTAGTGACCGACTATCAGCGTAACAGCTTTTCATTTAGTATGCAACGGCAGATCGCACGTAAATGTAAATAGAGCACATTTACTCGGGTTGTGGAATTGGGAGGAGTGGTGCTGCTCGATGTCTCTTGAAGTGAAATATTCTTGCGTACCTTTACATTCGCTGGTGTAGAAAGACACAGCTCGCTTATAAAAATTTACAAAAATATTCCAGTAAATGCAGTGTGTCCTGAACGTGAAATACGAGTGATAACAGCGCAATTGCACATATGTTGGTTTGTGGTCCCTGCTATAAGTTTCGCATCATCACACCAAGTACAGATGATGGAAGAAGTCTGGATGCAAATGAAAAATGCAGGCAACTGCTGCAGGCAGTGCCACGCCGGAAGTTCGGCGTCCCGTCACTGAGAACGACAATGCCCGAATAATTAAGTAATTTTGGAACATCCTCCTAATCATGAGCGCTTCCTAAAGCGCTTCCCCGGCAATGGGGATGTCCATTAAAATCCCCAACTACAATATGGGGTTCTAAACTGGAATTTAGGAGCTATTGTAGTCGCGCTACAAAACATATTCCCTTAGGTCGAACGAACGCACCATCCATAATGAAGGCTGTGTCCCTTCAGGTTCACAGTCATAGAACAATACTCGTTGTAGCTGCTGCCATGGACTTGGTATTGAACGCTTCAAGTCACGGCGAATGCATACTAAAATGTTGCTTGCATGACCAACCGCTTCAGATATAAATTGCTCTTGTCCGGACAGGAGAAAAGGAAAGGTGATATTGAGCTCGTTTATTACAAGTACTAAAAACCCGCATTGAATTATCCTCTGACTGAAGCCCGCCAGGCGGTTTAACAAACCTATAGTGTTCAAATGAGATATTGCAGTTCAAAAAATTCTCTCTTGTAATTATGGTGTTGACTAGAGGTGAGCCATTTTCGCCGTACTCTATTAAAGAGCTGCTAGGTGTTCCCAAAATCTTCTAAAATTTTACAGCTGCCATAGCAATAGGCGTATCCACACTAGCAATAATCCATCGCTGATTACCTGTCAATTGCCTAACGTTGACCTTGATTTGTTCGTGTTTACTCGACAGAACCTGTGGACGCATTGGGGGGCGTATCTGAGCAGGTGCATTGCGCGTGGGTACATTTTACCAAACTGGGGAATAGTCCATAAGAGTTAGAATATTTGGCTCTTGCGCTGATGCAGGTGATAGCATCTGTAAAGGAGAGTGATCTTCTTGCCGATATGTTACCGCTTTAGTTGCTGTATTTGAGATGTTCTGTCCTTTACGTGTGCGCCTCTTTGGTGTGGAGCTCATTAGCAGCCTTCCTGTGAGAGTAGTGATCTGTCAATATTTTCCTCAAAAGTTTCAACCTCTGCCCTTATTTTTTGGAACTCCTTTAAGGTCGCTCCAGAAGGGCCTTTGCAGCTTGCCCATTTAGGCATTCAACTGCACATGCGACCCGTCAAGTTCTCCCCCGCAATGCAGGCGGGGTTTCTTGCTCGTGCGTACTGCGCTCATATGTCCCAGTTCCTGATACTTTTAGCACTGTAGAGGGCGGGATACATAAGGACGTGCTAGATGCCTCACTGATCCCACCTTCACATGAGATGGTGAACTGCTGCCTTCTAACAGTAGTTTCAGACATTGCGAAAAGTGCCAAATCGGTGAATATTAGTGATTCAAGGAGAGAAAGACAGGTTCACCAAGTCTTTATTCTTTATCTCGATGTATACTTCAGAGACTAAATCCGCTGTAGTATTGAGAGCATGAGCAAAAAACGAGCGCGCTCACATGTTGCCATGTTCTGACACAGCGTTCAACGTATTTGAGGTGACCCGGTTGTAGACGCCAATTGACAAAATATAATTTCAGTCATTAATACACACATCGACTTGGCCCAGAACCAGCCTTTCAAGTACAAGAGCTAAAGTTGGCCTAGTGATTGTGTTGATGATGTCTTTAACATTATTAGGCATGCAGGGAATTGTGTACGCGAGCGGTCGCGCTGTCACTAAGGCCTCGTTAGCTCTTTTCGTGCGTGGACTGGGCACTGGGCTGTTTAGGCCACTTGAAACTCACACGGTTCCCATACCCTTTTGATGTCTTCGAGAGCTTGCTTTTCAGGCCCCGGTTCTCCTCCGCTGCGCAGCCGCCGTCGTATTCCATGTCATCTGAGTCTAGAAGCTAGATGACCCCGGTATCCCCGAGGAGACACTCACGTTGGAAGTGTGTTGCCTTGACGTGTCCATACTGCTGCCAGCAGTGGCTAGTAGAGACGGCACACAAACTGCCATCACCGTGGATGGCGGCCTTCACAAATACGAGGAAAACGCAAATATATGAAACCAGCAGGAGCTGTTGAGAAACTGCTGTTCGCAGCGCCCTTCTTCAAAAAATGGCTCGGGGATACTAAACTGCCTCGGCCAGAAGTTACGCAAGCGAACTGCAGACCGAGCCTCTACCTAGGTCACTACTATCAACGTGCCGTAGGAGATATTCGAACAATGTTTCCACTGCCATTCTTCGGCAGCCTCACCGCCCTCATACCATTTTTAAAAAAGAGAAGTCTAGCGCGGTCGCCACCTTTAAGCCATGAGGCGGTTCGTTTCAAGCCAGTATTTTAAATGGCCAATAAAGTTTACACCACCCCTCCCATATCCAATAGTGGGAAACAGAAAGCAAATTTTGGTACTCAGCTGGTGAAAGGCACAATAATCGATTCAGAAGGCCCGATTCGATTCCCCTGAGCACTACTAAGAGATGCTCTTCACCCACGACTTCATCCAAGACCAACGTGTGACGCCAGAGCATGAAGCATCATCTTGGAACCGACCATCGACGGTCACTTCCACGCTAATGCTCTGGGAGATGGACTAATGCCTTTAAAGCGGTATCTGCATATAATTGTGCATTCAACCAGTACCTGGCGCCCTGTGCCTTGCAGAGACCTTATTACCACACTTGGTGGTACAATGGTTCTTAAAGGACTAGTTACGTCGATGGATACTTATTCCTTTGTGATGGCTGCAATATGATTAACCATGACGTGGCATTGGAGGCTGTAGCTAGCTTAAATCATGCTCTTCAACCTCGATTATCTACCACGTCCTTGTGCAAGGCTGTATGAGATTGTTTCATCGAAAACGTGATATCTATAAGGGGCAAGAATTAGGCTGGGCTATGAACGGATCTCCACTCAAGCTCCAATTGCCACTTACAAAACCTATACAAAAGAGCCATTGCAAACCTGTTAATCAAGTGCGCAGAAGTCACCATTTACACAAGTAGCCCATCTGTCGTCGCCAGCTTCTCAGCGGGTTCGCAGGTGTGTACACTTCACACGTGTTTATCGTCGTGCGGTTAAAAAATTCCGAGATCCCTCTGAAATCTACACTGCAGAAATGCAAAAGCCTAAGCGTTGCTGGTGCTCATAATGCTTCCCGTTTGCTCTCATCATCATTAATAACTAAATGCATCGTCATTAAAATTTCTAATGCCAACATTGCAATTGTCGCTAATTGCAGCGTTATTGTCATCGCTACTATCGTCCGCACGGTAGACTAGGAGAAATAGGGGGGGGGGGGGGGCGTTTCACGATCTCGGGCGTGGTTGCAGTTGGTTTAAAGTGGTTGGCTGGAGATTCAGGGGACAGAGGTTCGACTGCAGGCAGAAATTTATTTCTGATAACGTCACCATGACCTCAATTGACGGCTCGCTATAGTGCGACCTTACGGACGCCGGCAGTATGAGTTATTAAAGCTTTCGCCTGAGCAAGACACTAAAGCTGGAGCGCTTCATAGGTGAACAAAGGCACGAGAGTAATAAGCCGAAACACAAATGAAGGGTTATAGGCCTATCATATCAGCACAATATTTCCCATCACCTCAAAACATTATCCACAAATAAGGGGAGAATGTTGTTCCCTGCTCCCCAAGAAGAATTTTTTTTGCCGACGTGTCAATGCTGTGGGAGACGGTAGAGCAGCAAGAGTGAAAATAAAACACCGAATTCGCTTTCTGGAACGCATGGAAGGTGTTGCATATTCAACACTACTGAAATTTGGACACAATATGCAGGGGAAGCAGACAGATGCATGATCGTAATACTGAGAGCACAAATTTAACATTTATCAAAATGTGCAAGCAAAGCGGAAAAAAATACGAGAGATGCTTCATCAAAACCCTGTGCTACAGAAGATGAGTTTTACGAAATTCTCAAAACACCCAATGAACAGGTGGTGCGCGATAAAATAGAGGCAATTGCAATAGCTCAACCACAAGAACCGTATGTCAGCAAAGCATCCTTGCTGCTAACAAAACAGAACTCGATATGTTAAACATATAGTCGTTTTGTTGAGTTCGCAAAAGCGTGCTGAATAACTAAAAATAGCGCCGCGACAACGAACATAAAATAAAAAAGGGCAGACTAGCAACTCAAGTATATGCGCCTCCCCGGTTGATTCTAATCATAGGAATCCAGATATTTTATCTCGCAGTTTCATCATTCGAATGGGATAGGTTTCAAAGAACGGTATTTTTATTTCGTCCCTGTATCTAAAGACGATAGGGTTTAAATTTCAGACAAGAAGGTTGAAGAAATTTGATTATCCGGCCGGAAAGCTCCCAGAAAATGAGGTAAGGAGCCCCATTTCTGAATTATTTCTTCCTTTTTGATTGTTTAGGAGCAGTAGGGTTAGAACACGAAGGTAAATGTAGAGTCGCAATGCAGCTAGAAGACGTCCCAATAGAACAGTCAAGCCGCGGGATGAACATTCTCAACATTTCTTTTCTTTGAAATGAATTATGCATTGTAATAATAGTTTAAAAAGGAAGGCTAATTAACTTTTCGCATGTAGTTGCACGCCACCATGGCAGAAAGCTAGATTGATATAAATGTGTGATATTCTTTCTCAAGTACTAAATAATACAGCCCGCCTCGGTGGTGCAGTATATAGGACGCTCGATTGTAATGCAGGTCGCGGTGGCCGCTTTTCGATGGAGGTGATAAGCCAGTCGCTCATGTGCTGTGCAACATTATTCATGGTGGTGGCTGGGGCATAAACACCAAAATAAAAGGCAGGCCCAATCGCACTGAAATCAATATTTCATTGGACTGACTTGTGCCCGCTAAACAACTTAGCGGCAGCGATAGCAACAAACATGCTCTCTGGTCGTCGAACTGAGAATGGCTGTCGCGTTCATCAATGTTCAATTTATAGGCGACGAAGAAACATATACATAAATCCGCAAGCGGTGACTAGCATAACCTGAAACATGGTAGAAACGCACAAGAGTGGCTAGAATCTTTAAGATACATCCCGACACATCTTCGGTGACAACGAAAGTGATAAATCATCGTCTCGAGACAAAGCCCATGAATAAACAAACAACACAGAATCGATCCGCGCGCTAGAATAGCAGTGATGAGACCGCATTCCAGCGGCTTTCTAAAAAGAACAGATTTGAATGCTTCGTGGCAATATCAATGTACCCTAGGTGGCTGACATTCCCTGACCACCTAATGCGGCGTCTCTCATAGCCTGTGTCGCTATGGTACTTTAAACCCCATAAACCAGAACATTAATTATTAGCTACTGCTTCTCAAAATAACATAGCGACTACGACTTAAATGAGTCTAACAAATGCCACAGTCGCATATAATCAGAGCCAAGTACGTTAGTCGCTAGAAAGAAAGCTTCATTCACCGCAGGTACCGCGCGTCGAACAAGAACGTATTCTTTGCGGCACACACATGAAGTTGAAGCCTGAGTAGAAGCGGCGTATATTTGGAGGCCTTGCGCCTTCAGTGGGGCACGGTATGAAGATGTGAAAAATCCTTAAGGCCGACTGGCCCCGACAAGCGCGTTGAGTCAGGTATGTGAGTATGGTTGTTAGCCTTGAAGGCGCCTTGCCAAATGGGTAGAACGCCGTGAAAGTTCCTGGCATTGGCTGATCGAAGAGACTTTTTTCTGACAAGGCATTTTGATAAGCTTTCGTGCTGAGCTTACTAGAAAGCCAAGAGATGATGGGTGAGATATCCGAACTATCAACGAAGTAGTCCTCTCGAAAGACAGGGAACGGGCGCAGCTCCTATGCCCAAATTATGCCTTCAAATGGACTAAAACGGTTCCGCAACTGCTGTCGTTTGTCAGGCGTGAGTCCGGACGTGCAGTGGACAATGAAGAAAACACCTGTATATTTGAAATCCTGAACGTGTTGTGCCACGTTGTAGCAAAATCCCTCTGTGTTTTACGGGGCGATTTGTCACGCTACCTGCCGATCAGTTCATTTCATTTTTATTTTATTACTATAAGACCCCGTCTGGGGTCTTTCTTAAGGGGTGGGACAAAAAAAAAGAAAACTTATTTAAGCATGATGCGCGGCAACACTTTTTCGAAACATCACACGTGATGTCAACGATGTGGTAGGGTAGGTCGTTTCAATCGGTTGCTGTTCTCAGAAAGAGTTGCTTTAAAAAGGTACTACGAGCGCGTGAACGTGAAACTTGAAGCGGATGGCCTGTACATTAAGAAAAGCGTTAAGCAGGTGCACAGATGTAGGGTTTCTGATGAAGGGCAGAATAGTAGAACTTGTCATAAAGACAGAGATTGGCGATGCGGCGGCGGAGTGAGATATGCTGGAGATCTGATTGCTTTTTTACGGATGAAATGCTGACATTTTGTGAGTGAATGTATGAATCTAGTGGCTCTGTTTTATATCCCCTCTAGAACATTATCACCCCTTCATGGATCACTGCCTTGTCGTGGCGGAGGGGCTTGCGAAACTCGGAAGTCGTGAGCTCTGTTGTGTAGGGCCACCCAAGATAGACAGGTCACGGCAGAGTTCTGACAAAATGTGATTCACTGGAGAAGGTAATGGCAACCCACCTTTTCCTGCCAGTATTTCCTGCCAAGAAAACCCTATGACCAGTCACAAAACCATTAATGATATGGCGCCGGAAGATGAGCCCCCCAGGTGGGAAGGCATCCCACATGTTACTGGGGATGAACAAAGGGCGATTCCTAGTAGCTTTGGGACGAATGAAGCGGCTGGGCTAAAGCCAAAAGGACGCTCAGTTGTGGTTGTGTCGGGAAGCGACCGGAAAGTCCGATGTTGCAGGGAGATATATCACATAGCAACATGGAATGTAAGATCTGTGGTGAAAGGTAAACTGGATGTCGTCAAGCGAGAAATGGACAGATTGAACATTGATATCTTGGGTATCAGCGAGCTCAAGTGGACCGGAATGGGAGAATTTAACTCCGGCGACCATTATGTCTTTTATTGTGGGCACGAATCCAAGAGAAGGAATGGGGTCGCTCTCATAGTAAAGAGAAGAATGGGCAAAGCAGTGCTAGGGTACAACCCTAAAAACGACCGAATGATTTCACTTCGGATCCAAGGTCACCCTTTCAACATAACAGTTATCCAAGTCTATGCACTGACCACTACTGCTGAAGGAGCTGACGTTGAAAGATTTTATGCGGACCTACAACGCCTTTGAGACCGCACCCCACCATAAGACGTCTTTTTTCTCCTAGGAGACTGGAATGCTGAGGTCGGGAGTGAAGAAATTTCGGAATTATAGGCAAGTTCGGTCTTGGCGAGCCAAATGAAGCTGGGCAGAGGCTAGTAGAGTTTTGTCAAGAAAACAACCTGACCATAGAGAATGCTCATTTTCAACAGCACAAGAGGCGCCTGTACACATGGACTTCACCGGACGGTCTGTACAGGAATCAGATCGATTATATTCTTTGCCGGCCCCGCAAGGGCACCTTATGTAAACTAGGTGTTGGTGCTTGGTGCCACCACGGACCCTGAGCCCCCATACCGAAGCTGTAATCCGTACCGTGGCTATAGGTTGAGAGGTGAAGGGAAGAAACCTTGAACGGTGGCGGTCGAGGCCATGGTCAAGCCTCGGCCGATGGGCTCTTCGCCTCTTCACCAGGCGAGGGGCTCCGGGACCTTCCTCTGCGTATAAGGGTGAACCAGAGGCGACATATATTGGGACCCCTTAAAACAATCCATACTGCATGGAAAAACTACCTTTAAAAAAACCTGATCGATCCCCGAAAAGGAGTCGCACCGAAGTGACGCAAAAAATCAGTACACCAACTGAGAACTTTCCAAAATTTCTTGTCTTGCACTCTGTAACCGAATCTCAACCAGTAAATGCACTGTCAGTCTTTCTGTTTGCCAACTCTCTGAAGGCCATCATTGGGGCAAACTACAAAGCGAAAAAACTAGGATCTGGTGACCTGCTAATAGAGGTATCATACAAAAGTCAATCTGACAACCTTCTCATAACAAAAACGTTTGCTCACCTTGACGTTCAGGTATCACCCCACCGCAGTCTTAACAGCTGCCAGGGAGTTGTCTCTGAGCGAGACCTTCTAAACGAAACAGAATCAGATCTCCTTGAGGGCCTACAGAACCAAGGTGTAACAGCAGTACGAAGAATAACAATCAGGCGAAAGAACGAAGAAATAAAAACGAAACATATTGTTCTCGCCTTCAACCACAGCACACTTCCTGAATTTGTCAATGTGGAATTTATCCGATGCAAAGTTAGCCCGTACATACCAAGCCCCCGCAGGTGCTTCAAGTGTCAGCGGTACGGGCATGGTAGCCAGACATGTCGAGGACGCCTTACCTGTGCAAAATGCAGCGCGCATGACCATGCAACCGATAAATGCAGTGCAACTGACTACAAATGTGTGAACTGTGAGGGCACCCACCCTGCATACTCACAGTCCTGTGCAGCCTTTCAGGCCGAAAAAGAAGTAATCAATATACAGATAACTGAGAAGATAACATACGGAGAGGCCCGAAAAAAGCACAGAAAGCACAGAATGCTTTCCTCCGCTCAATATGCTAACGCAGCCCGCAGAGGGGCCAGGCCGCGTCTAGTAACGGTGGGCACGCAGTGCAATGCTGCTGATGTGCTCCCACCCCGGCTCCTCACTAAGCAGCCACCGGCTGCACCAATCTTTGCAATCCCGGAGGTCACTTTCCCCCAGACGTCCGGGACACCAAAGACATCTGAGAGGGACTTTGTTCCTCTTGAAAAACCTCCTGCCTCCATGCCTTCACCAGAGGCGATGGAGGTGAGCACGGACTCCGCAGCGTCAGCGGCGCCTAGGGAGTCCGCCAATGAGAGGCGGGACCTGCTGGACCGTCTCAAATAAAAAAAACATACACCAGTTAAGCCCCCTGATAAGGGCGGCGAGTCCTAACCCTATTCTATATTCCTTCCACACCTACCAAAATGGCTACCGAGAGTATCATTTATTGGAACTGTCGAGGACTCCTAAAAAATCTGAATGACGTATATGAAATCCTCGCCGAACACCAACCAAACATAGTTTGTCTGCAAGAAACGCATCTGAAACCAACAGACACAAGTTTTCTCAAGCAGTATCGTATATTCAGGAAAGATAGGCAAGGCAGTACTCACCCCTGCGGTGGCGTTGCCATTATAACACAAAAGTCAATCGCTTGTCGAAACGTCTCGATTAACACAGACTTAGAGGCAGTGGAAATACAAGCCTTAATATTCGGTAAAATAACAACGGTATGTTCGCCGTATATTCCGCCAGATCATAGGCTATGCAACAAAAATTTTGGAAAGCTGATTGACCAACTCCCAGAACCATGCTGCTGGTCGGAGACTTTAATGCCCACCACCCATTATGGGGATGTACAAGAACGGACTTCCGAGGTGCACTAATTGAAAAGTTCTTGTTGTCCTCAGGATCATGTTTACTCAACTGAAATCAGCCAACATACTACAGCTCAGCTCATAATACGTACACAGCCATTGACTTAGCCATTGGCTCTCCGATGCTCTTGGCAGCTACAGAGTGGGTTGTTATTGACAATCTATATGGAAGCGACCATTTTCCCATCTCTGTGAAGTACACAGGCAATAAAAATGTAAATGCATCTAGTCCCAGGAAATTTAAAGAATATGTGGCCAACTGGGAGATGTTCAGGGAACACTCAGCTCTGCCCTGTTCATCAGTTACTGGCTTAGGTGTTGACGAATCTCAACTCTTGATCACGCTGCACATTATAGATGCTGCAGAAAAACACATTCCACAAACATCAAGTAAGCCACGAAACAAACGAAGGCCCTGGTGGAATGCAGAATGTAAAACTGCCCATGAAACACAAAACAAGGCTTGGTCGAAGTTACGCCGATACCCCACGGCTGAAAACCTAATAGAATTTAAGCGCGCAAAGGCAAATGGCAAACGTGTTCGACGCATCTCCAAGCGAGAAAGCTGGTTATCATTCCTTTCTTCTGTGAACTCTTATTCTGATTCTCACAAAGTATACAACAGAATAAGAGCTCTCAAAGGAAATAACACTCTCCCGACACCCCTTGTCAGCACTAGTGGTGACTCTCTTGAACACCAAGCAGACACACTAGGGCAACACTTCGAATATGTATTCAGCTCAGCCCACTATACAGATTCTTTTTTGCGGCACAAGGTAACTGAGGAGAGGAAGCCTATGTGATAAAAGACCGTGCACAGGAGGGTACAATAGCCCTTTCACCATGCAGGAGCTGAAGATTGCACTTGGCACATGTGGGAACACAGCACCAGGTCCTGACAGGGTCACATATGGAATGCTCAAACACCTGCATACGGGCACGCTTGAAACCCTACTTTGCCTGTATAATAAAATATGGGCCACAGGACACTTTCCTAAAGCATGGAAGGAAGCGATCATTATCCCGATATTAAAACCCGGAAAAGAACCCCCTCTTGCTGCCATTTATCGGCCTATTACTCTAACCAGCTGCTTATGCAAGCTTTTTGAAAAAATGGTAAATCGCCGCCTCCTAAATTTCCTTGAATACAATGGTCTTCTTCATCCAAACCAAGCTGGTTTTAGAGCTGGGCGGTCAACTGCTGATCAGCTCATTGCATTCGAGTCTTATGCAAGGGATGCTTTTGTACATAAACAGCATTGTTTATCTGTCTTTTTCGATCTCGAAAAAGCATATGATACCACTTGGCGTTATGGTATCATCCGCGACCTCTTCTCTCTTGGCATCACAGGGAACATGTTGAATACAATTCCAAGTTACTTGTCTGAGCGGGCCTTCAAAGTTCGTGTTGGCAATGCATACTCAAAGCAGTACATACAGGAAAATGGTGTCCCTCAAGGTGGTGTTCTCAGTTGCACACTTTTCATAGTCAAAATGAACTCTTTAAAAAGTGTGTTGCCAAAAACCATTTCTTGCTCTGTATATGTTGATGACATCCAGATAAGCTTCAACTCTTGCAACTTGGCCATCTGTGAAAGACAGATTCAGCTAGGTGTTAACAAACTGTCCAGGTGGGCTGATGACAATGGGTTTAAATTTAACTCTGAAAAAAGTGTTTGTGTACTTTTCTCTAAGCAGCGTGGCAACAGACCTGACCCCAACATTACACTGAATGGTCAGAGCCTTGCCTTTAAAAAGGAACATAAATTTCTTGGCGTAGTTGTTGACGAAAAACTCTCCTTCATTGCCCACATAAAACAGTTGCAACTGAAGTGTCTCAAAGCAATGAATCTGCTAAAAATTCTCTCTCACCGGTCATGGGGTACAGATCGCGACTGCCTTCTGAGCCTTCTGATTAGTGTAGTTCTATCAAGCATAGACTATGGCTCGATGGTCTATGGGTCAGCATCATCCTCTGCACTAAAATTACTCGATCCCGTGCACCACCTCGGCCTTCGCCTCGCTACGGGCGCTTTCCGAACTAGCCCAATTGCTAGCCTCTATGTCGAGCGAACCGATGGTCACTGCAACGAAGGAGACAATTTACTTCTCTAACTTATGCTATGACGGTACTATGCCAACTGGACCATCCATGTCGTCGGCTCCTGCTTGACAAAACTGGCACAGCACTTTTCTCAAAAAAAAACATCTCTAACACCACCATATCTAATCAGAGTTGCCACGCATATTGAATATCTGAATGTTTCGGTTACCAGTCTTCATAAAACTTCCATAAAAGACCTAATTGCTCCTTGGAAAATGCACGGTGTTAATTGTGACCTGTCGTTTCTTGAAGTGGGCAAACATGCATCCCCTATTGCCATACAGCAGCACTTCATGTCACTTCAGGAAAAGTACACTTGTGATGAATATTACACTGATGCTTCGAAGTCTGCTAAAGTCTCCTGTGCAGCACATGGACCACAGTTCTCACAGTCAAAAATCCTGAACAGTTATACTAGTATATTTACCGCTGAATGCCATGGTATCCTTTTAGCTGTGAGACACATTATAGAAAATAAAATACAGACATCAGTCATCTACACAGACTCCCTCAGTGTTTTAACGTCCCTATCCTTTTGGAAATTGCATAATAAGAACCCAGTCCTGAACTCTCTTTATAACACCCTTATGTTTGCCCATGAACTAGAAATTAAAATTACACTGTGTTGGGTGCCAGGCCACCGCTGTATACCGGGTAATGAGGCAGCTGATAGGCTAGCTGCGTCAGCTGCTCTTCGAAATGGCACAGACATTGATAAGATAACTTATCGTGACCTCAAACCACACATAAAAAACATGATTCGACAACAATGGCAAGAGGAATGGGACGCAGCATCAGAAAATAAACTACACACAATAAAGCCAAGGATAGGCAGATACACCACAGAAAAACAAGACAGATTTAAAGAAGTAGCCCTGTGCAGGCTGAGAATTGGTCACACATACATAACCCATACGTATCTTTTAACCAACTCTCCTGCACCGCACTGCTCGAGATATGGTGATCGGCTCACTGTTATTCATGTTTTAATCATATGTGTACAACTGGAACAAGAAAGAAGACGTCATTTTCCCTCTTTGTTCACTCATCAAATACCTGCACACCCATCCATTTTTATTGGCGACAACCCAATGTTTCCTTTAAAACAGGTGCTTAAATTTTTATCACAAGTAGGCTTTTTACATAAAATTTCTTATCGACGTGGGTCTCAGCCCGCTCCTCCTTAAGAGGACGGATGAGATCCTTTAAAACATCTACTTATACATTGCACATCCATTATCTATCGCAAATGAATTTTAGGCCCTATACACCATTGTTTTTAGCAATTTTATAGAGCGCATACATTTTAGGCCCTATACACCACTGTTTTTTATTCTTTCATGAAAAATCACAACTATTCCATTATATAAACTTAAGTACACCATTAACCTTGAGTCTGGCGCTGTTTGGCCTGAGTCGCCCTTGCGCCATTAAAAACCACCATCATCATCATTATATTCTTTGCCGGCAGAGATGGAGAAGCGCTATACAAGCAGTAAAAACAAGGCCTGGGGCCGATTGTGGCACCGATCATCAGCTTCTTGTTGCCAAAATTAAGCTTCGATTGAGGAAAATGCAGAAAACTAGAAGGCCTTTCAGGTATGACCTGGATGAAATTCCATTAGAATATGCTGTGGAAGTGAGGAATCGATTTCAAGAATTAGATCTAGCAGACAAAGAGCCCGAAGACATGTGGACTGATGTTCGTGATATAATACAAGAAGTTGCTACTAAGGTAGTTCCAAAGCAAAAGAAATGCAAGAAAGCAAACTGGTTATCTGAAGAGGCTTTTCAAATAGCTGAGGAAAGGAGGATGGCAATAGTTATGGGGGACAGAGAAAGATACAAGGTTCTCAATGCGGATTTTCAGAAAATAGCAAGGAGAGATAAGAATGCCTTCCTGAACAACAGTGCCAAGCAGCTGAGGACAACAGCCAATTAAGGAACACAAGAGCTCTGTATAAGACAATCAAAGATATCAAAGGAAGCTTCTGTGCTAAGCTGGGCGCGATAAAGGACAAACGAGGCAAGGACCTCACTGAAGCCTCAGAGATAAAGAAGAGGTGGCAGGAATACACAGAAGAACTGTACAAGAAGGACCCGAATGTGCAAACCCAACATAAGACGGTTCTGATTACTGATCTCGAGCCGGGCATCCTGAAGAGTGAAGTTGAATGGGCCTTAGCCAGCCTTGCTAAGAACAAAGCTAGCGGAATTGATGGCATTCCAGCTGAGCTGCTTCAAAACCTCAACCATGACGCTGTTAACATTCTGCATACATTATGTCAGAATATTTGGACAACCCTGCAGTGGCCACAGGATTGGAGGAGGTCAGTTTACATCCTATTCCAAAGAAAGGCAGTGCCAAAGATTGTTGCAACTACCGCACGATCGCGCTTATTTCGCATGCTAGCAAGGTGATGTTGAAAATCCTCCAAGATAGGCTGCAGCAGCATGTGGATTGGGAGCTTCCGGACGTGCAAGCTGGGTTTCGCAAGGGCAGAGGAAATAGAGACCAAATTGACAACCTTGGCTGGATCATAAAAAAAGCAAGAGAGTTGAAGAAACCCATCTACTTCTGCTTTATTGATTATGCGAAAGCTTTTGACTGCGTAGATCACAGCAGATTGTGCCAAGCTCTCCAAGAGAGGGGAGTTCCAATTCACCTCATCTACCTCCTCAGGAACCTGTATGAAGGGCAAGAGGCCACAGTCAGAACTGGGCATGGTCTTACTGATTGGTTTCCGATGGAGAAAGGAGTGGGGCAAGGCTGCATACTGTCGCCCTGCCTATTTAACCTATATGTAGAGTGCATCATGAGGAAGGCCGGTCTGGACAAGTCTTCAGCTGGAGTGAAGATTGCTTTAAAATGTATCAACGACCTTAGATATGCGGATGATACCACTTGAATGGCAGAACGTGAAGTGGAGCTCAACAGACTTCTGATGCGCGTGCAAGAAGAGAATGAGAAGTTTGGGCTTAAACTGCACATTAAAAAGACAAAGATCAAGGCGTCTTGCCCTATCAAGTCCTGGAGCATCAATGGACAAGAAGTGGAAGCTGTGACAGATTTTGTGTTCTTGGGCTCCAAGATTACCTCGGAAGGATATTGCAGCCATGAAATTAGGATACGCCTGCTTCAGGGAATGAGAACAATGGTTATCCTTGACCGCCTAGTAAAGAGCAGAGACATTAGTCTGCCAACCAAGATCCGTATAACTTGTGCTATGGTCTTTCCAGTTGTGATGTATGGATGCGAGAGTTGGACTGTGAAAACGGCTGACCGCCGAAGAATTAACGTGTTTGAATTGTGGTGCTGGCGAAGGCTCTTGAGAGTTCCTTAGACTGCCAGAAGATCAAATCAGTCGATATTGTCGACCATAAACCCTGACAGCTCAGTGGAGGGTCAAATTCCAAAGTTAACGCTAAGCTACTTTGGTCATCTGATGAGAAGAGAGGAGTCGCTGGAGAAAGATTTGATGTTGGGAAAGGTTGAGGGTCGCCGGAGAAGGGGTAGGCAGCGAGCGCGATGGTTAGATGGCATCCTCGAGGCACCGCAGATGAAATTGTGATGTTAGGAAGATAGTGAGAGACCGGAAAGCGTGTCGTGACATGGTCCATAGGGTCACGAAAAGTCGAACTCGACTGAACGACTGAACTGACTGACTGAGAGCATTATCAAGATGTAATTTATGGGGCTTCCAAACTGCAAATGAATATTCTTCCAATGTGCAGATGAATATTCTCATTTCATTCGGAACAATGTTGTCTAAGCGAATTGTATTACATGAGGAGGGGCACTACAGAGGTGACGCTTCAAGAAGCATAATATTTCGCTAGCATATGAGATTACGTCCGTTACATGCGCCTGCCAGGCTAAATTAAAAAACAAAAAACACCTATGTATTTATACAATAGCATTAGATCAATCGGGATGCCTGAACTGTGATAAGAAAATAAAAGGATTATGACTGCCATGAAAGGACATAGTTTTATTTTAGTGCGGTTAAGTCATTAGCCCTTGGTTGCACCATGTTTGTATGTTGTTTACGTCAGTCTGTAGAGATTCTTGATCGGAAGAGTTAGTGGCTGGTTGGTAAATTACACAATTGACGGTAAACAAAGGAATATGACACGGCACTTGGAGGGATAAGTCGATTATGTAAATTAAGAAAAGTAAGGGACCAACAACGGACCCTTTGAAAACGCCTGACGTTACTGGTGATGTGCTTGAGGTTGCATTGTTACCTGAAACGAACTGTGAACAATTACTCAGAAATTATTTGATCTTTTGAAGTACATTTGGATGCAAGTTTAAATTGGAAAGTTTCAGGAACAAGCGATCATGCGGAACCTTAAAGAAGGCTTTTGCGATGTCGGGAAATATGACATGGGTTTGTCTGTTAATATCGTGGTTGTTATGGAAATCATGAATAAAAATGGCCAGCTTAGTCTCAACTGATATTTTTTTGCTACATTCATGTGATAAATCTTTATGATTAATAAAAAACTTTTTGAATATATGAAACCCAAGATCAAAGAATAAATGACATATTCCACGAGCATGCAAGGCACACTGGTAAGAGAAATGGGGGGTAGTTGTCAGGGGAATTTTTGTTACCTGATTTATGTACGGGAACGACCTTTCCAATCTTCCTATCATCCGGTAGCAAACATGTCTTGAAGTGACTGCGTGACGAGAAAACATAAGTGTTTAGCAGTAATATGTTTAATGTTCATTAGGATTTCGGGTTAACTTCGTCCGGTCCAGCTGAAGAGGATAGTTTTAGATTTTCGGTTAGACAATCCATACCAGAAGAAGCAAAAGTAAGGGATGATATAGCAGGAAACGTGTCAGTGCTTAGAATGGAATGTGATGCGTCGTTTCCGTGGTGAAAACAGACCCTTGTTCGAACATTCGTTCGCCGTTAGCATTTGTTAGAGAAATAGTACGCGTGAATAGTCGATTTATCGTTTGCCAGAATTTAGCAGAGTTTGCAGTTAACATCTTCGATAGGTCAGTGTGAAAAAGGGAATATGCTGCTTTTTTAGTTGCAGATATTTATGACGTTCTTCATAGTATTTTGCCCACCTGCTATGGCTAGAAGTTCGTTTCGCAGTGCGAAAAAGGCGTTTTTTGTTATTATTTTTTGTTACTACTTCAGTATCGCTGGACACGTGATGTGTCACTGCCATTGCCGTGTCATGCCCGCTGCTGACAAAGCTGACTATTGAGCATACGCTTATGAGCCTCCTCGTAACTTGACATGAACCTCACCTCCAGAGCACCTGGACTACAACAGCCGCTGTCTGTTTGCCACTTTTTCCTATTTCCGCGTCACTGATTGGTTTCTTTCATAATCTGTCATCCGATACTGCCGCAGGAGATCTAGTGATCGCAGTTTTGGAGGGAAAAATTGCTTTTTCATTGATGAAGTGACACTTGCCTTTACCGTCAAATGGGATGAAGGTTCCTTTGGAGGGCACTGATGCTCTTACCCGTTTTGATACTGTTATTGCTATGTCAATGTCGAGAACCTGTGCTGCCAGACTCAAGCGATGATCCCGTTGTATGGTTTTCAGTTGGTGCTGTTAATTTACAGCTCAAGCCTTTGTCCTCATGTACTGCTAGAGTCATTATTTGGGGCTTTCTGTACGCCACTGAATTTATCGTACTTTCATTGAACTGTCATGACATCATCGATTGCACTTGCCTGAAGTTAAGCCCTTTCCTTTGGTAAAACGCTGGTCGATACCTCTACCACGTGCGCAAACCTAACTGTGCCCTATTTTGGTGCAATACCGCCATGTGCGGCTATGCTGCTATGATATTGTTAGCTGCGAACTCTTTTTAGTGAGCTTGGGTGGTGGTAGTGGCGCTGTTGCCGCGGTAGGTGTGGCGAACACGACGACGTGGTGTGTGCGTGGTGATGAGCGCGTGCATGGCGACGTTTAGGCTGACGGTTGATAGTGCTCGAGCTCGAACGCAGTGGTTTTTACCAGGGTGTTGTGTGCAGCGACATGACAGCATTGGTCCGCCATCCCGCTATTTGGCAAACTGCATGAACGCAATGACTTCGGTTCACCGTCATCTCCCTTGCTCTTTCAACTGCGTGACCATCTATCGGTGGACACCTGGCAGCTGTGCTCCTGGCTAGCGGCTTCACTTGATCCCAATCCTGACTTCGAACCGTTAGTGGCACGAGATGCTTGTGACCGCAAATATGCACTAGACCACCAGTCAGAGCGCTCTACTTGAGTTGTGCCGTGCGGGCAGCCTCTCGTGTTTAACCCGAATGGTTGTGTGTGCGTTTGTGTACTGTCTAGATTAAAGACCGGTGGAATCGGGGTTATAAAAGTGTCTTTGTGTGTGAAGTGGCATCTGCTAAGGCGACCGCGGTGGTGAACCACCACAGCCTGTCAGCGCCAGGCCGTCTGATGGCTTGAGTGAGAACCTGTTCGGTTAGATGCCAAAAATGATGATGTCGTTTTATGGTTTTCACTTAATGCTGCTACTTCACAGCTCATATATCCTTCGATTCCATGTACTGCTAGAGTAATCATTCACGATGTCATCATGGGCTGAGATTATCTACCACATTGTCAGGCTTTCGTCGACTGGATTTGGCTGAAATCGAGCCCTTCCCCTTGGCAACAAATTGGCTGGTACCCCTAACATGAGCGCCAAATTAACGGTGCCCTATGACGTTGCGATTCTGCCATGGTATGCCATGCTGCTAAGATCTGTTTTCTGCGATTATTTTTGGTGGGCCTGTCAGCTTTAGGCCATCTGATGGCTTCACGCCTTCTTTCAGTTTACCGCCTGTCGTTTGCCGCGCTTAGTGTAAAAGCTGGCTGCAGTGTAACATCCATCATCAATCCCTTCAATTACTCCTCTTTCTTTGTGGCAAATGTCTGAAACATGCCCAGTCTTTCACCTTCGTGGTCGACTGCAGCTACGATGACAACTCTTGCCACTTACCGGTAACCGGTGGCTGCGCTTGTTACTTCCGCTGACCTAGCCCACATTGCCTTCGCCAGCTCCATTGAAGATAAGTTCACGCCAAAACAACTAGCATCATTATGTGGACGGTCCATCAATCGTCAGCAATCGGATTGAAGCCGGTACCAACTCGCTGCTGCGCAAATGCCTAAATCATGCCTTCGCGACTGAACATCATAATCGACGAACAGCTGGCTGACATGACTTAGCGTGTTTTCATTCAACCACTGCAATCCTTCGGCCTTCCCCGTCGTCCTTGACACCAAAAAAATGGCCCCATTCAATTTGCTTACACTGCTGTCGCATAAATAAGATGACCTGCAAGGCTGTCTATCCCTTGCCCCAAATCGACAGCGTTCTTGACTATTTGCAGGGCGCCGATTTCATCTGATGTTTGGACACCTTCTCATTGCACCGACAAAATCCGCTGGCTGATGCTGACCATGCCACTACTGCTTTGTTATGCTTGACAGACTACAGATTAAGCCACATGCGGTTTTGACTATGTATCGCAAGTGTCACTTCTGTATGCTTGATGGACAGCATATTGATCGGTCTCAAAGGAAAAATCTTCTTATGCTACTTGGATGGCATTGTTGTTTTCTTGCCGGATTTGATTCGCTTTAGACCTATATTGTTATGCCTTACAGTAGGTGTCCTACAACTGAATGTAATAATGTTGCTTTGCCGCCTATCGTTTGATTACTTTTAGCAAATAGAGCTTAGGCTTAACAAACGGGCTCAACCGCAGGTAAACGACGTTTTTTAACCCTGGGGCCATTTCCATGCTTTTAGCAGTTGATTAGCAGGCTCCTCACTTAACAGTTCACAATGGGCTCTTGTACCAATGAAACTATGTGTTTTATGGTAGCCAATGCCTGCTTGTAGTCCCCCAGCATTTAGCTCGGAGACAAGTGCGTTGTGCCATGCTGACCTGCAGGCTGCTTAAACTGTTGCCTTCCAGATTTACGCACGGCTTTGTCTCCACTAACTACTGGTGCGGTACGTACGCCAATGTGCGAAAATTCGTTCACTCTTCCCCAGATATCAACACTGCGTGCCTGGTCATAGTGTTCATGAGCGCACTTTTGTCAGTTCTGTTGTTGAGCCTGTAGCGCCTTAGCAATATATCCGACGACGTAGCCATGAAAGTGTCCATATGCCGCATTTAAAGCAGCACTTCGGCCAATACATTTTGCTTAATTCACTAGGATGGCTCCTTCTTCTTCCCAGGACTGATTGTAATGAAGGAATTGATCTGGGGCCAGTGCTGCCACCCGAGACGATATAACCAACTCTGCGAGCCCGAAATTCCAAGCAGTTTTCATTGCTAAAACAATACTGCTCGCAGTTTGAGCCATCAGCGGGGACCGGCGGTGTACACCAAGCTAGCAGGAGCTGCCAACTTAGGTCTCTCGTTTCACATGGGACGTTTATGTCAGAATCAGCCTGCCAGGACCCTGGCATTAACGTTACTCCTAGAGCCCAGTGAGGCACGTTCATAGGATTTGGTTAAAGAGGAGGTTTATATTTTAGGTTTACTTACAACTAAGTAAAAGCACCGGCAAGATAAGGCACGGAACCGACTGGCGGCCGAGCACCGAGAGCGAAGAAGACGGGCGCTTGCCAGTCTCCTGAGCTCGCCACATGGTGGCGCCAGTAAGATAACATTGCGGCATTGCCTCTCCCGGTGGAAAAGGCATCGTCCCGATGCCGAGTGGCGAGGTCGAGGATAACCGTAGTCGGCGAGGATGCGCGTTCACATCAAGTAGTAAAAGGAAGCATTAAAAAAAACGCATGTAGCTTGACATAGCGGGAGTAGAAGGGCTTCATCCTGGCGACATGTACGACTTTCGATTGTGCTTGCTGTCGGGATGAGCGAACAGTTCCTTGCGGGGTCACTTCGTAGGTGACGTCGCTGAGTTTGCGTTGTACTTTGTACGGGGCGAAGTAGCGGCGCAGAAGCTTCTCGGAGCGACCCCGCTGGCGAACAGGTGTCCACACCCAAACCTGACTGCCAGGGTTGTAAATTACCTCCCTGTAACGAAGGTTATACCGTCGAGCATCTTTTACTTGCTGCGTCCGGACTCTCAGTCTAGCCAGCTGGCGAGCGGCCTCGGCATGCTGCACGAATTGGTCGGCACCAGCAATCGATGGGTGGGCAATATCTGGCAGTAGCATTGCGTCCAGCATGGTGACAGCTCCGCGGCCGTACACCAAACGAAACGGTGCAAAGGGGGTCGTTTCCTGGACTGCGGTATTATAAGCAAATGTTGCATACGATAGTATCTGGTCCCAGTTCTTATTATCTTCGGCGTACATAGAAAGCATATCGGCGATGGTCTTATTGAGTCGCTCAGCAAGGCCATTCGTCTGAGGGCGGTAAGCTGTTCTTCTGCGGTGACAAGTGCCACTAAGCCTATCACTTCTTGGGTTAGAGCTGAAGTAAATGCCAGGCCTTTGTCAGTTAAAACGATCGCAGGGGCACCGTGACGAAGGACTAGACTAAAGATGAAAAAGTTCGCAATAACAGTGCCGCTGGGAAAAGCTTTCGTCTCACAATAGCGGGTTGATAATCTGTGGCGACTATAATGTACCTGTTGCCCAATGATGACGTAGGAACTGACCCGAGCAAGTCCATACAGACTTGGTGAAAAGGTACTCGCGGAGGAACAATAGGCTGCAGCAGGCCGGCCGGCTTGACAGGTGGTATCTTCCGACGTTGGCAATCACGGCGCGTCCTAACATAGCGCTGAACTATAGCGGCAAGCTTGGGCCAGTAGTACTTTTGTCGTACTCGTGCCAAGGTGCGTGAAAAACCGAGATGTCCGGCAGAAAGCTCGTCGTGGCATGCCTGCAAAACGTCGGTACGGAGCGGTATTGGGACAACCAGCAGATACTGAATGTCTGTGGAAGCGTAATTTTTCTTGTAGAGGACGCCGTCACTCAAGCAGAACGACGACAGGCTACGCGTGAAAAGGCGAGGCGGCGATGAGGCAGTTCCTTCGAGGTAATCGATGAGGGGCCGCAGTTCGGTGTCGTCCCGCTGCTGTTGAGCGAGATCTGGCGTCGAGAGAGCACCGAGAAAGACGGAGTCATCTGTTTCAATTGCAGAACACGGGATAGGGTCTCGGGATAGGCAGTCAGCGTCACTGTGTTTCTTGCCGGACGTGTACGCAATAGTGACGTCGAACCCCTGTAAGCGGAGACTCCAGCGGGCTAACCTGCCTGAAGGATCTTTAAGGTTCGCTAACCAACAGAGAGAGTGGTGGTCGCTGACCACTCTAAACGGCCGACCATGCAGATACGGCCGAAATTTTGTTACCGTCCACGCACCTGCAAAGCACTCCTTTTCGGTAGTAGAATAATTCGCTTCGGAACGAGACAGGGTGCGGCTGGCGTAAGCAATCACCCGCTCAACGCCTTTTTGCCACTGAAAGAGAACTACACCGAGGCCAACGTTACTGGAGTCGGTATGCAATTCTGTGTCGGCCTCCTCGTCGAAGGGGCGTTGTTTGAAGGCGCTTGCGAAGCTCCTCGAAGGCCCTTTGCTTCCCGTCGGCCCAGATGAAAGGCTGGTCGTCCTTTGTTAGACGAGTCAATGGTTCCGCTATTCGGGAGAAGTCGTGCACAAATCTCCTGTAATATGCACAGAGGCCCAAAAACCCACGCACGGAACTTTTATCAGCGGGGGTCGGGAAAGCAGCTACGGCAGCCGTCTTCTCTGGATCAGGTCTAATTCCCTCAGCATTCACGACGTGACCCAGCAACTTGAGCTGTTAGAATGCAAAGTGGCATTTTTCAGGTTTTAGTGAGAGTCTGGCCCCGCGGATGACATTTAGCACGGCCGTCAATCGTTTGAGGTTCTCTTCGTAGGTCGCTGAGAAAATGACAACGTCATCAAGGTAGACGAGGCACGTCTGCCATTTCAGGCCGGCTAGGACAGTGTCCATCATTCTTTGAAAGGTTGCGGGAGCGGAACACAAACCAAATGGAAGAACCTTAAATTCGTACAGTCCGTCAGGAGTAATGAATGCGGTTTTCTCTCGATCACGTTCATCGATTTCGATCTGCCAGTACCCACTGCGTAGATTGAGCGATGAAAAGTATCGGGCGTGGCGGAGTCGGTCGAACGAGTCATCGATTCGAGGCAATGGGTAGACGTCCTTTTTCGTAATTTTGTTAAGCCTCCTATAGTCGACGCAGAATCTTAGTGATCCGTCCTTTTTAGCGACCAGCACAACTGGTGAGGCCCATGGACTTGTGGACGGCTGCATCACATCTCATTCTTTCGGCGATACTCGGTAGGGGTGCTGGCGGATAGGGCACTCGCTGGGATCAACTATTATTCGATGTGAAAGGGGGTGTTTACTGTCCCTTAACAGGAATAATAGCCCTCTCCAAGTTGCACAGAGAACCACACAAGAACACAGCCAGTCTAGGCCTCCACAAGCGAGCTCGAGCAGCGCAGCGGCACTTCGTCGTTCTTCTCCTCGTCTTTGTGATATCCTCGCCTAGTTCATCCTCGTCTTCAAAATATCTTCGCAGAGTTTACTAAAATTTCCCCCGGAGCGAAGAGGCATTCTTCCGCATGTTTGGCAACGTCTCAAAGGAGAGTCCATTCAGAGGAGTCAGGACGATATGGCAAAATAGTGTGCATCGTTGACGATGCCTCATGCGCATAAAGCAGGAAGAAAGGGCTAAATCCAGTGGTTGACTGCGTGGCGGTATTGTATGCGTACGTAACGAAAGGAAGAACAGCGTCCCAGTTGGTCTGATCAGCGGCAACGTGCAGATGTTTGGTTACTGACGTCTGTTTTACTTTGGAAGTAAGTGTCCAGAATTGCTTGAAGGCGGCGTTTCTGGGTAAAAGACAAAGCAGGATTCACGTCAGTTTGAACAGTATGTTCAGTGCTCTCGGGAGGGTTCTCGTTGGCCATCGAAAGGGCGCAATGGGCGGATGGCGCACTGACATCGTCAAACAAAGCGATAGCTGTACCTTGCGGTAAATAGCGGCATTCGGCCCTAAAGTTCGTTAAAAGCAGTTCATTTTGTTTATTTCTCAAGGCAAAGACCCCCCTAGCAACACAGACTTGTAGGCTCAACAATAAATTCACGTTCGTTTTCGCGAGGCCTTGAAAGGCGGGGGGGTTGTCGCACTGGACTCTAACAAACAAGCTGGTGCGTGGAGGTAAATTAACATGGTCGTCGCACACTCGAAAAACTGGCCTGCCTGTGTAGTCGTCGCTGTGCTGGCTGTACTCGTCGGAAATTGCGCGCTGAATGGAAAAACTCGCCATGAAGTCACGGAGGTCGATGATTGCGTCGTTTTCTCTAAGAAAATCGAGGCCGAGAATCAGGCCCTTGGAGCACTCTGCTAGCACTACAAAGCAACACGTGAAAGTTACGTGGTGAATCTCGACGCGAGCGGTGCACACTCCGAGCGGCGTTACCACATGTCCTCCGGCTGTCATTATCGGGGCTCCGTGCCAAGGAGTCAGGACTTTTCGCAGAATGGTAGCAAGGCCATGCCTCATAACGCAAAATTCAGCGTCGGTATCTACAAGGGCAGTCGTGTTGTGGTTATCAACGACGATCGGTATCACGGCGGAATGTAGCTCACCGTCGACAAAGTACGGTGTGTCGGGGATCGTCGGGCTGACGGGTCGTTCGTTGAGTCTAATTACGGCGTCGAAGGTAAGCCTCTGTGATCGTCGGAAGGTCGTCGGACTCGTTGGTAGTGCGGTGCGTCGATTGGGGGCGTCGGTGGAAAGCTTCGGCGATCGTCGAAAAGTGATCGGACTGTTGGTCGGAGCGAAGGGTCGGAGCTAGGTCTGTGTGATCGAATAGGTGAGCGGAGGATGTCGGTCGTAGTGTCCATCGACGGCGGCCCTACCCCCAAGGGTCGCCGTCTTTAGTTTTCCCGGTGCGGACTTGGAGACTGCCTGAAGGAAGAACGGCGGCTGGTTGAAAACTGTCTCGGCGGTGGTGACCTGGCCTGGCGTCGCTGGAGGGACTCAGGTAGGACGTGGTCGCTGAGGTATTGGTCGATGTCCCGAGGTCGTTCGTTATAGCGCGGCCGAGGGGCATCCGTGGAAAATCCGCGCAAGACCATCCGACAGCACGGGCAGTGGCGCAGAACGTGACCGGCTTCGCTGCAGTGAAAGCACAAAGGCAGATTGTTCAGCGTGCGCCACACGTGTGCTTTGAGAACGGGTGGTCGAGCTTCAGGCACACCAGTCGAAACTGGATATGGGGGTGGAGGACGAGCGGGAGGAGTAGGGTTGCAGGGGGCCGATGGTTCAGGCGCAGGCGTACGCAACACGTCGCTGTACGTCATGATCTGTGGCGCAGGCGGCTGGGGTGGCGGTACTTATGGCATTGCTTGGCGGAGCTCTTCGCGCACAATATTCGAGATGCCCTCAACACGTGAATGTTGTTAAAGAGAGGACAGCTTTTGCAGCTCTTCGCGCACGATGCTTCGGACAAGTTCGCGAAGGGCTTCCCTGTCGTTTCCGGCCATTGGCAAGCGGAAGTCTACGGCAGCGATGTTCACAGAGCGATCAAAATGTACAAATCGCTGATCCAAGGCACGCTCGATTCTTGTTGCTTCTTTCGTAAAATCAGCAACAGTACGTGGAGGGTCACGTACAAGGCCAACGAACAGCTGCTACTTGACGCCATACATAAGGTGGCGCACCTTCCTTGCTTCCGACATGGACGAATCCGCACGGTTGAAAATGCGAGTCATTTTTTCTACAAACATGGCGACGCTTTCATTAGACAGCTGTGCTCAGGACTGTAGAGGGAGTTCGGCCATCACTTTTCTTGCATCGTTGCCGAATGTTGCGAGCAGCTGCCGCCGGAACTCCTGCCAGGTGGAAATGGTAGCGTCATGGTTTTCTAACCACATCTTGGCGGCATCTTATAGTGCGAAATAAACATTCTGCAATTTCCGCTCTTCGTCCCACGCAATAAACACAGCGACCCGGTCGTAGCTGGAAAGGCAGTCCTCGACGTCTTCGAACTTGTCGCCTTGAAACGGCGTGGGCATACGTGGAGTATGGCAGATCAGCTGCTGGGCACTCACGAAAGCTGAGTGGTCTGAAGTCATCTGCCGCTGTAGTCATCGTGGTTCGCGGTGGGGAAACGAGAGGACCACACTATGGAGCTAAGCCTCACAAGCGACGGCTCGCTTGTGCACAGGTGTCGTGTCGATGGTGTGTAGATGGGCGTAGGAGGCAGCCAGAGGCCTTCGTATATGGGATTTACCCCACACCTCCACCAAAAATGTCACAGAAGCTAGTGAAACTGGTTCAGCAGGTTTACTTACAACTAAGTAATAGCACCGGCAAGATAAGGCACGGAACCGACTGGCGGGCGAGCACCGAGAGCGAAGAAGACGAGCGCGTGCCAGTCTCCCGAGTTCGCCACATGGCGGTGCCAGTAGGATAACATTGCGGCAATATGTGGGCTGGCAGGAGCTGCCAACCTGGGTCTCTCGTTTCACATGGGACGCTTATGTTAAAATCAGCCTGCCAGGACCTTGGCATTTCGTTACCCCTCTAGGCCACTAAGGCACATTCATACGGCTTGGTTAAAGCGGGGTTTTATGTGCGGGCTGGGGAAAAAGAAGAAGAGGAATCAGAAGAATGCTCGGTCTCCCAAAGTAGAAGACTATGCATCGAGATACCGCTGTGATCCTGTGCTAGCTACAGCCAGAAGAAGGCTACTCAAAAGCTGTCTGGGAGTCCTCAAGGTGTTCGGTGCCTGGTGCTTGTTCGTAGTGAGGCCTTTCCACGTTCAGGGGGGGGGGGGGGGTTTGGTCAGGGTTCAGGCTAGCTTTATAGGATTTGGTAATGTAAAAGTGTCATTACCTTGCGCACAGGCATGTCTTTCACCTCCCCGGGATGGGGCTCGGCAGATTGGTTCGGCAGTCTGCCGAATGAAAGCTGGCCTTTGGAGTCATTTGCTAAAAAGGGTGTCGACGTGATTCCTGTCACTGTCATACCGATAGGCGATGGAATGCTGAAAATGAAAAATCCGAAAACTATTCAGCAGCAACTCAAAAGTCTGACGGATCACTACCTTGATTTCTCTGAGTTACGACCTTTTGGGAGATGAGGTATAGTTTGCAAATCTGCAAACATTAATTGTGTGTCAGATCTGCTACGGTGCAGTTGTTTTACATCGATTCCTGTCAAAGCCTTTATTCCTGAACAGCTGGCTTGCACTAAGGGTATTGTACGTGGAGTGGATCCTGCATCTACTGATCAAGAAATTTTGGAGGAATTTCAGGACGCAGGAGCTGGTGTTCTTTCAGTGTATCGCTGCTCTCGCATAGTGGCCGGGGTGCGTGTTGATACAGAGTCAGCTATAACAACTTTTGTCGGTCTCGTCTGTCCATCTGAGTTAAAACTTTGGCCAATTATTTATCGCATTGACCCGCTACGTCCTCGCCCCCTTCAGTGTACCAACTGTTCGCGATTTGAACACAGTGGAAGAGCGTGTAAGTATGCGACAAGATGCAGGGTGTGTGGGGAAGGACACTTTTCTAATAGCTGTACCGCTGCAAGAACTAGCTGTTGTCTGTGTTGTAACGAGCACTCGGCTGATGACGCCAGTTCTGAGAAACGATCTCAGGAGCAGGCGTTTTAATTCAAGAGAATTGTTGCTCTCGAACAGATGCTTATGCCCTTCTTCATCGGAAAAGGCACACTTATGACAACTGTGTGCGCCCTTCTACTCCAGACTTTGAGACCACGTTGTCTACCGCAATTGTGAAAACGGTTGAAAAAGCCCTTTCTGTCGTGGTTGACCGTATGCTTACCAGCTTTACTGAAGCTTTGTCTAGTATTGTCGGTAGCCAGTCATCTCACCTCAACCTGTGCTGACTCCAGCATCTATTTCACCTCAAACCTGTGTTGAAAGTTTAAATGCAGATTCTCCTCTAGTGCTGGCTCAAGTGCACCCAATCCAGTGTCCCTGTAGGCATTTCTCGCAAAGGTATTTGCTCTAATGATGTTGAAACGGCATGCCCTGCTCAAAAGCGCCGTGCTTCCAGCTCACCATCTAAGTCCTCCATTTCCCAGACCAAAACTAAAAAAGGGCCTTCCAAAGTTTTACAGCAAACCGATGTGTTAAAAGAGACTGTTGCGGCCTCAATTTTAGGTAAGTAATCATGGCATGTGTACAAGTTCTGCAGTAGAATTGTCGCTCTATTGTATCTTCACTTCCGGATTTATATCTTCTCCTTTCAACACATAAGCCTGATAGAGTGCTTTTGCAAGAAACTTGGCTCTCCCCCGCGAACTCATTTACCTTAAAGAAATATGTTTTCCGCGCCGATTGTGTAAACGGTAAGGGCAGTGGTTTATTAGCTTTGATATCGTCAAAATTATGTCACCGGGCAAAAATAAGCAAAACAATAATGAATCCTGAGTGTGAGATTTTGGCTGTAGTTATCACATTGCCGCACTGTGGCCCTGTCACAGTCGCTAACGTCTACTGCCCCAAAGGTGTACATAGCACAGACTATTTGGACAGATTACTTACAAATTCTATAGGGTAGTTATTGCAGGGGATTTTAACTCGCACCATACTCTTTCGGATAACTATTCCGACGCATGTGGACAGCTGTTATGGACGTAGATGTCGGCAAATGCTGTGCGCTGCTGCAATTCTCGGGCTATAACCGTCATGCGCAGAAATTCGCAATCCGTTATCGATTTATCCCTGGCAGCAGGTGGGATAGGTATAGGAGGATGGTCCACAGTAGACAGTGGTACATCTAGTGACCACTTTCCAACAATATTTACCATCATGATGAGCACAACACGAGATAGAACATTGGACCGTGAATTAGTAAACAACGCCAAATATGCAGCTTCGCTCCGCTCCTCCCTCAAATTAAACATTTGTTCATGTAGGACCGACAAAGCACAAAAGGTATTTTCCTCAATTGCGAATGCTACTCTAGATTCCCAGTTCACTGTGCGTTCTACAGTAAACAATAAGTCGCCATCCCCATGGTGGAATGACGCGTGTGAGAAAGCCTTCCGCCGTAGAAAAACAGCATGGAAAAGCCTTTCTTATAACCAGAGCCCAGTAAACTAGATAAACTACAAAGTTTGTTCAGCGTCATTCAAAATTGCCACAGCGCAGGCAAAGGACGAGTACAACGAAAATTTAAATACTTATTTGTCAAACCCTAAACACAGGAACGCTTTCTATCGTTTAATGGAACGAAATAGAAACTCGCACCTTTCTCAGTCATTAAGTTCAGTAGTGTTGTCTCCACAGAAGGCAAAGGATGAGTTGGAACAAATTGCGCAAGGACTAGCATTACGGTTCCAGGAGCAGTGCAGAGTTCCGTTGCACGCTCCCATTTCCTGCTCAGACTATGTTGAGGTTGATAAGTCAGAACGCCTATCTGTGATTTCTTCCATGAAAAACTCAGCTCCAGGTTGGGACGGGGTTATGGTAGGTATGCTCAAAATTTTAGCAAATGATTTCACTCAGGATCTCCTGGATCTGGTTAATGAATCATTAGAATCTGCATGGCCGCCACACGTCTGGAAAGTGGCGAAAATCATATTGCTCTTGAAAGACCCTGGTAAAGGATTTCATGTTAAAAACATTCGGCCGATAGCTTTGACTTCGAATCTTGTAAAATTAATAGAAAGAATTGTGCATGGCCGCCTCTCAAAGCATATCTCAAAGGTTAATGCTTTGAGTTCTTCCCAGATTGGTTTCCGTAATGGATGCTCAATATGGTCTGCACATGTAGATTTAGAAAGCTTAATTCTCCTTGCAATGTACAACAAAGGTATCGGCGTTAGTGACGCTCGATATTGCTAAGGCCTATGACAGCATTGAACATTCCATTCTACTTAACAAGTTGTCATTATTACGTCCTCAGTTCTACATTTATGCGTGGATTAGGGAATTTTCGAAAGGACGAAAATTTTTTCCACTGATGGCTCACTAATCTCAGACACCTATGCACCGACAAGAGGGGTGCCACAGGGCTCTGTGCTCTCCCCACTCCTTTTTAATATATTAATGTGCAATATTCTGGTTCATCCTGATGTCACTGTATATGTATATGCAGATGACATAGCATTCTTCGCCTCTGCAAAAGAAATTCATGACCTATATTGTTCACTACAGCTTACCTAAATGCACTTGAAGTCAGGTTGGATAAAATTAAATTGGTTGTAAATGTGTCCAAAAGTGGTGTGCTAGTTTTTAAAACCATAACCCCCTTATATGTTTCGTTAAACTACCGCTCAGATGTCATACCTCAAGTGAAATCTGTGCGGTATTTAGGCATTACGTATGATGCTAGTATGGATTGGAGGCTTCACATTAAGTCTAATGTTCGGAAAGGTGAACGTGCCCTTGGTAGACTGACACGGATAAGTAACAGGAAATTTGGTATGCATCGAGATACTCTTCTACTTTTGTAAAAAGCCTATGTGAGACCGATTTTAAAATTTGGCTGTGTTCTTCTTTCTGGGTGTCCAAAATATAAGCTGGATCCTTTGCTTCTTTTAGACAGACGGGCGCTGCGCCTCTGCCTAGGGCTTCCACAGTCAGTCTCTACCACTGTTCTGTACTTGGAGGCCCGCATTCCGGAACTTAACTCCCATTTCCGCCTTCTAACTGTCAGATCATTCTTCCGATCATTTGAGACTACTCCCGGTTTGGCTATACCTATTTTTGTGTCAAAGCACGCCCTCTTTCTCACTCACCAGTGGCCAAGGGTTTGCAAGCCCCAGGTTGTTTTTACGCAGAGCATTTTAACAAACATTGGTGTGGACCTTGCTTCTATATGTCCTATTGGTTGCTCAACGTCTTTTGTGGATATAAATTATGATTCTATATTTCCATCTAATGTGAAGCACTTACCCTCAAGTCTAATATCCAGTCTCCTATGTGAACACCTTCAAAAGTTCTCTGATCACACTCTAATTCCCACTGATGCGTCTGTGATTGCGCACAAAGCTGCGATTGGAATTTTTTCGGTGTCTCTTTCCTGGAGATTCTCGGTGCGTGTCCCGGATTACACACCGATATTTCTAGCAGAGTTTATGGCAATTGGGCTAGCGCTACTAAACGTTCCCTGCAGTCAATTAAAAAATTTTCTATCAGACTCTCTTTGTTTTGTTGTCACTGGAGTCAGCATGGGATGGTGTGTTGAGCCGCTCACTAAAGTATTTCATACCGGGGTTGTGAAAGAAATACGCTTCATCTGGGTCCCCGGACACAGCGGTATTTTCCAGAACGAAGAGGCAGATTTCCTGGATAAATCAGCTCTTGATGCATCTGTTTCATGTACCATCCCTAATATCACCGTTTTTGGAGTGTCCCGTTTCCAGCAATATCAATACCTAGCCGCTACATACAATAAATATTTACTATCTACAGCCGAGCACCAGCATCTCATATACTCATGGAAAGTTCGAGCATGTAAATCACGGCGGTGTGAGATAACGATGACTCTCCAGAGATGCAGGACTCCTCGCCTATATCTTTAATTATGTAGATACGGGATCAGCCCCACAAGCCTTTGTGAGGCTTGCAGTGAAATTGAAATAATTAATCACTTCCTTCTCGCTTGCCGAAGGTTTTCACATCAGAGGAGGGTTCATTTAGAAACTCCAATTGCACTCTTGGGAGTTATGTTGTCGGTCCCACTTCTACTCTCCTTCGGTGCGAGTGCGAAAGGATTTTTGTTGCCTCAAATTTGCCAGTACTTACATAACTACATCACAGCTACGGACGGATTCCCTTGCTAATTGCATTCCAAATTTGCAAAACTCCAAATTTTTGCTTCATATTTTTTCGTTCAATAACTTTTGTGATCCTAAATCATGTTTTTGTTTAGTTGTCAATTACTTTAATACACAATTCAGATTTTGTAGGACATTTGGCAGTCAACACTGAATCCTGGCCAATCCCCCTTCGTGGGTATGTGCCAAATATCGAGGAAGAAGAAGAAGCTATTGCTTTCGCTCAATATTCGGTTCAGCAGCGTTGAACTCTTCTAATTTTTGACCTAGGCCTCGTATTTGAGCTTCCTTACATTAAAGTTTTTTACAAGTATCAAGACTATGAGACCTGGCTTGAGAATGGTAGCGCCGTCCCCCTGCAATGATCACGGCACGTGAAAAAAGCATAGACTCCCCTTCAAGATAATGAGCTATATATAAGGTTGCGGAGAACCAATTTTGAGGTGGTTATAGGTGAGCGCCTGTTTACCGGAATGGTGAACAATGGCTCTGAACGTTCAAAGCGCTTGCTACGCAGCTCAAGTAAGTGCTCCCCGCTTGGGGTGGCCCGCAAATTTGTATTATACGCGGACATCTTATTATGGCTTCAGTGAAATTCGCTGCAGGATTAACTGCGTATGGGAGTAATGGTTGAAGTCTACCACTTTGTTTCAATTACTGCAGACTTAGCAGCTTAACGAAGAGATGTCTTCCGCCTCCTAAGAATCAACAATATTCTCAACAGATTTTGTAAGTCCTGTGCTTGTCGTCATTGGCCCCCAAGAGCTAGAACTGGCCGAATTGAGTTGACGAGAGAGGCCAAGAGAACTGCCTTCGTTACGTTGAACAGAATGTTTGAGTTGAAGTTCATGCCATTTGTGCTTTGCACTGCACCACCGTTTCAGTGAGTCGTGTAAATGTTGCTAACAGGCCTCTGGGGTAAATCTGTCGCATTTACCCAGACTATATTGCAGTCTTCACGACAACATTTGATGAACACATGCAGAAAGTGAAGGCAAGTTGATGACATGACGTTTTCTGGACTTGTACTGTAGTCTGAAAAAATGCAACTTCACGCGGCAGGAGTTGCTGTGCATCGAGCATGTCATCAGCAAAAGCATCATATGATCTGGCCCACAGAAGCCAGCAGCTACTAATGCCTGGCAACAAGAAAGCGTATGTAGATGTCTTGGACTGTGTTTTTTCTGCACACCCTTTACAATTTCCCTGCAACGCTAATCCTTGACACAGCAGACAAAGGCAGATTTTTTATTAAAATGGGAAGCATTGCAAACAGAAGCCTTCCAAGAACTTCAGTGCTGTTTACTGTCCCCTTCAGTACTCAGCCATTTTGATAATGCCGATTCAAATTATTACCGAGGAAACACACATGGCCCTAGGTGCACCGTTTGGTGAAAAAGCCATGAACTGGAGAAAGTTATCATCTCTGCTGGCCGTGCCCATCAGAATCTGAAGCAAACTGTATGGCGAAAAAAATGAATTGCCATGCTGTAATCTGGCCTATATATATTTTGGTTCTGCCTTTAAGGTGACCGGTTTCAAGAGATTGTCATGCGATGTGTTGGCTTGCCAGTTAAAACGTCCTGTCGAGCTTGCGCAATGGAGCTATACAAGCACAGAGATGCGGATTGCCTATCGGGAACTGTGGGAAGCAGACATTGAGGCATCATTTTGCGCCGTATCGGCTCAGCAGTTTTGTCAATAAATACCACTTGCTACGCCGAAGAGCACCTCAACAAATCCCACTCCATTATCTACCATAAAAAACTCTCATGGTACGTTTTTCTCTCAAATTAGAAAGAACCTTCCCGAAAATACAAACATCACCCGGTCAGAGAATTTGAATGCAGCCGTGGCTCGACGGACAGTGGATCGGTAGACCTATAAACGCAGCGCCAGTGAATTCATTTAATGGGACAATATTTCTTTGTTTTTGTTACGACCGACCAATAAGGCTTCTCTCTGTATCCTTACAGCGTTTGAGTCTTTATAGCAACTGTAAATGGCAAAGTGTCCGGTATAAATTACGCCTTCATGCTCATCAAATATCTCACTCGAAGCAACTGTCGCAGGCTCACAGGCCTTACTCTCCGATGAGGCTATCCATCGTGGCTGCAGGTTGTTTCGTTCACTCGTGTTATGGCTGAGATCAGGACAAATGCAGCGCAAGAACAGAGCAATAACATTCTTTTTATCTGTATATTGCGTACTTTTTCTGGAGAGGAAAAACGGCACATGTTCGGTTCTCCTACCACAAATAAACAGGAGTTTCTAAACGTGCTTTTCCAATCTGTAAATTCCATTTATTGCCTAATGTGAACATTTAGCACTTCGAGGAAATAACTTTACTTTAAAAGCAGCAGCGCGTAGAGACACGTGGAAAGGAGGCTCACTAACGCACTACTAAAGTTCACTGAAGAAAACCCGATATATATAGAGAAGCCAAGCAACATCGCAAATCACTTAATCTCCAATAAACAGACAGCAAAACTTCAGACTAAATTTTGCAGATTCTGGATCCAGACCACTAAACTCACTGCATATTAACGCGATGGATGGTTATCAAAAACATTCGTCACTTAGTCGTAAAAGGTATCTAGCTCCTATGATTTCCCGATTTATTTGGAACGAATGAAAAGCCAAAATGCGCGTAGCTGAAAGCAACCGAACGCAAAGAGCGCGTTCCTTACAATGCACCGCCAAGTTGGTACCTCTACCTACACACCTCTCATGCTGACGTGAACGTGAATTTAAACACCTTCCAGTTTGACCCACATACACCCGACTGCAAGATAACGGTATCTAAATATCCAACATTCTTTTTGCATGGTGTATATAGATATTCAGGATTCACTTAACATGCATCTTTTCCAGAGCCACATTCGCCGATTTATTACTAACAATGCTACAAATTCTGGAATAAATTATTAGGGACCAAGAACATCACTACACCTTGCCTCCTGGACACATATGTTTCAAATTATGCGCCAGTCTATGCACCTCCCCCCCCCCCCCCCACCCCATATCGCAATGAAACAGGTCTAGTATCATCCCGTCTGGCCGCTGGTTCTCCTGGAATTCCCGTTGAGCGGTTTTAATTTCTTGAGGGATTTGTCGAACACTCTTGCATAAACGTGAGCTGGAAAATCGGTGTTCGTTACCCTAGAAACGTCGTCATTAAAACTGATCGTCAATTGCGAAGCATGGCTTATCAATACAGAACACAGGCCGGATACTGCAATGCCATCATTGACAACCTCTCAAAAATCGCCACCGAAAGACGGACTATACCCACAGCTGGGCGAAGGCCTCTCCTAAGCACGGCGCCCTTGTGCTGTGCGATGTCAGTGCACGTTACAGAACCCCAGGTGGTCAATATTTCTGGAGTCCTCCACTACGGCGTCTCACAGCCTGAGATGCTATGAGACGTTAAACCCTACAAACCATATTCCTCCAATTAACTCCGTCCTCTGCTAGCCGCCCCCACTTATCCGCCCACATAACCCCTGATACGCTTTCCTTCCCTTAGATAATAGTTTATCTAAGCAGCCGCAGGTTGTCCTCTCTACGCACTATATTCCCTGCACATTTCTTCTTAATTTTCTCTAGAATGTCATTAACTCGAGTTACTTTTCTGACGCACCAGTGCCGCGCACTTGTTTTCTCTTAACGTTACACCTGCCATTTTTCGTTCCATAGCCCTTTGCCAGTCCTTAAGACCCTTTTCGTTTGCCTCTCGTTTCAGCCCCGTGCGTGAGTACAGGTAAGATGGAAACGTTGTATAATTTCATCTTGAGCGATAAGGGTAAGCTGCCAGTTATAATCATTGAATATCACCCAAATGCATTCCATCTCAACTTATTCTCCTGGTTACTTCGCTTCCATGGTCTGGATCTGCGGTTACTACCTATGCTAAGAGACTTATTCACCTACTACTTCCAATGCTTCGTTACCTATTTTTAACTATTGTGAACTGCTGTTCCTTCCCGAGGCTGCTGAACATTACTTGAATCTTTTTCATATTAATTTCAAAGCCACCTTTTAGCATTTCCTTGTCTAGATCACCAGCAATTCTTTCCAGCTGATACTTTGAGTTACTCAGCAAGGCAAGGTTATCAGCGAATCGCATACTACTCAAGTATTTTTCATAAACCCTTGCCCCAAATGTCCTCTAAGCAAGCTGCCAATAGTACAGTGGAGATCGTGCCTCCTTGGGGAGTGCCTTTCTTTATGGGAATTTTGGTACTTTCTTTATGCAGAACTATGGTTGCTGTGCAGTCAGATTAGATATCTATAGTGCTTTCACATGCTGCTCGTCTACACTCTGATTTCGCAATGCCTGTATGACCGCTTAGGTTTCAACTGAGTCAAACGCTTTTTCTTAATCAATGAATGCTAAGTATAAAGGCTGCTTATATCTACAGTATGTTTCTATCGCCTGGTTGATGGTGTGGATATTATCGATAGTAGAGTTCCCTTTCCGAAATCCTGGTCACCTTTTGCTTGACTGGGGACTGTCCTGATTCTGTAAGCGATTACCTTAGTAACTACATTATGTAAAACAGATGGTGAGTTGATTGGCCTGTATTTTTTCAAGTCCTTAGCTTCCCCTTTTTTAGAATTACGGTAACGTTAGCTTTCTTCCATGCCTTTCGTACCATCCATGACACCAAATTTTCCGTATACTGAATGGCCAATTTTTGTAGCACGATATTTACCCGCACATCAACAAATCTGAGTTATGTGAACCTCCCTAGCTGTTTTCCCCTTTTCATAGTGTGTAACGCTTTCTGAACCTCGTCCTTCGTCACTGGCGGAAAGTCTAACAATTTTTCACTACTTCCCATCTCATTATTGTCCTGAATACTTCGGCTACTATATAGATCAATATAGACCTCCTCGGTTACTTTCATTGTTTCCATATTAGTGATGACTTTGCCCGCCTTTTCCATCAGCGCATACATCTCATTTTTGCATATGCCCAATTTTCTCTTCACCGCTTTAAGGCTGCCCCCGGTTTTCAGATCATACTGAATTTTCCTCATGTTATACTTATTTATCTCGGCCACTTTACGTTTATAGATTAGCTCTGATATATATGTAAGTTATATCCTATCGTTGGGATTGAATCTTGCAGATTTTGGCGTATCCTAATAAAATCTTTTGTCTTTTTTGAGAGTTTACCGCTATCTTCCATAATTACCCTGCCGCCTACTTCTACCACACATTCAGCAGTGATATCTCTGAGATTATTGTTCATTGCTTTTACGCTAAAGCCATCATCATAAGGTTAGATGATCTATCCGGTTAATATGTATTCTGTAGCGAGATCCTACATTCTTCTGTCCTCCCCCTCGCTGCTAATTTTAGACGGATTTCTTTCTTACCTGTTTGCTCTGTTCCCTCTTCAGATTAAGACTAATCAAGGCCATACCATCCTGTGGTCACTGCATCGCACCTTTCCGATCACCACATCCTAGAACACAGTATGAAGTAAATTTCATTCTTAGTCTCTCCGTTAGGGCTTTTCGATGTCCATTTCCTGTTTTCCGTTTGCTGCAAAAAGTGTTCATGAATCTTAAGGTATTGCGCTCTGCAAACTCAAGTATTAACTACCCCTGCTATACCTAGAACCAATACCATAGTCACCACCGCCTGGTCTCCTACCTGTTTCGTCCCTACTTAGCATTGAAGTCATCCATTATTATAGTATACTGAGTCTTTATTTTCCACATTGCCAATTCTATTTCTTCCTACAAGCTTTCGACAGTCTGATCATCATGACTACATGCAGGCGCGTAGGCCTATACAAACTTCAAATTATAGTACTTATTAAGTTTAAATACGATGCCTGCCGCCATCTCAACAGGTTATAATTCCTCAATATTATTAGCTGTAATCGTTATTATTACAATTGTTATTGTGCCATGTATACGCAGTGCTTGGTCTCACCGACGGTACCGGAACCATGAAAGAACGCAAACATTATCCTCATTCACAAGATAGGGGACGCTAAGGACCTTAAAATTGCAGACCAATCAGCTTACTGTCTGTTACGTATAAGGTATTTACTAAGGTAATCGCTACTAGAATCAGGACTATGTTAGAGTGGAATCAAGCAAAGGATCAAGCAGGATTTCGGAAACTGTACTCTACTATCGATCATATCCATGCCATCAACCTGGTGATACAAAAAACGTTAGCAATACAACCAGCCCTTATACATAGCATTCATTGAGTACAAAAAAGCATTTTACTCAGTAGAAACCTAGGCGGTGATGCAGGCGTTGCGAAATCAGGGGGTAGACGAGCCGTACGTGAAAATGCTGGAAGATATATATAGTGGCTGCATAGTGGTGGACACCTGTTCGCCAGGTGTTAGGCAAGGAGACACGATCTCCCCACTACTATTCACAGCTTGCTTAGCGGAAGTATTTAGCTACTTGGAATGGGAGCAGTTAGGGATAAGGGTAGATGGAGAATACCTCAGTAATCTGCGATTTGCTGATGACATTTCGTTGCTAAGTAACTCAGGAGATGAACAGGATAAGAAGACAGGTAGGCTTGAAGATCAGTATGTCGAAGACTAAGGTAATGTTGAACAGCCTCGGGAAGGAACAGCAGTTTACGCTAGGCAGCGAAGCACTGGAAGTAGTAGGCGAATATGTCTACATAGCACAGGTAGTCCCGGAGATGCGGACCATGAAAAGGAAATAAGATGAAATATAAGGTTGGGATGGAGCACATTTGGCAAGCACTCGCAGATTATGACTAGCAGCTTACCGGTATCGCTCAAGAGGAGAGTATACAACAGTTGCATCTTACCTGTACTCACCTATGGTGATGTGTAGACGTTGTGCACCCATGTGTTCCTCAGACCATGTGTATGACCAGGGCACGAGGAGCACCGCCTTCTGTACGAGCGCTCGCGCTCGCGCTTCTCTTTTTTCTTCTTTTCTCCTCTTTCCGGAAGGCGCAATAAAGCAGTTTCTACCCAGGAACTGGCTCGCGAATTTCTTCGCTCCTTCCAACGGCCCAAACATAACACTGGCGACGAGAATTTGGATTTGAGCAGACGCAGCTGAGAGTCCGGCCATGGCTACAAAAGCGATGCACGGCGTCATCAAGCCATTCAACAGCAAAAATTGGTCATCGTGGATGCAGCTTCTCGCTTTCTACTTCATTGCAAACGACGTCACCGAGGATGTGAAGAAGCGCGTTCCTCCTGACGCTTTGCGAAACCGAGACATTCCAGACTGCCTGCGCGCTGGTTGCGCCAAAGACGCCGGGAGAAGTCAGCTATAAAAACCAAGTCACACTTCTCCAGAAGTACTTCGACATTAGACCATCTGAGCTGTACAGCTAGTACTTCCAGCGACGCGACCAACTGCCTGAAGAATCGATCAGCAACTACGTCGCAGCCCTCAGAGGTTTGACAGCCGACTGCAACTTCGGAGTGGGGATGACAACGTCTGCAACATCGACTTCAGCGGGAGAAGGACAAGCTGTTCTAACGAATGCCACAATGCTACCCCAAGACGTCGTGCTTCGCGACAGATTCTTCTGCGGCATCCGTGGGCCAGCACCTTGAACAGAGACTGTTCGCGGAGAAAGACTTGACATTTCAGCGTGCTTTTGGCCTGGCCATGTCAGCAGAAAGTGCGTCGAGGCAGCAGCGAGGACTCAAGGGAGTGACGAACTCCGCATAAGTGTACAAAACTTCGCAACTCAAAAAAGAGCACAAGAATTCACCGCAGCAACGACGCTGTTATTGATGTGACAGCTGGCACGAGGCTCACACCTGCAAATTAAGAACAGCACAATGCCATTTTTTCTCCAAGAGAAGCCACATCGAGAAAGCGTGCATCTCCCGCAAGAAGGAAACCAAGAAAGGCAAGTCTAACACCAGGTCAGCAATGCACAGTGTGAACACTCAGCCCAAGAGCAACGACACTCCGCACAGGGATTCGTGCTACGACATTCACTAGTGAGTGAGCGAAAACCCTGCCCCAAATTCCTAGTTGATGTGAAAGTCGAGGGAAGGCCGCTAAAATTCGAAGTCGATACGGGCGCAGCATTTTCTTTAATCAGCGAGGCTACTTACCGCCAAACATGGCCAAGGAACGCCCCAAAGCTAACAAAAGAACCCCTTGACTTACGTACTTGGTCGGGAAAAGAACTTGGCACTCTTGGATCAGCACAAGCTCGTGTGCAATTTAAATAAAAAGACTATGTGCTACCCTTGCTGGTAATGAAAGGAATGGGCTGCGGTTTGCTTGGACGTGCCTGGTTTTCCGCGCTGCACATGCGATTGCACTGAATAATTCAGGTCGCTGAGCCAACCCCAGAGCTGCAAAATGTCCTCGCCCGCCATCCTGATGTGTTTAAACGAGACATCGACGGCTATACGGGGCCCTTGGTTCATTTGGATTTGGAGCAAGGAGCAACGCCAAAGTTCTGTAAGGCGCGTCCAGTGCCCCTTGCGTATCAAGAGCCAATGGAAGAAGAGCTCGATCGTCTTCAACAACAAGGCCTCCTGGAACCAAAGCAACATGACGAGATGGCTACACCTTTAGTGTGGGTGCGTAAAAAGGACGAAACATTTCGTGTTTGTGGTGACTACAGGAGCACATTTAACGAAGTGGTCAAGAAGACGGCGTACCCGCTACCAACAACGCGGAGGTATTCGCAGAGTTGCGTGGTAGAACCATTTTCTCAACGCTGGACCTCTACCAGGCTTATCAGCAGCTCAATGACGACGACGAGGCGGCCGCAGGACCGTCAACACTGCCAAAGCACTGTTCTGATTGAAATGGCTTCCTTTCGGAATATCCTCTGCGTCAGCCATCTTCCGGGGCATGATGGAGACAACCCTGGCTGGAATTCCTGGGGTGAGTGTTTACCTTGACGACATTGTTGTCAGTGGGAAGGACGCTACAGAGCATGCGCAACGTCTAGACAAAGTCATGTCAAGGATAAGCGAGAAAGGTCTACGCCTAAAGCAAGAAACGTGCCGCTTCTGCATCAAGTAAGTCGAATTTCTCGGATATAAAATTTACGCGCAAGGCGTTCATACAACCGAGGAAAAGGTCCAGGCTATCCTTCAGGCTCCAACGCCGACTGACAAGATATCTCTGCAGGCGTTCCTAGGGCTTTTGGCATTTTATGACCGGTTTCTAGAAAATGGAGCTACGGTAGCTGCAGAGCTGTACAAGCTTCTGGAGAAAAACACACCCTGGACGTGGGAGGAAAGGCACCAGATTGCTTTTGATAAGCTCAAGCGTTTGATTCGCCCTTCCAGAGTACTTGCGCTTTACAACGAGACAAAGTCTCTACTTTTGCTTTTAGATGCGTCACCATCTGGCGTTGACGCGATTCTAACCCAGAACGATGCGTTCGGCAGAGAGGCCCCAATTGCGTTCGCGTCACGATCTTTGGGAGCCGCAGAAAAAAACTACTCCAAACTAGACAAGGAAGGTCTCGCAGGTAGTGAAGGGTGGCAGTTTCTGGCCCTACAGGGCTGGGACGGTAGATCAACGCCGCTTGCGGTGAGGGCTAGCCAGCCACCGAATTTTCATCTGTTGTAGGCCGTCATTGCATTCGCCACCGCTTATGTGGTGGACCACGGCTGTTGTTGCGGCGTGCGTCTTTCTCTCCCTCTCGTTTTTTCTTTCTTCACTATTTTCTCGTTTGTCCGCGCGAGGCAGCGGAGGTGGCTCAGCTGCAGAGCCAGTAGCAGGCCCGTGCATTTTTTCCTTCTTCCTACAGCCACAACAGCAAAAACAACAGTTTTCGGCGTGAGCCATTTTCACCAGTACTTCGCCGGCCGGCACGTGACCGTATTAATGGATCACCAACCGCTCCTCGGCATCATGGGAGAAAAGAAACAGTTAGCTCAGATACTCTCACCTAGAATGACCCGACGGTGTCTAAAGTTGGCCACGTACGATTATGATTTGGTGTGCAGGCCGGGACACCTGCACCAAAATGCTGACTTAGCAGGCTGCCGCTGCCCGCTCACGTTGATGAGCCACATCCTCCTGCAGATGTGCTCATGCTGTCTTCCACGCCGAGCATAAAGCTGTCTGCAAGTCAACTCGCAGAACTGAGCCGGGAGGATCCATTGCTGTCCCGCGTAATGAGAGCTGTGTCAAGCGGAGATCTGTACAGATTGTGCCGGCAGGAATTTTCTGCTTTCGCAAGGATGGGACCTGAGCTCTCGCTACAGCAAGGTTGCCTTACTCGCGGTACCAGATTGGTTGTTCCGGCGGAACCGAGAAAAGATGTTCTGGACTTGGCATATGGAGGGCACAGGGGCGTAGTAGCCATGAAAGCGTACGCTCGAGAAAGCTTTTGGTGGCCCGACATAGAGCCCGACATAGAAAGGCTAGTGAAAAATTGTGAAACTTGCTGCCAGCATCATAGTACGCAGCCTAAAGCTCTACCTCCTGATTGGAAGCGCACGACTGCTCTATGGCACACAGTCCACGTCGACTTCGCTGGCCCCGTGGAGGGAAGGATGCTAGAAATTTTTGTAGACGCGTACAGCAAGTGGCTCGAAGTGCTTTACATGCGCAACATACAATCACCGACTCTGATCGAGGAACTGCCCAACCTGTTCGCGACCTTCTGCATTCTCAAAAGGCTCGTAACAGATTACGGCCCGTCCTCTGTTTCTATGGAAATAGAAAATTTCCTAAGGAAGAACGGTGTAGCGCACATTACAAGCGCTTCATATCAACCAGGCATGAATGGGCAAGCGGATAGATGTGTGCGAGACAAAGCAAGCATTAGCTAAGGATCAGTCTCAAACATTCGCCTGCAGGCTGGCTCGGTTTCTGCTCAAGCAGCGCACAACTGTTTCGCAACAACGGGCGGAACACCAGGCTTACTCATGTTCGGACGCGAGCTCTCGACAGCACTCACACGTATTCAGCCACGACCTCTTGCAAAGACTTCGGACGAGAGCGTTACGAGACGAGTGGGAGTAGGGAAGTCGGTCTTCTTCCACCACTTCACAAGAAGCCCTGCTTGGGCAGAAGGCACCGTACTCAACAGACTAGGGCATCGACCTTGGCTGATCAAGACAAAGACCGGAAAGGTTCGTTGGCACCTATTTCACATAAAGCAAGGGGCTGAAGCAGACCCGACGGAACATCCGCCACTGAACGATCGGACCAACGGACAATCAGCAAGCGAACAGTCCGCACTGCCGGCTCCTTACGTGATCGCGATACCAGCGTGAACTTCGCCTGCGAACGATTTGCCTACAACGCCCCACTCCGAACATGGGGAAGCTGAGACCCGGCAAAAGGACTGCGCAACACGACCCTACGACGACCAACAAAACGAGTCCAGGCATGAGCAAGCTCCGTCTCAGGCCTCAACGCCAGCGTCGTCCACCCAACCGATACTGATACGGTGACCCGATCTAAGGAGGAAGGGGTGTTGCGCACACGTTGTGCACCCATGCGTTCCTCGGACCATGCGCGAGACCAGGGCACGAGGAGCAACGCCATCTGTACAAGCCCTCACGCTTCTCCCTCTTCTTCTTTTCTCATTCCGGAAGGCACAATAAAGGAGTCTCTACCCAGCGACCGACTCGCGAGGTTCCTCTCTCACGGGACTTCCAACGCCCCCAACCTAACATATGGGTCTGAAGCGCGGAGGTTAACCAAGAGGATTTTACATAAGTTGAGGACAACGCAGAGGCCTATGAAACGAAAAATGGTAGGGGTAGCATTAAGAGATAGAAGCCTGCAGAGTGGGTCAGAGCAATAACTCAAGTTACTGGCACTCTAGTGGAAATCAAGAAGAAGACATTGGCAATGGCAGGACATGTAGTGCGAAGAGAGGATAATTGATGGTCGCTTAGGGTAGCAAACTGGATTCCAAGGGAAAGAAAGCGTAGCAAGAGACGGCAGAAAGTTAAGTGGGCGGATGCGGTTAAGTTCGCCGGGGTCAAGCGGATGCAGCTAGCACAGAACCTTCGCCCTGCAGTGGGTATAGTCAGGCTGATTATGACGATAATGATGAATCGTTATTGACAAGGAACCCTTCTCCTAGATCTCGTCTCTCCAATAAACCTCGAAAACACAATGTCCGCCCTTCAGTATAGTATATGCCTCATCTGGCCTCCTAACCTCACTAAGCCCTTTAACATCTCATTTCATAGCCTCTAGTTCCTCTAATAGTACCACTAGACTAGCCTCACTAGATACTTTTTCAGCGAGAAACAGTGCCAGGGTCAGTTTCCAAAGGCGGCCTGTCCGGAGCCAGAGATTAAGCGCCCTGTGCTGCGTTGCAGGTCTGGCAACCGTCGTGGTGGGATGTTTCGAAGCCGCGGGGGCTGATGGCCGGGGGTTTGTAGTAGTATTCATAGAAGGAATGGCCATATTACTACACCAGGGTGTCCAAATCGTGTTCTGGTGAGGGAGTGCGTTTCAGCAGGTGTTCACCGTTTAGCGGCATCCCAAACTTGTTTATGCCATCCCGTCTCCACGCGCATTTTTTTTTTATTCCGGTGCAGAATTGCGCGGGACCGGGATTCGAACCAAGGTTTTTTTGCAGGCGAGGTGGATACTCAGCCTTTGAATGATTTGAACTAATCAAGTAGCAGCTTAACTCTCCTTTGTAAATATTGCCAGCAGACATGGTGCGTAGAGAACGTCGAACTAACCTCTAGACACCGCAACATCCGATTTCGCTGTGGCGGTGCTCCATGAAAGCGCAGAATGACCTTGAGCCGTTGCCTAGCAACCAGCGAACTGGCGGACACCGGCGCTAGCCGCCATCGCTGTTTGTGATGTCACACCCCTTGCCTCACTGGCTACAACATTGAAACTGCGCAGGAAGTTGCAATAGCGCTAGCCTGAGTAGGAACGGAAGCTAAGTTCATTATTAGCGACAGCAAAAACAACATCCAAAAATTTGGAAAGGGGGCGGATATCGCCGGAGGCAGTCAGAATCCTCACTCAAAGGACGATGAATAGGAAAATTCAGTTAATTTTGACACCCTTTCTCGATGCCGTCCCTGATAGCGAGACTTCTCACGAGCTAGCACGAGCTCTCTACTTCCGCATAGCCGTCGAGCCACCCGAACACTGAGCATACGACGAGCGTCTGCAAAATTACGGGGAAATCATCGACCATTATAAATTGGGACGTCATCTGGTACTCCCGCCAAATGTTAGCCCAAATCATAGAGAAGCTGTCGCGTGGAGGCGGCTACAAACTAATACCTTCATGAACCCGGTCTGGGCGTTTCACACTCTACCAGACTTTATGGACAATGATCTGTGCAAAAACTGTGGGGCGAGAGGTACCCTCGCCCCATAATTTGGGAGTGCACACAATTTCTAGGGATAGGACAAAATATAACAAGTACAGAAGCCTGGGCCACCCTGCTGCGAAGCGCGGACCCTGTGAACCAGCACCGCACTGTCCATCTGGCAGAAGAGGCCGCAAACAGGCCAAGGGCTACCTGCCAGCATCTAATCCGCGGGCGCACGACTCCCCGCCATCCCCTGCGTGCGTGCCGGGGGCGGGGAAGAGGACGCCTATTTCAGATGAAAATAAAAGTTATGAAACCAATTAACCATCATCGTTGCGCTCGCCTTCCCTCGCTTCGCCAGCTGTGTCACCTGCCTGATAACTACTTCTATATAAATACCCCATCACATGGTGACGTCATCGGCCATGACGTTATGACCGGATGTGACATCATCATCATCATGATGTCGCATCCCGACATGTCTAACAAACGGAATTGATAATGACTTTACATCCGATCACGACGTCAAAACTTGTGGGCCGCGTAACCTCGAGCGAGCGCTTGGCGGGACAGAGCCGGCGGCGACCTTTTGCGCATGTCGCGCCAGCCGGTCATGTGCACAGCTGTGTGTGCACAAGACCCTTAATCGAGACTCGATAAGCGGGGAGCGATCGGCGCCCGTCCCTTTTTGGACTGGGTTGGGCGTGGTAGTGAGCGACGCGGCGGTGTCTGTCGGTCGGCGTCAAGGGTGCGGCCACTCCCTGCCAGAGGAAAAACCAACGTGAGTGAACTCGCCTTGGAGGCGTTTATTAACGCGGTAGCGTTAAGGAGCTCGTGTCGCAGAAAAGCCGGTGTCGTCGGCGGCGTTGGCCGTGAGCGATAAATCCCGGCATGCACTTTATAAATAAACATGCACTTCATAAATAAAAAGCAACTTCTAAGATGGGCTGGGTGGGAATCGAACCAGAGTCTCCGGAGTGTGAGAAGGAGATGCTACCACTCAGCCACGAGTTTTCTTGTTGTTTTTTTCATTGCCTGCTTAGACATACATTGCTACACAACAAAAGTGAAAGAACACTTGAGAAGAATGTACATAGCGTCGGTATGGGCTAAAACTTCCAGCCAAACCTTGACTGATGTAAAGGGGCTAAAAACTCTTCATGTGCATAAGGGGCTTAATTCTCGATACCCATTCGGGCACCGGGTACACATTCTTGTGGGTTGCCACGAACGCCGCAACGGATTCGCAGAAGTACTGGCCTTGCGTCAATGTCGGCGTGTCGCGCTGCCATGCAGGTTTTTCATATACAGTGCAATCCCATCAGCATTACTGCGTCGAAAGGGACGCCTTCATCATTTTCCACAGCTAGGAAACGAATTTCTCGGAGGTCTAGTGGCAGGTCTTTTTTCAGTGTTCTGTGCAGTATATCCCAAAAGAACACGCCACCCAAACACTCCAAGAAGACGTGCTCGACGGTTTCGGGCTTTCTGCATAAAAAACAATGCACGCCCCAGGGAACGTACAGTCCCTTTTCCTCGATCCAGGTTTTTACCTCTAAGGTTCTGGTGTGCAGCCTAAAGAAAAAGGACTTTGCGCCTGGAGCCACATGCATTCTCTTTACGCGCTTTAAAACGTCGCTACCGGGATTGGCACTGTACATGGTGCGATGCAGTGGTACAGGAAAAACTACGTCTGCAAGGTCCTTGTACAACTTTTTGCGCTTTACTACAGCTAAATATTCGCGTGAGAATCGCGCACTTAAGAAATTACAGGCCGCCACGACCTCCTTGAGAAAACCAACAACACGTGCTGCTACGTATTCGGTAGAAACAACAAAATCGGGTAGAAGTTTGCTTAATCTGATCTGTAAAACAGCGTAAAAAAGGGTCCTTCACGTCTCGAAGGAAGCAGAAACGATTAACTACCTGCCGCAGGTATAAACGCGACAAGCCAAGGCCTCCATTACCAACACTACGGAAGAGGTTTGTACGGCTTGTCCTCTTCCATACCGACCCCCACACAAAGACAGCGAATATGCGGTGAAACTTTTGCACATTAGCGCGCGAGCAGTGCAGAAATCTTAGCACATACCACAATTTACTAACAAAAAACACATTGCACACAGTGCTGCGTGCGAACATGGACAATTCCCAACCTTTCACCCTCTCCTTCCTATCACGCATTTCCCCAACTTGATTCCGCCAGTAGGGCTCACTGCCGCGGTAAAATTCTAATGGAGCGCCTAGGTACTTCGCGGGTCTACTAAGCCATTGCATGTTGGCGAAAGTACCAGGGGTCTCTGGCCAAGTTACATGCCAAAATCCAAGGCACTTAGCCCAATTGACAGCACTACCGCTGGCAGCACAGAAACGCTTCACAATATCCACAGTTTTCAAAATGCTCTCATAGTCAACGCAGAAAACCGCAATGTCGTCGGCATATAGAGTTTGACCTCGGCTTGCTGTAGTTTGAAGCCTTTGATATAGCAAGTACCGATGATACTGAGGCAAAAGGGTTCTATGTACATATCAAAGAGTAGAGGCGAGAGGGGGCAACCCTGGCGCATAGATTGTTGCACCTCGATGCGCGCTCCCACCGACTTGTTGATTATTAGCCGCGTCGTGCAACCACTGTACGCCATTTTGACACCCTCTGTGATGACTGTTCCAACGTTTACATGTTGCAAAATGGCAAACAGAATTTCATGTGGCACTCGATCGAACGCTTTCTCCAAATCGAGCTCGAGCATTGCGACGCGCATGTGTACAGCTTCGCAGCAATCCAGCACGCATCTCGCCGTGTGGATGTTTGTGAATACTGATCGGTCTCTGATACCGCACGTCTGATGTGGTCCAACTATATCCTTCATAACCGTTTGAAGTCTTTTAGCGGGTACTTTCATGTATATCTTATAATCAACATTGGTTAAGCTAATAGGACGATAGGCAGTTACTTGCCTTAATGCGGCTCGATCATCTGTTTTGGGGATCAGAACTGTATGAGTGGATAGGAATGAAGGCGGTAGATGCTTTCGTTCGTAAGCATAATCTAAAACTCGAACCAATATAGGCGATAGTTCCTGCTTAAAAGCTTTGTAAAAATCGGCGCTTAATCCATCTGGCCCCGGGGATTTCCCTCGTGTTAAGTCGTCAATTGCCAACTGTATTTCATCGGCTGTAATCGGGCGCTCTAACCTCTCTTTTGAGTTGTCATCAATTCTGGGCATCAAATTCAGGAATTCTGACTTGAAGCTGTTTGAATCGACCCCGCTACGCATGAATAAGGCTCTATAGAAAAGTGTGAAAGCGTGCTCGATGTCATTTTTTCCTTTTACGATAACTCCGTCCTGCTCAATTTCAGAAATTATGTTCTTGCTGGTCCAGTTGCGTTCCATTGCCAGGATCCTTTTAGTTGGGGCCTCACCGGTTATCACGTTATCTGTTCTTGCTCGAACAAGCGCCCCGTGATAACGTTCGATATCTATCTGCTCCAGCTTTTGCTTGAGCTCACAGATGTCGGCCTTGAATGTGCCGGGGGCTATATTTTCTTACTCTATTAGCATTTGCAAGGTTTTCCGCAAATCTGCCTTATACTTTGCATGCTTTGTGGCACTGGCTCGTTTCAATGCCTTCATTTTTGTTATTTGTTTGAAAGTTTCCCATTGCTCGCTTATCGCTGTGGCTGTCTCGTTCTCAAGTTGTTCAAGCATAACTGACACCTGTTCTTTGAAAGGATCGTCATCCAAAATGTTCGCTTTCAATTTCCACAGATCCCATGTGAAGATTTCCTTTTTTGCCTTATATCTAATGTCAACACTTACCAGGCAATGGTCACTGAATGAAACAGACTTCACGTGGTACTCACGACAAAGCGCAATCAGTTCGGCCGACACGTACACCCTATCTAGTCTGGCATGACTTGCTGCTTGAAAATGCGTGAAGCGAACGCACACCTCGTTTTCTAGGGATTCCGCCACGTCTTCGAGCCCAAATTCGTCAGTTAGTTTGCTCAATACTGCCGTGCTGGCGTCTCTGTGCGGTGTAACACTCGCTTTATCACGCGCCGATAGCACGCAATTAAAGTCGCCCATCAGTACAAGTTTTCGGTCAACACTCATAAAATTTTTGAGACACTCAAAAAACTGTCGTCTTTCCTCGAGCACATCAGGAGCATACAAACATATCACCCGCCACTCTACTGAGCCAAAAGCAAAATCGCATACAACCGTGCGCCCCGACATGTCCGTCCTCACTGCCTAGACATCCAGCCCCATATGTTGCCGAACAACGAGTGCACACCCCACAGATCTCCCGACAGCATGACTAACACACGCGTAGTACATTGACGTGAAAGGGAGCACCGTACTCTCGGTCTCATCGTCGCCTTCGATTTTAGTTTCCTGTACAGCAAGGATGTGTATATCTTGCGTGTATATCTTCCACTGCCAACCTATATAACTGTCGTTGTCTCCTCCTCGCTGTAAGCCCTCGAACATTCATTGTGGTGAGTCGCAAGGACCTATCTGGTAGCGCCATTATAGCATGAAAATAGACCGAGAGTACGGTGCTTACCTTGGACGACAGGTCCCGTGGCGCAGGATCCAGCGCACGGCATATGCCTACGCTTACAACTACGAAGCAGGTGGCGGCGGCGTTGTTGCCGTCAACCTCCGCTTGGACGCGATGTTCGGCCGTAGGCGTAACGACGGCCGACACATGGGACCTGCCTTTGTAGGTGGTTCTCCGGTGACGGTCAGTCCAGGAGATGCTCCCTCTGGCTCAGCGACTTCGTGCGAGCGCTTAGTTGCTGAGACGGCGGCGCCTTCCTTGGAAGTCTCCATGGCCTCCTGCACCTCGCTCACGCTTTCCACCGACAGCACGGTGTTGTCTTTTTCTTGCACCACGGCTGGCGTACTCGGCTCCTCTGTTGACGCAAGTGCGTCTTCTCCAAAGTTTCGCGTTTCTTCCGCGACTGGGTTCCCTGATGTATGCTCGGCAGACGCCTTTTCGTCCTTAGCAATACTAGCCTCTACCCTTTCTGTTGCTTCAGCATCAGCCTCGTCCATTAGGAGGTCCGAGTTATCGTCACTCCCCATGGGCCCTGCGACGCTGGCGTAGGTGCGCACGCACTCCGTCTCGTCGTGGCCAAAACGACGACACAGCACGCAGCGCGGTACTTCGCAGTCTCGACGAATATGACCGGTGCTCTGGCAGCGCAGGCAGAGTGGTGCCCTACCCGGCACTACCACAAGGGCCAGCTCACCGGCAATTCTCAGCTGATGTGGTATGTCCTCCGGCTTCACCCCCGCCTTGAGTTTCAGCGTCACGGTTCGTGTCTTTGAAACTTTGTCCGAAACGCCGTTGACCCTCCAGCGCTCCTTCACCACTTCAGTCGGTCTTCCGTATGCGAGCAAAGCTGCCCGTACGTAGTCATCAGGTACGGTGGGGAGCAACCAGTGCAACTTCAACCGGATGTCTTGATTCGATGGGTCGATGAGTACGCAGCGATGACTCTTCACTTGTACTTCGGCATTCTCGAGCAACCTCTGTGCACCTTCAGCACACTTTAACGTGACTGCCCAAACGTGATTCATTTGATACGCCCCCAAGGCCGAAACCTCGGGGAGCAGTTTCAAACGGGCCAGCGTATCCCTGAAGTCTTCCACTCGGTAGGGCCGGGCTCTCACATCAGCATGCATAAACACGGTATTCAAAACCAAACGCCCTGAAGGCAGACTAGGTAAAACAACACGGTACTCATCATTCGATGAAGCAGAAACCCTGTTACCGCGGCCAGAAACGGCCGCTGACACCGCTCCGTTGGAGCACATGATAAGCACGTCCGCTCGCTAGCGCGGCCGGAAGTGGAAGCCACGAGTTCGATGCTTGAAAGCGGTACAAAAGCGCTTCTAGTGAATGCGGTGTTGCCTTAGAAACTTGCCGTAGAACGTTATACTGCGGTGTATATCGGTAATTATGAGCATGTTACTTACAGAAGTCGCAGTTACACGAGTAGCGAAATAGGTTTCCGCTACATTTCTTCTGCGCTTTGCGCACATGCAGAGCCATCTTGCGGCAAAGACAGAAGAACCCCTCCTCGCAATGTGCAACGCTGCCCCGACACGTGGCGCGCCACTAGCCCCTGACGTTTCGCCGTGCACCCTCACGGGTTGCAGAATCAAGCGTCTGTCCTTCCTTTAGATTACTACCTTCGCTCACCCGCTTCTCCCCTTCGGGCCGCGCGGGTACCGGTGGGAGGATGCCCCAATACCCTTGCGTTTAATAAATTTCTCGACGAGGTGCAATAACGCTATCGCGTTCCACTCTTGAAGGCGAAGCTTAAGCGTCCTCCAAATTTTTTTCGCTCACGCGTGCTTTAACGTGCCGCATGTGTATCCGCCAGCGGTGTTTCTTCTTATTTTCGAGAACACGGATATTTTGTTGACTCGCCGGTGCAACGTTCGCAGAACCCGTAGGCTCGTCTTCTGCATCTATACCTTGATACACCCTAACCCAGTTGCTTTCTTCTGTTTATTCTTTTCTAACATAATTAAAGTGCTTTTGTTCCTGAGGCAGCCTTCTTTTGTGGTCATTCGTCGCTCGGTGTGCGGCTCCCAAGCCCCCTGAGATAAGGCGGAGGCCTTCAGACTATAGATATTGTCACCAGGCAATTCACGCATATACGGAGCTCACCCCGCCAGGCGTTCAATCCAGGCGCTCGTGCGGTGACTTTTATTTGGCGTTTCCTCGAACGCTGCACTGCAGAGAATATAGAAATAGACCAACCCTTTGCCCTGTCGGAGAGAACGACGAAGACGCCATACCGTGTGGTAGCGTTTCACGAAGCTCTCCGCTACGGAGGTTCAATCGGCCTCTGGCCTATGTACTTCTCAGGTTAATGCCAGCAGTAATGAATACCATGTTGTCCTTCCCCGTTTCCCTGCTGATAACCTTGTCGTCGACTCTGTTTTTCTTCATGCTGACCTCGCTGGCCGCCCTTCTGCGCCCAAGACTTCAGAGACGCCCTTCGGAACGTAGTGCATTTGGCAGAAATAAGCTCTATCGGACAATTTCAAATGTCTCATGTCTGGATGGGTTACATGTAAGTCGGTGCACTCTAAAGGAAAACTAGTCTTATATGGAGATTTATTAGTTAATAACAGTCGCTGTGTCCTTGTGCATCCGAAACCGAAGGGCGCAAAGGCGGAACGTCTCCGGTTGCCTGAATGCTTGGATGACTCCTTTATTCGTGAGGCCCTACAAGCCTATGGCAGTCACCTTGATTTCGAGGGAAAACTGGAAAGTTGCCGACATGGAACAGATGAAGACGCTCAGCCGGGATGTGACTTTGACTCTTGCCGAAGGGGTTAGCGTTGATGACGATCCACACTAGCTAACTGTGTGTGGTGGGCAGAGCCTCGTTTTGATACCTGGCGGACCACCTCTTTGCCTCCGCTGCAACCGTATAGGACACATTCATCGGCACTGCCGTCTGCCATTTTGCGAAGGTTGCCAGCGTTTCGGCCACACAGCGGAGGAGTCTGTGGTTACATACGCAGACAAGCTTAGGCACCGAGTCCGGCCTCCTGACGATGCATTACGAGAGCACATCATGGATGCCTCTGAGATAAAAATGCGTCTGGCGACCTTCCTGCCGGCGTTGTGGCCGAATCTTCAAGCGCCACTCCACAGGCTACTAAGGAAGAAAATACTGCTCATGCGTCTGAGGGTAATGTAAACAACGCAGCATCTCAGGCCTTGGACGACATGTTGTGTCAAGCTTCTAACAAGTTACCAACCACCGACGAACCACCACTTGTTCCTGAACACCCAGCGAGTGCTTCCACGGATATTGTGCCCCTGTGGCCGTTGCTGTGCAACAACGTCCAGAACAGTGCCCGGTTCTTGTGACTGACGGGCTCTCTGCTGCCGACGAGCCATTCTTGAAACGCCGTGCATCATGTGCCTCCAAGTCCAGTGAGGAGGACGCTGTGGGCCTGTTGGCAGGTTATTTTCTGTTTCTGCGAAAGGCACTGCCTTGTTCTGTCCTAACTTTTAATTTCGACGCCGAAGGCCGGTTTATATGCTGCGATCTTCTATTATTTAGGAAGCCATGGCGGATAAACAACGTTTATGCTTTCAATACTGTGACTCAGCGCATAAGTTTCTTTCAACACATAGCCAGCTTACTTCCCTGTGACCGACATCTTGTGATAATGGGCGAATTCAACTGTGTTTGCAGCCCCATATATTGTTCTAGGCCAGACGCACGAAGTGAAAGAAGGGGCGAACTTTTGTTCCGTGTTTAAGAAGATGCAGGACTGGTTGATATAGCGGTTTCTTGCCGGGCTTTTAAATCCGTCACCCACATTTAAGGGCCTTCTCATGCTCGTCTAAACCGGATCTATGCATCTTGTACATTAGTTTCCCGCGGGCTTGTATGCGAAACTATCGGTTTCGTTTTAGGATGATTGCATGACAGTGGCCCGGCTCGGTAGCAAGGACCATTCAACGTTTAAGCCACAGTGGGAACTTTGGAAGCTAAGCTCATCGCTAGTAAATATTTGACCAATAATTTATCATTCGTGTACGCTCACAGCTCCAATAATGTTTTTTTTTCGGAAGTCTACCATTGTTCGCCGCTTGGGAAATACTCAAGAAGGAAGTACCTTCGATAGCAATTAAATTTGGCTCAAATCTTTCTACAGGAAACATCAGGAGCAGGCTCTCAACTAACACTTGTATAACCTAGCTGTATCAACTAGAATTTGCATCCCTTGGCTCATATGCGGATGATATTGCTAGTGTCAAAAGTGAATTAAAAAGGCATGATGCGGAACGATACAGAGGTGCCCTAATTTCATCTCGTGTCAAGCGTGCTTTGCATTGCAAACGCCCTACGCGGCAAGCTTTGCTTGATGAGCGTCATCATGCGACTGCAAAGCGTATTCCGGGATTAATGCGTAATAGCACCTTTGTTACGGGTACGAAAAAGTTTACGTTCGCATTCGTGGATTACTTGGATGTTGTTTAGTGCCACTCCTCCTGTGAGAAATTCTGACATTATCTTGCGTTTCACATGCCTGGTGATCGTTTTATCAAAAGGTTGTTCTGTAATTAGTAGCTCTTTCACGCAGCAGGAGGCAGAAATGCCCATTGACCAGTTACCTCTCGCGTGGTCCTGATGGCATTTCCTCTGAATTTTACAAAGCTTTTAAAACTGTTCTTGGTCCTAAACTGCTAGAAGTCATCGTGATGAGAAGCCCTTCCCGGGACTTTACAAAATACCACACAGCCCTAATTCCAAAGAGCACTGATGAAGAAAAATTGCGTTCAGTGTACGGCAAATGTTGAAGACACACTGGCAAATGTGGATTACAAGATTTTCGTCAAATTCTTATCAAATCGCCTACAGCTCCCAATGTCGGTTCTCATTGGCCCCCACCAGACGTGCAGCTAGAGGGGCCGCGCCATTTAAAGTAATGTACATATTGCGCGCACAATCCTTGAATCGCGCTCCTGCTCTCATGATCAGGTTGGATTACTTCCGGTCGACCTCGCAAAAGCATTTTATCGAGTTCGTCATTCATTCCTGTTTTCTCTTCTGGAGCGAGCGAATGTTGGTTTTGTAGTACTGAAAAGTGTGCAACTTTGCCATAGGAATTGTTCGACTCGCCTGAGTGTAAATCGCCACCTATCAAGCCCCGTACCAATCAACTCCTCTTCGAAGCAAGGCTTTCGATGTATCCGCTGCTTTTTGCTCTTTACTTGGAGCCACTTTGTCTTAGTGTTTTACATAACAGTAGTATACATGGCGTCCCTCCTTGGAAATGAGGTTAAAGTGCTTGCATATGCGGATTATCTTGCGTTTTTCTGCACTGACAAACCAAGCATAGAAAAAGTTATATCCAGCATAGAACAATTTGGCATTGTTTCTGGTGCTCAGATCAATCACTCCAAGAGTTCCGGCCTTTGGTTTGGTTCGTGGTGCTCAACACCGCCCCTATATGCAGGAGTGGAATAGTCGTGTGTGCCCCTAAATGTCCTGGCGTTCCACTGCATGCATTTAAGTCAAGTGCAAATTACTGGAAATAGCGAGTTCCAGTCGTCCAGCGTTATGCTAATACATTTGTCCGCTATCGGCTGTCAGTCTTCGGTAGGCCTCATGCCTGCAACATGTTTTTGGCGACAAAACTTTATTACGTGCTGCAGATCCTCCACTGTGCTAGACATTACATCGAGCGTTTTCACCGAATATGCGACTTTTATTTGGTCATCAAATTTTGAACCGATTCAACGTGATAACTTATTCACACCTGTTTGTGCAGGGGGCTCGGCTTAGTGCATCTGTATGTAAGGCAGTTAGTGACCCGTTTCTTCTTTTTTCGTGATTGTTCACATCCGATTATTAGAGAATTCCTACAAGTTAACTTCATGAATCTGCTTCCCGACTTAGCGGTTTCTTCAGATTTTACTCATCGTCACAGTTACTAGGATTTACGCAGGAAGCTTATGCTTCGGGGTGGTTTTTGACAGTATGATTCTCGAATGAGTACTTACATTCTGTTTTAAGGAATTGATAGCAAAGCGTTTTCCACCACCGCTGTATCGTTCTTTATACTTGGTCTTAAGGCTCATGATGTGTTAAAGAGGGTGCGTAAAAGGCAGAGTTCTCCTTGCACGAAAACATTTTTTTTAATTACTTACCGAAGCTCTACCTGTTAACATATGGCTCCATAGGAGAAATATTTTTGTATCTTCTTTAAACGGCCGTCTGTATGATGTGCCTGAAACAATTGAGCACTGTTTCAATAGTTGCAAGGACGCAATTCTGTTCTGGGACGTGCTACAAATAACTATAAAGAAAGACTTTGTTCTAAATTCATACAGTTTGCGGTATTTTTGCTTTTACACAGTTTGATTACGAACAATATGACACGTTTTTCCTATTGGACTTCATATCTTGTGGAAGACACGCATGTTGGATTGCTACGCTGGACCTTTTGTTCCGACTAGACTCCATATTGTCGCGTAAACAGCGACCCTTACAGTTGCGTCCGAGGTCCAAGGCGTGGCAAAAGTTCTACGAACAGCATCTGAGTTCAGGCTCGAGGTTAGCACACTTCTTTTTCCTCTCACACTTCTGCGCTTCTTTGTCGTCAACGCATGCTACATTAGCCCCCCCCCCCTGTGCGAAAAGCATCGTCCCGATGCTAGATTGAAAGAGGGACAGAGTAAAAGGGGCTGCTATCTGGCATGGAAAGGCTTCAAGCGGACCACGTGGACCACTTCAGAACGCTTGGGACGCCGGGGCTCTGGTTCCTCGTGCGGAACGACTTCATAGTCCAGTTCACTAACGCGTCGAAGAACGCGGTAGGGGCCGAAATAACGGCGCAAGAGTTTTTCGCTGAGTCCGCGTCGTCGAATGGGGTACCAAACCCAGACAAGGTCACCTGGCAGATAGTCTGCAGTCCCCCGCCGCAGGTTGTAGCGTTGTGCATCTCGGCTTTGCTGCTGCTGTATTCGCACCCGTGCAAGTTGACGGGCCTCTTCGGCACGCTGTAGGAAAGAGGCGACATCATCATTTGGACTTTCGTCTATGTGGGGCAGCATGGCGTCGAGCGTGGTCGTCACTTGTCGGCCGTTAACTAGGCTGAATGGAGTCATGTTGGTAGCTTCCTGAACGGCGGTATTGTATGCAAATGTTACATACGGCAATACTTCGTCCCATGTCTTGTGATGGACGTCCACATACATTGACAACATATCGGCAATGGTCTTGTTCAAACGTTCTGTCAGGCCGTTGGTTTGCGGGTGGTATGCAGTCGTGCGACGATGATTGGTGCGACTAAGAACAAGGATATGCTGGATGAGCTCTGCTGAAAATGCAGCTCCTCTGTCGGTAATGAGTACTTCTGGTGCGCCATGTCTCAGGACAATTTGAAGAACAAAAAATTTCGCAACTTCAAAAGCGGTAGCACAAGGAAGAGCAGCGGTTTCTGCGTAGCGGGTCAGGTAGTCAGTAGCTGCTATAATACACCTGTTCCCACAGGTGGAAGTAGGGAACGGTCCGAGCAAGTCCATCCCTATTAGCTGGAATGGTCTGGACGGTGGCGTAATGGGCTTTAAAAGACCGGCTGGCCTCAGAGGCGGAACCTTTCGACGTTGGCAGTCACGGCAAGTTCGAACATAATGCGTTACATCGCTTGACAAACGAGGCCAGTAATACCGTTCTTTAATTCTGGATATCGTCCGAGTGACTCCCAGGTGGCCGGATGTGGGTTCGTCGTGGCAGGCTTGAAAAATCTCATCCCTTAAGCTTGCTGGTACAACGAGGAGGTATTGGCGACTGTTGGCTGTAAAATTCTTCTTGACGAGAACGCCATCACGGAGACACAGAGAAGACAAAGTACGACGGAAAGGACTAGGGACCATGCTGCCGGCACCTTGAAGAAAGTCGATTACCTGGCGAAGTTCGGGATTATTCCGTTGGTCATCGGCAAAATTGTCTGAAGTAATTGCACTCAGAAATGCGTCGTCGTCACCTGAGGCGTCCGAAGCTGGTTGTACAGGAGCACGAGACAGGCAGTCAGCGTCTAAATGCTTACGACCTGGCTTGTAGGTTACAGTGATGTCGTATTCTTGAAGTCGTAGGCTCCACCTGGCGAGACGCGCAGAAGGGTCTTTAAGGCTTGTCAGCCAACAAAGCGCGTGATGGTAGGTCACCACTTTGAAGGGTCTGCCGTACAGGTATGGTCGAAACTTCGAAATAGACCACACGATGGCCAGGCATTCCTTTTCAGTGGCAGAGTAGTTTGTCTCAGCCCTAGACAAAGCCCGACTAGCGTAGGCGATCACACGTTGTTCACTGTTCCGTATCTGTACTAGGACAGCGCCCAAACCGACATTGCTTGCATCCGTGTGGAGTTCGGTGTCTGTGGTTTCATCGAAATGTGCTAGAACTGGAGGTGACTGCAGGCGATGTTGAAGCTCCTGAAATGCGTCCATTTGCTGGTCGCCCCATGTGAACGGCATATCAGCCTTAGTAAGAAGTGTAAGGGGGGCGGCTATTTTAGAAAAGTTTTTCACGAAACGTCGATAATATGCACATAGCCCAAGAAAGCGTCGCACCTCTTTCTGGTCCCGCGGCGTCGGAAAATTGGCGATGGCAACAGTTTTTTCAGGATCCGGCAGAACTCCCGCTTGGTTCACGACATGGCCCAAAAACTTCAGCTCTTCATAAGCAAAATGGCATTTTTCGGCTTTCAGAGTGAGGCCCGACGTTTGGATGGCGTCTAGTACTGCGTCTAGGCGTCGGAGGTGCTCCTCGAAATTCGGGGCAAATACAATTACGTCGTCCAAGTATACAAGACATGTCGTCCACTTCAGATCTCCAAGAACGCTGTCCATGAGTCTCTGAAAGGTTGCGGGCGCGGAGCAAAGGCCGAAGGGCATGACCTGGAACTCGTATAGCCCGTCAGGTGTAATGAAAGCAGTCTTTTCGCGGTCCCTCTCATCGACCTCTATCTGCCAGTATCCAGACTTGAGATCCATGGAGGAGAAGTATCTTGTGTTGCACAGACGATCTAAGGCGTCATCTATTCTGGGCAAAGGGTAAACATCTTTTTTCGTAACGTTGTTCAGTCGGCGATAGTCTACGCAGAAACGAAGCGTGCCATCTTTTTTCTTCACAAGTAACACAGGTGCAGCCCAGGGGCTGCGGGAAGGGCGAATGAAATCGTTATCGAGCATTTCCTTCACTTGGTCTCGGATGGCAGTACGTTATTTAGGGGAAACTCGATAAGGCGACTGGCGGAGTGGTCGAACAGCTTCGTCTGTAATGACGCGGTGCTTTGCAAGGTGGGTTCGACCGACGCGTGATGATCTGGCAAATGCATTAGAGTAGCGACGGAGCAGGTGCCGTAGTTTCTCTTGATACTTTCGAGGTAAGGCCGGGTTTATATCGTACAGAGGTTCAGTGTTGTCGGAGGGTTCTGTTGCTGAAGCGCTGGTGAAATTGCATTCATAACTAGTTTCAGTTATGGCGTCGAGATATGCGACAGTTGTCCCTCTGTTCAGATGTTGATGTTCATTGCTGAAGTTCGTGAGAAGAACATCAACTTTGCCATTTTCAACAAAAACAACTGCCCTGGCAACGGCGATGCCTCTTTCAATAAGCAGTTTCTGTTTTGTCTCGACGACACCTTCTGTATCTTGCATTGGGAGGGAACCCACGGAGACCATGATGCTTGAACGTGGGGGCACACTAACCTGGTCATCAATAATGTGGAGTGCAGCGGGGAGCATGCTGTTGGATGCGATAGCATTCTCAACTGAAAATCTTACGGACTTATTCTGCAGATCGATAATGGCGCCATTTTTGGTTAGAAAGTCCATACCGAGGATGACGTCACGGGGACACTGAGCCAATACGATGAACGTCGCCAGAAAGGTTTGCCCTTGTACAGTGATCCCGGACGTGCACACTCCCGTGGGCATAATTAAATGTCCGCCAGCTGTGCGTATTTGCGGGCCACCCCATGATGTTGTGACCTTTCTGAGAGCTTTGGCGAAGTGTGCACTTAGAATTGAATAATCAGCGCCAGTGTCGACTAGAGCAGTGACGTCTACGCCATCAACGGAGATATGCAGGTCGGCAGTTTGTTGTGTCGGGCGGCGACAGCTTCGTGGGGTTCGGTCTCGACTTCGATGCTCTGAAGGAGTGGTGGGGCGAATGTTGGCGTCGTGGTTACGTTGAGGATCAGCGGAATTTCGTAGCGGCGTCGATTCTGCTGGTGGCCGTATGTAACGAACTGTAGTTTGCAGTGAAGAACTGTCGTGGGTCTGTGGAGGATCTTGAAATTTCCGCACTGTAGCAGCCGCACCTCCAGAGGTTGCTGCATCTAGTTTCCCCTATGGGGACTTTGGAGTTGCTCCTGGCGTCCAGGAGAGCTGTAACGGCGAGGCGACGGCGATCGGAGGCGGCTTGGGCCTGTGTTGGAACGCGAAATGTATTCTGCGATTTCGCGTGGCTGCTGGCCAGGCAACGGACGACGAGCATCAAAAGAAAACCCACGGAGGCCGAGTTCCCTGTAGGGGCAGCGGCGACACAGGTGTCCAGCTTCGCCGCAATGGTAGCACAACGGTTGGTGATCGGGCGTCCGCCAGATATCGGTCCTTCGGCGGCGTACGCTCGGCCGTGAAGACACATGGGCGACCGGTGCGCGAGGCTCATAGGATGCTGTCGAAGGCGGCAGGTAGCGGCTGGTGACCGCGGCGTAGCTCAGGGTCTGGGGCAGCGGTGTAGCTACGACGGGTTCGGGCGCGGCGACGGGTGCGGGCCCGGTGACGGGTGCGGCCATGGTGACGGGTGCGGGGACACCCAGCGCCTGTTGTACTTCCTCACGGATGATATCGGAAACTGTGGCAACCTGTGGCTGTGGAGGAATCCGCAGGTATTTGGCCACCTCTTCCCGGACTATCGCCCGGATCGTATCTCGCAACGATTCTGACGAAAACTGTATGGCTTCACCTGCACTCGCGGCGTTCATAGACACTGTAGGGCGCTGGTATTGCCGGGCGCGCATGTCAAGTGCCTTCTCGATGGTAGACGCCTCACTTATGAATTCGGCGACAGTTGTTGGTGGACTTCGCACCAGGCCTGCAAATAACTGCTCTTTAACACCTTGCATCAAAAGGCGCACTTTTTTCTCTTCCGACATGGTTGGGTCCGCGCGTCGAAAGAGTCGCTTCATCTCTTCGGCGTAGGCCGTAACAGTTTCATTCGGATGTTGTATACGGCTATTTAAAAGCAGTTGCGCTTTTTCCTTGCGAAGCGTGTTGGTAAACATACGCAAGAATTCTGCCTTGAATGTGTCCCACGTTCGGAGTCCGGCTTCTTGATTTTCGAACCATGTCCTCGCAGAATCCTCCAGTGCGAAGTAGACATGGCGAAGCTTCGAGTCAGCGTTCCAGCCGTTGAAGGCAGCCACCCGGTCGAACTGCTCCAGCCAGTCTTCAGCGTCCTCATGGGGCAGGCCGTGGAAATGTGGTGGATCCCGCTGGTGGTTGAGCAGGACAGGAGTTGTCGATACCGGGGGATTCATCGCGCTGACAGAAACGCTCCTTGTTGGTCTGTGGTCAGGGAGAGGACCACACTCGGGAGGCAGACCTTGCAGTCGGCGGCTGCTCTGGTGTACTGGGGTCTCCACCTTAGGAGTGCGTCCTGGGCTTGTAGGGGGCGTCCGGCTCATGAAAATCGTACCCCGCACCTCCACCAGATGACGCGTAAACAGCGACCCTTACAGTTGCGTCCGAGGTCCAAGGCGTGGCAAAAGTTCTACGAACAGCGTCTGAGTTCAGGCTCGAGGTTAGCACACTTCTTTTTCCTCTCACACTTCTGCGCTTCTTTGTCGTCAACGCATGCTACAATATTAGCAAAATTATGGGGCAACTGAAGGACATTTATAATGAAAATGACTTTCAACCTGATTGGTTCCCACTGGTGATAAGGTGTTTATCTTTGCCTGCCTTTGAATTGTGTTTTCTGTTGTGCAGCTCAACAACGGGTGAGTGCTTTGTAGTCTTCGTACATAACCTTTTCTGTACATAACCACGTGTAGTAAATACCATGTCAGAAAACAATGCGAGGTGGTGCAGTGGTAAGACGCCAGACTACTGTACCGGAGTACCCGGGTTCGAACCCAACTGCGGTGGCTGCGTTTCGATGGAGGCGAAATGAAGAAGCATACGTGTGCTGTGCGGTGTCATAGCACAGCACAGCAACGCGAAGATATTGCCCGCCGCCGATCCAAAAACTAAGAGGCGAAGACAAATAAGCATAACTGGGCGCAAGTGCACACCTTGTGATAGTAACAGCCGGCCAGGCGCCGTCGTCTCCGTCTCGCCTTCTCCGCAGCCACTCGCGCGCACCTGTGACCGGCTCCCGACATAGCCTTGCATTTTTCTCGCCCTTGTCCAGCAAATGAATCCTGAGAACTTCAATGTAGAAATGCACCATTTACTATTAGGAGTGCGAGCCCCAGACGCTGCGGTCCAGCATGTTTATTTACATATAGGTTTTGTATATAAGGGGATGTATGCGGCTCGTTCGCATAGCATAAAATGCAAACAGATCTAGCAATGCAGAAAATTCTCTCCTTCTCACACGAGTTACACTCATTTGTTTGCCAACTACACCACTAAAACAGTGCTGCAAGAAGCGGCGAGGATGCTACGTGTTGAGGGACGACGACACTGCCGGCTGCCCTCAACATTGCTCGCCAGAAAAGGGTCACAGAATCAAATCGACGCCTCCCGCTCAATCACACGCGTTTTATGAAGTACGCAGTCGTCGAATTGGGGTCACATTGATAAACCTGCATTCGATGACCATAGCTAACCGCTAAAGATTATAAATACGCGTTCCTTAATCGCTGAAATAACAGACCTGAACCCTGCAGACTAGCATTAGGCCTACTCGTCGCGGAACGAATTGGCAGTTCGGCGCTGACTGAGGTTTCTGGACAAGGTCATTATGGATAAGAGTGAACTTATGAAGTGTAACTGCTCGTTTCTCTTTTTCTAACACTGTTACGCTACAGACACGTGCAATCATTCAGGCCGTTATTAACTCATCGGGCGTCAAGTTCTCACTCGGCCTCCGATCTGACCAAAACATATCGGGCCACCGTCTGCTGATCTTTCCCGTCGTGCGTCGCAGAGCCAAAAAGCTCAACCTACCATTGGTGGCCGTTGGTCGTGCTGGCGTCGTCGCCGGTGTAATGCAGTAAATCAGTGCGTCGATAAGCTAATGAAACAAACCATGCAGCCCCCTGACTCTCACAGCGCCTTAGCTATCCCGAAGAAAACATGCATTACTCTTTATCGTTTTTGGGCAGTAACATGTTCATCAAGCCCTATATTGAATGAGGGACGACCACTATGTATATAGTCCATGGCAGAAAAAGGGAAATGTCCTTTCTTAAATGTCCTTTCTGTGCTCCTGTGACGTCCCATGAACCTTCCAAAATGGCGGCCGCTATTTGTGGGAGGTATTTCCCTATTCAGATTTGTATGTTGTTGTGGTTGTGTCCTATGCAGTGCGCGCTAGGAACTGAAACTTTACTTGTAGGTATTACTCACAGAAGTATAAAAACTTCAATACATCAATGATGTCATCGCCATTTTATAGGCGCCCATCGCACCGAAAGCACTTTACCTGTACATTTTTTACACAAAACCACACTTATTGTGCGTGGACATTCCTTGCGGTGGCCATATTTCTTGCCGCGCGCTCATTTCTGATTTCTGATGCTTCACACGATGCCAAAGCGCAGAAAATATTGATGAAAATAAAACTGAATGATCAAAATAACAACCCGAAAAACAGTGAATAAGCCACATGCCGGCATACCTTGGGCGTAAGCTCAACCGAAAACAGGAATCGAAGTTTTACCCGGTGATAAGTTCATACCGAGCACGGCAGCAGCAGCGCGTCCAAACCGAGCGAAAATTACCTCTGATGCAGTTTCGACGGTTTCCGCTGCGTCGTTTCCAGTGATGTCACATGTCGGAATTTTATTGGCTGGCGGCTGCCTCGTTCGCAACAACCGCTGCGACTGGGCGCGTACGACCAAATCATTGAAGTCTGCCGCTGCCGCTCTGCAACGAGCGCGGCGTGCCATTCTGCTGAAGTGCAGCTAACAATGCACTCTGCTGCGGCGAGAACTTCCATCGTGTGGAATGGCCTTGACCCGTGACGCCGTCGGACGTGAGGATGTCACCACAGCGCCTTCCGTTCGATGCCTTCCTTGTGCTCGCTCGTCAGATCTTCGCCACCTGTTGTCAGAAAGCTTCTTCTGCAGGCTTTATCTAAAGGTAATTGTGGCGCCGAGATTCCGAATTCCTTCTAGTAAGGCCGTTGTGGTCTTTGGTGCGCCTGCCACAGCAAACGACGCAAGTGGAACATATCAAAAGGCACCGGCAACGAAGTGTAGCAGATTACGCAATACCAGCTGCCGCGATACGCGGTATCACTAAGTAGTGCCACAACAAACGGGAGCAAACCGTCAAAAGAAAAGCGCATCTGATCGCTACCTTTACATTCTTCTGAATGTCGGCTTTACTGCGTAGTGATATCACACATACACAGGACGTCGAAGCCACGCGCAGCGTATCACTGTATCCAGAGGAAACAAAACGAGACTCATGGCGGCAGTCTATTCTTGGTGGTTATAAACTTTAATCGAATCTAACAGCAATGGCAAAGACTGCTGTCAAAACCGTCAATATTGTTACCGGGAAAGGCGGGACCAAAGTAATGTGCTCACTGACAAAGACGACGACCGAGGAACGCGGGCACGACAAAGCGTTGAGAAAGAGGACGGCTTAGCGTCGAGTTCAGCCCATCGCAGTGCCGTTACATTAAGTACATCCCCGTAACATCTTGGTAAAGGTCGCGGGTTCGACACAATCTGACGCTAGCTCTCCGCAGTGGCCGTCACCACTGAACCATCACGATGACAACCGAGGCGGCTCCATCTACCTCCGCAACTCCAACTCGTCGTAGCCCACTCCCGTGACCCTGGCCCATTCTGCGGTACAGATGAGGTCGATGTCGAGGACTGGCTTTTGTTTTATGAGCGCGTTAGCCAGCACAACCGGTGGGACGCCACGCTGATGCTGGCCATTGTCATCTTCTACCTTACTGGCACGACACGCGTGTGGTTCGAAACACATGAAGGAGATACATCCTCCTGGGATGTTTGCAAACAAAAACTCCGTAACCTGTTCGGAAAACCGGTTGGCCGTCAACTTGCCACCGAGAGGGACCTCGCCACACGTGCCTAGACATCTACCGAGCCTTATATTACGTATATGCAAGACGTTCTGGCCCTCTGCTGAAAAGTTGATAAAGACACGACAGAACCTGATAAGGTGGGACGGGTCCTCAAAGGCATAGCCGACGATGCCTTCAATCTTCTACTCAGTCAGGACTGTTTTACGGTTGACTCCGTTCTACAGGTTTGTCGACATTTCGAGCAGGCCAAATACAGATGCATTGCACATCGCCTCAATCGGCTCCCCAACACTGCCCCTATCTCTAAGTGCGAGGATCTGCCGACCCTATGGCAACCTTCCAACACTGAAAATGTGACCCGCATCGTGCGTCGTGAACTGGAAGCACTCGCTCCTGCTGCATCCAACCCGCCCTTCTCGGACAGAAAACTAGCGACGACATCCCTTATTCAAGCTGTCGTTCGTCAAGAGGTTGCCAACTTGGGCGTCCCCTATAGCCACACCGCGGAACACCACAGTTTGAGCCCCGTCCCTCCCATGGTCGCTACCGCTACGCCCCGCAATACCTATACGCCACGCTACCGATACCGCAATCCTGATGAGTGGCGCACCCCTGATGACAGGCTGATCTGTTTCATGTGCTCGCGTATTGGCCACATCTCTCGCCACTGCCGCAGCCGCTTTACATCACCACCTCGACGTTTTCCTTACGTTGAACGCTACTCCGATTACAGTCACCGCCGTTTCACGCCTTGTTATGAGCCGCCCCGCACCGATACCACTCCGCCTCCTCCTGTGTCCAGTCGCTCTTCTTCCCCGCCAGCCCGCCGTTCCCGTTTCCATCTTCCTAGCCGCAGTTCCTCGCCGTCCTCTGCCGGCCACTTCACGGGAAACTAGCCAATGCAGCTCTCGTAGGTCACGGTGCATTGGTACCCCGATCTGGAAATCCTCTACTGCCCATTTCTTCGCCCTGTAACCTCCTCTCCCTGTTCGTGGATGGCGTTCCCATCTCTTCCCTCATTGACGCTGGTTCCCAAGTCTCGATCATGAGCTCATCGTTTTACCGCCCCCTCAAGAAAGTAAAGACCCCCCCCCCCCCGCCGCTTCGCAAACCGTTCGTGTTGCCGATGGCAGTACTGCTCCCGTCAGTGGGCTGTGCACTGCCCGAGTCACCCTTGCCGGTCATCACATCCCTGTTTTGTTCACCGTCCTCAACCAGTGCCCTCACAATGTGATCCTCGGCCGTGACTTTTTAACGGCCCACTCTGCCCTTATCGACTGCTTCCAGCGGCCTTCTTCGTTTGGACCTACCTGTATGCTCAGAAAATCCTCCATCTACATCCCACCTTCGCTCCACCGAGTTCGCTCGCCTGCCCCCTGACTCTGCTGCTTACCTATCTCTGTCACCTTTCCCGCATGTGCCTGACGGTGACTATGTTGCTTGCCCTATCACCGAGGTCTTTCCTGACCGCAACGTCGTTCTTCCTCATCTCATCGTACGCGTTACACAGAACAGCACCTACCTTCCTATCCTGAACTTCAGTCTGTCACCCCAAGGTCTGCCCGAAGGAATATCCCTTGCTACCTTGTCCCCTCTCACAGACTGTACCATTTGTGCACTCACTCCTGGCCCACATTCAAGCGTCCTTCCAACACCCGTACTCCCCACCACAATTACCGACCCAATTTCCGCAATGATTGCCTCTGACCTCAGCCCCGAACATGCTCAGTACCTGCACAACCTTTTGTTATCCTTCTCCGACATTTTTGACTTTTCTGCCGGCTCTCTGGGCCAAACATCAGTTGCGACTCACCGCATTGACACCGGCGATGCAAACCCTGTACATCGGATGCCTTATCGTGTGTCCCTTTCCCAGCGCCAAGTCGTCCAGCAGGAGGCCGACAAGATGTTGGGCAACGATATCATAGAACCTTCGAACAGCCCCTGTGCATCTCCTGTCGGGCTCGTTAGAAAGACAGAAAACAGTTGGCGCTTTTGCGTCGACTATCGACATCTGAACAAGATTACAAGGAAAGATGTTTACCCGCTGCCGCGAATAGACGATACCTTGGACTGTTTACATGGGGCCCGCTACTTTTCCTCCATCGACCTTCGTAGCGGCTACTGGCAGATCTCTGTTGACGAACAAGACCGGGAGAAGACAGCTTTGTCACACCCGATGGACTTTACCAATTTAAGGTTATGCCTTTTGGACTTTGAAATGCCTCTGCTACATTTGAACCAATTATATACTCCTTACTCCGCGGCTTTAAATGGATGACTTGTCTATGTTACTTGGATGACGTGATTGGTTTCTCGCCCTCGTTCGAAAGCCATCTTCGTCGCCTTTCTACCATCTTGGCAATTTTTCCGCCACGCCGGGCTTCAACTGAACTCAAAGAAGTGCAGGTTTGGTCGCCGGAAACTTAAAGTGCTTGGAAATTTGGTGAATGCCACCGCGTGCAACCCGATCCCAACAAAGATCGCGCTGTCAGCGCTTTTCCATCTTCCCGTTCACCCCGTGATGTCCGCAGCTTTATAGGACTGTGCTCTTATTTTCGCCGGTTCGTCCCAAACTTTGCCGCTGTTGCTCGTCCTCTCACCAATCTGCTGAAGAAAGGCGTTCCTTTCGCATGGGGACCAGAGCCGGCTAATTCATTCTCCACCCTCATTGCTGTTTTCACCAATCCTCCTGTGTTGGCCCATTTCAACCCGTCTGCCCAGACAGAACTTCGCACCGACGTCAGTGGTCACGGGATTGGTGCGATTCTTGCACAGCGACAACGCGGCCAACGCTGTGTGATTGCCTACGCCAGTCGTCTCCTGTCATCAGTGGAACAGAACTATTCTATTACGGAATGGGAGTCCCTGGCTCTCGTTTAGGCCGTTGGAAAATTCAGACCCTACTTGTTTGGCCGACCCTTCACTGTTTTAACGATCGCCACCACGCCTTATGTTGGCTCTCTTCACTCAAGGATCCTGCTGGCCGCCTCGCCCGCTGGGCACTGCGCTTGCAGGAGTATACCTTTTCTGTTGTATACAAATCCGGTCGGCTCCACCAGGATGTAGACTGTCTGTCCCGTTATCCCGTCGATCCCCCTTCGTCTACTGATCATGTCGGACACCTGTGTCTTCTCTATATCGGACTTTTCCCACATAGCCGACGAACAGCGCTTGCACCCAACCCTCAGTTCTCTTATCGACCGCCTCCGCACCGCACACACAGCTGTGACTCTTCCCTCGCCCTGTTCTTCCTTCATGAGTATGGCACTGAGCACTTGCTGGTCGTTTCCCAACACCTACGCTCTGCCGTTCTCGAACAAATGCACAACGCCCCTACAGCTGGTCATCTTGGCCTTCTCACGCACATACGACCGCGTGCGCCGGCGTTTCTTCTGGCCTGGACTCTACCGCTCTGTCCAACGGCATGTAGACGCTTGCGACCTCTGTCAATGCCGGAAGAAACCCCCTGTTTTACCACCTGGACACCTGCAGCCGATTGCTATCCCGACTGAGCCATTTTCTCGTGTTGGCCTTGACCTCCTAGGGCCCTTCCCCGAGTACTTGTCAGGAAACAAATGGATCGCTATGGCCACCTATTATGCCACGCGGTACGTGATCACTCGCGCCATTCCAACCAGCTGCGCCACAGACGTTGCTGACTTCCATTTGTACGACGTCATACTTCACCATGGTGCTCCCCGTCAACTACTTACCGACCGTGGCCGCTGTTTCCTTTCCCGAGTTAATGAGGAAATACTTCGTTCTTGCTCCGTTCGGCATAAGTTCACCACTGCGTATCACCCTCAGACGAACGGCCTTACAGAGCGTAATAACCGCACACTCACCGACATGCTCGCAATGTACGTATCCGACAGTCATCGCTACTGGGATATTAGTCTGCCATTTATCACCTTTGCAGATATCTCTTCGCGTCATGACACTGCTGGGTACTATCCATTCTATCTTCTTCTTTGGAAGAGACCCCTTACTGCCCTTCGACACTTTGCTTCCCGCCGCTGGCCCCGCCACAACCTATGCCCGCGATACCATCGCCCGAGCCGACGCTGCTCGCCAGATTGCTCGTCACAATCTCACCATCTCTCAAGAAGCTCAAAAACGCCGCTACGACGCCCACCACCGCAATGTGCACTCGCCTCCCGCATCTCTGGTGTTGCTCTGGCTTCCGTGCGTGTGGGGCTGTGTCAAAAAATTCTGCCCCACTACACAGGTCCTTACCGTGTGCTACGCCCAGTGACCGACGTGATCTATGAGATTGCACCGCTCCACCCGGTCACCGACTGCTACACCCACTTCCGAAATCGCACATGTCGCCCGCCTGAAGCCATATTACTCCCCCTCTATACCGCAACGCCTAATACGCACCGGGACGTTGCCTTTTGCCGAGAGGGGTAGTGTTACGGGGAAACACGGGACCAAAGTGATGTGCTCACTGACAAAGACGACGACCGAGGAACGCGGGCACGACGATGCGTTGAGAAAGAGGCCGATGCTGACAAAGTGGGTACTGCACAGCTACTGAAGTCTGAGCGTCAAGTTCAGCTCATCGCAGTGCCGTTACATTAAGTACATCCCCGTAACAATATTAACCGTCAACCCACCTTTACTGTGTGTACTGCCCGGCTCTAAAAAATTACAAAAATATACTATGAGACAGAGGAAATAACCTTAGAAACCGTTTAAAAAGCGCTTTTATTTAAACATGTCTTCAGACATGTTTAAATGAAAAATATGTAAATGTTAAATGTAAAAAATGTAAAACATAAAATGCCGCAGAGAATAATTACATTTCTTTGCTCAGCATGCAGTTTTTGGGCACAGAAATACAAAATTTTTGTCCATTCCAAGTAGAATTCTTAACACAAAATAAAATAATTGGTATACAGAAACTGAGGAAAAATATACTGAAAGCACACGCAAGCAGGAAATTTATGGCGAAACGTTTAGGCTGGACACTTCGCCATTGGAAACTTTCTCATGAATTCCGCACGAAAAACACAACGGTTCTTTTTTTTTTTGCAAAGTTTATTGTCTCAGGGCATAAAAGGAATGTCATGATGGATAAAGGGTGTGGCCAAATAAATGAAGAAAGGTTGGCTGATGCAAAGAAATTGAGACGTGAACGATGATACAGTCCCAGCGTCCAAACGGCATATGACTGCAGATTATGGGGGAAAGTGCAGCTTGCATCAGGTGCTGGATCCGCGTCGGCTTCAACGCTGGATGGGCATAGCCACAGCAGGTTATGGATGTCAGATTCTATATTTCTAGAGGTGGGGCGAGGGTGCATACGGGGCACCAAGGGTGTGGATATAAATACCGAAATTGTGGCCACTTTCGATCACTGCTGATGTTAGGGCCACCCCAACTCTAATTCTTCGAAGCACTACGTCCCTGCACTGGTTAGACCGCGGGGTAAGCTTACCGTACACGGAGGTATAAGGGCACGTGTACGGCGCCGGAGGTGCTCCTTTCTTGTTAAAAGCAGGGTAGCATTGTCCAGTTTTATAAGGTTTGGTGATGTCGAGGTTGAGTTTGAAAGGCAGGTCGCAGAATCCGCATGGCTTTGAGCACTTCAAAAGTCACGCGGAGTTCATTCAATAAGAATTGGATTTCGTATTCGAGTCGCTTGACTGTGTATGTTTTGGCAGATTTCCGGTCTACTACTAGCTTTATCACCTGCAGGGCATCAGTATGTATGACAATACGGGCCGTGCGAAGCATGGGAATGTCGGCCACAGAGCGAAGCGCCTCTTTCACTGCAAGCAGTTCCGCACAAAAAGAAGATGGTAGTTCTGGTAATTGAAATGTTTACGTCTTGTTCATTGAAGACTTGCTAGGAAAGTAAACTGCTGTTATCACTTCGCAGGCTTGGGTGCTTGCGTCGACGTAAATTATAATGGAACCATGTGGCAAGCGTGCGTCGTGTTCCATAACTCGGTCGCGAAGTGACGACGCCGTTTCTTGTGTTCTCGGTCGTCATAAATCAGCTGCGGAAATTGTCCCAGTGGACACCAGAACACTTGCAGCGTAATCGTCGGCCCTGTGACGGATAAAGGCCGATGACGATAGGATGATGGTCACTCCCCCAAGAGTCCGGCTCTTAAATGCCACGAGGGAGTGCCGGGTCCTGACCGCCACGTATGACCTGGAGAATATGTTCTACTCCGAGTAAGAAGCACATTCCTCATTGGTGTATCTGGATGGTTCAGGAGAATAAACAATGCATCCGTAAAGGCATCCCGAAGGTGGGGTACGCATCCCCAGTCCGGGTGAAGCGCATAGGAGTTACCACCAACTAAAACTGGACATCCCGGGTATTGTTGCCTAACGTTCAGTAACCATCCCATGTTTATGCGGGAGAGCCACTGCCAGGTCTGACATAGACTGACACAACTACAACAGTTGCCTTACTAAATTTTACTGCCACTGCAACTACCTCCTGATATGGTGTACACCAGTTTTTCAGAGTTTTTCAGGACCTGAGGAAATCGCGTGTCAACATACACAGCCACCTTTCCCGGAGGACTATCCGTGCTCACACGTCGGTCGCTCAAGGAAGGAGACATGTATACTGAAACCAGGAATGGGTGGCAACGCGGGTCTCCTGCAGTATCATGGCCCGTATATGACGCTTGTTCATGCGAAGACGGGATTTGAGCTCTCCAACCTTCATGCAGAGCCCTCTAAAATTTCATTGAAGCACACCGCGATATAGTTTAGTCGCCATCTTGATTACGTGTCCAGATGTCGCAAAATCACAGATGTCAGGTTAGATAACTGAGTGACCATAAACCTCAGTAATGATGTAGAAGAGTTATCAGGCAGGGCAGCAGAAGACTTTTGGGAATCAGTGAATGGCACGGGAGTATGGGACATAATCGTTGGCAAGGCAGCATTGATATTCGCGGTCTTGGATTCTGTTGCTCGCCTACGACGAGCAAGCACTTAACGATGTTGGCGGAGCTTATAGATCTCCGCTAAAAATCTTTCAGTTTGATCGTCAACTGCCTTCACATCATCATGCGGATGTTCCGGCATGTCCTTCAGGTTTGTACTCTGTGATGACGGTGTGCACTCACATTAGCGCTGTAAGCCTTTGGCGGCGTAGAGATTGCTGAATGTTTTGTCTCTGATAACTGTGCCCATTCATCGTCGTCCAACTAGGGAGCCTCAAATCTGTTGCATGTCTTAATTGGTGGTGAAGTAACATGCTAGTAGTACTTGCGAGCAGGCTGGTTGGCTATATGATTCCGACGGCCTCCGGCGCTGCATAATTATACACAAACACAATACATACACAAGAGATGATAAACCAAGACATTAAGTAACATGTTGTGACCATTGGCCATGTATCCCACGACAGATCATTTGAGTTGTTTTCCGTTTTGTTAGGCAAGTTGGAGAGGTGACCTCAGAGTCATTAGCTTTGCAAAGTCCGCATCTGTAAGATATTGTTTCTTCTGACATAGCTTCATCTGGTGCTGTAAAAGGACAGGACTTATGCATATGTCCAGATTGAAAACAGCTATAACAGTAGACAACACTCGTTTTATAAAGTCGAGGGCGTAGATTGCAGCCATATTAACATAGGCGAGTTGGGGGAGTCATGGGGTCTTGCAAGGTGACGATGAAAGAACGCCCATTTCCCATGCGACGAGCTTCAATCACACGATTAGTAGGGCAGTGAAGCTCACGCTGAAGTGCAGCCTGGTCCTCGTCAACATCTACGTTGTACGCAGTACATCGTTGTAGATCGGAAATCATTAACAAGATAAACCTGGACTTGAACTAAGACTTCGCTTGTTGCTGAAATACACTTAAGTGTGTGAAGACACTCAACAGCAGCCAAACTCGGGAGCCACACAGAAACGGTATTCGACTTCTTCCTGGCCGTGAAACCACGGATACCCTTGGTTCCAAGACATGCGTTCAGGTTCGTCTGAATAACTCTCATCGGTATCTCAGTAAGGCACTTGGTTGTCAGAGCCTTTATGGCCACGTTATAGGATGGTGATCCGGGTGTCGAAAATACCGGGTGATCAGTCGTTGTACAGGAACGCTTGCCTTGTGAACTATTGTTTGCGGAAGGTGATCGCGGTGCAATATCTTCTGAATGACGCTTCTGAGCACCACGCTGTGCTGCTCGTTCAGATGGTAGCGCTGAAGATATGTCCATTGGCGTACTCGACTGTTCATGCACAATGGTGGGAACTGCATCACCAAATGGAAGCTGGCTAGCCATTCCTGGCCTCCGCCCTGGGGACAGATCACTCACGGGCTAATGTGCATTTTTAGACGGCAAGATTTGTGCTGTAGCCGATGGACCAGGAGCAGGAACAAGGAATTGGGGCCCAGGCTCGGGTATCAATAATTGTGCGGTCGGTAATGCCGCCGAGACAGGCGACGCCGACGAAGGTACCTCCGCAAGCGTGCCACCGAAGGCACTAGGCATAGTCCCGGAGCGCAGTTAAGCTGCAGGAATTATGTGATAAATTCTACACTACCAGAGGACTCATGAGCTGTCGAAACATCATTGGACTCTGAGAAGTCAATTCTCTTGATTTAAGGATCGTATTTACACGATAGGTAGTTTTCACTCAAGTTATGAGCAGCCACCTCAGTAAATGCACCAGGGGCATGAGGTAAGAAATGGAACAAATGTTTTCATATTGTTACAAAGACGAAGATCAGCAGTGGCGCGAGAGAAGCCCTCGCGCTTGGCCAACCATTAAATTATCCTTCACCTTATCGCCATGTTGTGCTATCCTCTTTGCTTGTCACCACGTAACAATTTTGTCGTCGCTAAGACGTAACAACTGTTTTATAGCTAAAACGCGTGCCCCAATGTTATGCTCTGCACTGTGGACTTGCTGTTTCAGAGCAAATCAGCGATGCCTAACTCTCGAACGAAATGAGTCAACACGGAAAAGGGCAACTTTGTTTGACAGAAAACCAAGTCACCATCATTTTCATTCGTGACAGTGAATCGCAATTCACAATAACAATTCACTCCTTAAAAAGTCAACTTCAAACTATTGTGAATAAATAGGTAATTGAGTTTTTGACCACCTTTGTGCGTAACAGTTTTTACTTGAAAGCCAGAAGAACACGCTACAGGAACGCCCGCCGAGATAAAATGCACTTCGGGTAACATGCATGGAAAAATACATTTTTCTCCCGGAAACTGCGGCCTTCAAAAAAGCGATCGGTTAAGATCAATATGATCCATCAAGTGCCTGAATCCAGTTAGGCAATCAGGCAAGAAGGTCCCGAATGACTGCGGATGTTACATATATACGCACGAAGACAGAAAAGAGAATCACCTCTGAGATTGCTTAATTGAATAAGAATGCCAAAAAGCTGTCTCGCTGGCAACAGCAAACGTCGGTGGTTCAGATATATGAGGACACTACACAGACCCCGCTAGCTCAGCTCGGTGAAATTTAACGGAGGTAGTTCGCTGACAATGCACTAACAATGAGTCGTTCTACCTTAGGCGTATAATCACTGAAATGAGAAATGCTACGAGTCCTTCAAACAGTAGTCTTGATCTAATACGTCCCTTGTTTCGCAGCCTCCTCAAGCGCTCATGACTGCTGGCTCGACGCGATTAAGACATAAAATGTAAAAATATTGCAATCGAATTTCCCGCCTAAACATACACAGGACCGAGTTTCGAGCATATCCTTGAGGGCCGTCATATCAATGCAGACATAATCCGAAGGTCAGCGGTGCGACATAAAAAGCACAAAAATAAATTGTATCGGTGCGCACAAAACAGCAAAAAGCGGGAGCGAAGCAAAAGCCAGCACACCGTTCACATGTCCGCTCAAGTGAACAACTCGAGCAGGTGTCTGTTCATTTTCAGTCGCACTTAGAAAGCGTTGGTGGTTGAGGAGAAGGTACCGCTGCTCACGCATCTATTTCTCTAGAGGTCGCAGGGGATTCGTACAATTAGCGGATCTGCAATTGCGAAAACATGGAAACAGTTTCCTTTTAAGATACCTCAGTTGTATTGGTGCGCAAAACACCTACGCTACCAGGCATATAAGCAGCAGAACAACTTCTGGAGCCCATTATCTGCCTATCAAAGGATTGATTGCATTTAGCTGGCATGGCCGAGGATCCATTTTTGCAAGGTGTTGAGGGGTGGCGTTGGGCTTAGCTCAAAGTTAGGACTGAGCAAAAAATTATGTAACCGAAACAACACATGTAAACAAAAAGCAACACTCCGTTTGGACGGTAGCAGCAGCAAGAAACGTTGGTCAGATAGAGCACAATGAGAATCCGGAAGGTAACATACATGCATGAGCCACGAGCAACAGCTTACCACTGTGCAGCTGTCGCAGCCACCGAGCCAACTGGAGAGGAATTCCGTGTCCCAAACCTTTACAGCTTTCAATATGAGACGTCGTAGGCCCGCAGACCACGGTGATTGGTAAGCGATTGAAGACCTTGCCGATTTTTGAACATTCAGGCACACTTATATTAATTTTAACACACGATTACAACGGAAAAGTCCTGATGAGGACGAAATCCTGCATCCACGCGCTCGCTACACGCCAAAGGTGCAACGGCGGTCGTTTGGGGGGTCACGTCAGGTCAGACAGGGTTGGTGAGGAAGAGCGGTCCAGGGACCCATCCCAGGTATTGGAGAAGGAACAAACAATGACTTAACATATTGCTGCTGTAGCTGCCTCCGAGGCCGCTGAACGTTCGACGACTTGTATTTTTGTAGCCTTGAAATGTGCTTGTACATGCCAATTTTAGATAGCACCGATGTGCTATAATCTTGTCGTTGGGTTTGCGACCATGTCTTTCTTTTTTTACATAGCTATATCAACGGTAATTCTGCATGAGATAGAAAAGAAGCTATGATTACCATCCAACTTGAACGCCTGGAAGTACACCCTTCATCATTGCTTAACGCCGAAGTTACGGCGCGTGCCTAACTGATCCTAGGTAATTTGGAGCAAAAATGAGATGACCTGATTAGAGAGCATATCATAATATATCGCTGAATAATCTGTGATTTATCTATGTTTCGATCCTAAACAGTATAATATATGGTTATTCTATTAAAATGGATACATGTTAAAGTGTTCCATTGTGTTTGGGCAAGGCAGCAACAGTGGCATGCGGAAGCTCAATCTTTAAGTCTATATCGTGCAGATCCTCGCCGCTACACTGGTGATACCAATGGCACAAGGCTATCGTAGCCCCATAACAGAGCCCACAACAACGCGGGAGATATACTACTTATGCTACTTCAAGCCCGTGACGATGGTGGTCAGTGGCTACTTCAGCTTCTAAGGGCGACCGATAGTGACACTCTGAATCGAAGGAATCTCCACCTCAGCCCAGATGGCGATATGCGACCCATTCAGCAAGGCTCGACCATCACGGGCTTCATTGAACACGGCAGCAACAGCGGTATGCCATTACATGATATTTTTGTCTACATCATGCCAGTAAGAATGCCTTCGCTCAGATGATCCGTTCCTTCCTGTGATGCCGTGCCCAAGGTTTATGTGTCGTTCCGTATGTCATATGGCAGCACACGTTGCAGAACTACTGCTACTGGAAGGGGGGGGATATTGAGACAACTCCCGGTTCTGAGCTGCCTCATATTTCCAAACAACTGGAAGCAATTGCTGGCAATATAAAAAGCTTCAAAGAGGAGCGGTTGACAACTTTTGAGGCGAAGTTAGAAAACATGGCAGCCTTTGACAAAAATTAATCGCAATGCACAAATCAGGTCGCCAGTCTGCAGAAAGTTGTTTCCACTTCAGAGCTAAAACTGGATGATCTGGGAAACCGCTCGAGAAGATGTAACCTATTAGTATCCTGAAGATCCGGAAGAAAATAACGACACCTTAGAACAGACGTGTATGAAAACATTTCTAAGGGAATCCTTGATATAAACTTGTTGGTGTAGAACGCATGCATAGGTTGGGCACACCTGCAGCTGAGAAAACCAGGCCTGTAATACTAAAACGTCTTCATTATTGGGAAAAGACGCTGGGACTAGTGAACTGTAGTAAACGTAAAAATTCTGATTACTCGATCTGTGAGGACTTCTCTGTCCGAGTACGCAGTATAAGGAAAAGCTGTGGAATAATGTAAAACAAATGAAAAATTGTGGTCCAAAGCTTGCTCTAGTCTTTGGTAAAATGCGCATTAACGGGGAAGTTTCCCAATGGGATGAAGAAAATAAATGCTGAGTGTCCTTCAAGACACACAAGCGAGACAAATGAAAAATTGTGGTCCAAAGCTTGCTCTAGTCTTTGGTAAAATGCGCATTAACGGGGAGTTTCCCAACGGGATGAAGAAAATAAATGCTGAGTGTCCTTCAAGACACACAAGCGAGAATAAAAACGAAGAAAAACCATCAAAATCCTGGACCAAACATACCCCCCTGGCAGCCCCGAAACTAAATCAAGAACATCTGCGAACACTAACGCGCGTAGAAACACTAGAATCGCTTGTGGTAGGCCTCGAACCTGATTTTTTGGCGATTTCGAAAACGTGGCTCCCTGTAGATATCTGTGACGATGAAATTTCACCTACAAGCTACTTAGCACGCGGAGGAGGTTTTTTTATACTAGTAAATAAAAAACTTCCTTTCGTGGTCTTCCCGGAAGTCGAAGGTATTACGCACTTATTTCTAAATTGATTTTTGAAACGACCGCCATCACTGTTGGTTGCGTATACCACAGCACTTCGACAGACGAACGTGCAGTGGTATCACTATGCGAATATATGCAGAATCATGTGTATAAAGCCAGGCTTATCCTTCATGGAAACTTTAATCTTCAAGATATAAACTGGAGATCTATGTTCTACCACTCTTATTGTTCGGAAATTGCTTTTGATATTATGCTTTGATTTTACGCCCCGCCGCGGTGCTGCATTGGTAAGACGCCCGACTACTGTGCCGGAGTTCCTGGGTTCGATCCCGACCACGGCGGCTGCGTTTCGATGGAGGCGAAACGAAGTGTCGTCAGTGTGCTGTGCGATGTCAGCGCAAAGATCCCCTGGTGGTCGAAATTACTGCGGAGCCCTCCACTATGGCTCCTCTTTCTCTTTATTCACCCTCACTCCCCCCTTCCTCCCTTTCCATACTGCGCGGCTCAGCATAAATAAACAGACTAGCGCAGGTAACACAGGCACAGACATAGGAGTTATTATTATTATTATTATTAATAATATTGTTGTTGTTGTTGTTGTTGCTGTTTTGACTTGCTGCAAGTTGTCAACGAAACCACACGTGTTCGAGGTATTGCATCAAACATTCTTGATCTCATCTTTCTCAGCAATCCTCGGCGGCTGCGTTTCGATGGATGCGAAACGAAGAGGCGTCCGTGTGCTGTACGATGTCAGCGCACGTTAAGGATTTCCAGGTGGTCGAAATTACTCCGTAGCCCTCCACTATGGCTCTTCTTTCTCTCTTTCCACTTTAACTCCCACCTTCCTCCCTTTCTTTACGGCGCGGTTCAGGTGTCCACAGACACAAGTGCGACAGATACTGCGCCTCTCCCTTCCAGTGAACCAATTATTTATATTTTATTTTATCCGTTTTCAATGACGACACTAACCTAGCTGCCGTAGATGGCATATCAGATCATAAACTGGCGTAATGCCCTACTGCAATTAAAGTCACAATTCATTCCATTTCTAAAGCAACTTAGACTTTGCAAGTGCTGATGATTCAAGCATACCTATTTATGTAATATGAATAATTTGAAGAACATTGTAATTGTCCAGGCACAGATATAGATACATTATATCAAAGCTTCAAGGCCATTGTATCCCACTGTATAAACAAGAATGTGCCAACAAAAACCAAGCGAACATATAGACGTAACCCATGAATAGCACGTGATGTTATTCTCTCGAAACAGACAGTAAAACGACTGAAAAATACTTTCATGAAGAACTTCATGAAACTTTCATCTGGACAATTCTCGAGGTACCTTAACCCCTAAAAGCAAGAAAACACTTCCAATTCGCGAGGCCGAAGCTGATAGTTCGCCAACGCTTTATAAGCATATTTTCAATCCGTGTTCATTGTAGATTCCGAAGATTGATCATATCTTTCAGAGACAATTAGAACTGTCAACGATAACTGAGGCTAAAGAGCTGAACCTGTTATTGATACGAGAACAGCAAGTGGCCCTGATAATATTCCTAAGACTTTCCTTCACATATATGCAGAAATAAACGCCAAATGCTTGCATTTAATGTTTCCGAATTCCTATATACATGTTGCTTTCCTAAAAAATGGTAAATTGCGAAAGTAATTCTTGTAAACAGAAAAGGCAGCAAAGGTTATGTTTCGAATTAGAGACCAATCTCGTTAACATGCATGGTATGAAAATTGTTAGAACAGATGGTACTAAAACATATCACTAGCAACCGTGACCAATAGCGCACACTGACAACTTTCCAACGTGGGTTCCGGAGAGGACGGCTCACCATCACCCAATTACTGAAATTAACACAAGATTTGACCCAAAGCATTGATGATCAAAAACAAATTGACCTAATTGCATTAGACGTTCCTAAGGTGTTCGATAGAGTAACTCAAAAAACTAGTAAGCAAACTCAGAACAACTTTAGGCAACGGGTTCATTGTCAACTGGATCCAGGACTACTTATCTAACCGATCTGAGTATGTTAAACTTGACATGAAATTTCCTCCCCTGCATTGGTTACATCGTGAGCACCCCAAGGATTTGCCCTTGCACCAATTTTAATCCTGATATTTATCAATGATTTACCTACTAACTTAAGAGTTCAAATAAAAAGTTTTGGCCGATGTCAGCGTTATTTACGGTGAAATTAACTCTACAAGGACCACGATCACATAAACAACGCCCTTCAGGATGTGGTAACTTGTTACGAGGGTTGGGAAATGGAACTAAACATAACAAAAACAGCCTTCTTAATTATAACACGTAAAAACAAATGTCCGCCTTTACGTATAGCATAAATAACATACCGCTACACGAAGTTATTCAACATAAGTACTTAGACTTAATCCTCTCACATGACCTAAGATGGGAAGCACATATTAACACCATTGAATCTTCCAGTTTAAAGCGGTTGTTCTTCTTGAGGAGATGACGTCACGAAGTGCCATCAGAATCAAACTTATTAGCATATAACACATTTATACGACCAGTTCTTGAATACGGTAACACAATTTGCTTCCTTTATATACAGCAACTTATTAACAAACTCGAAGGAGTACAGCAAAAGGCAATTCGATATATTTTTAATAAATATAGAACCACAAAGTTGTCCTCTCATTTACTGAAAAATTCGTTTATTCATACTTTACAAAACTGCGCCAAACTAGAACAACTAAAACTTCTCTTCTAATAAGTACAAAATACACTAAACATAGATAATAGAGATAATAGAAAATAGAGCTCAGCCTTGTCCCTGCCACCTTAAGGGTAGCAAGAGAAAGGACGCCAGTCCATACGCGATAAGTTGGGGCAATGCTTCGTGATGATGTGATCCGGCTATTGAACATCCCCTGGCGGTACCAGTCGTTTTGGTGAAGAAGAAAAACGGCACACTTCGCTTCGGTGTCGATTACCGCCACTTGAACAATGCAACGAAAAAGGGTGTCAGCCCCCTACCTCCCATCGATGACACTCTAGATCGTTTCTGCAACGCTAAAGTATTTCTGTTCAATAGACTTGAAGAGCCGGACTTGCAAATTGAGGTAAACGATAGAGACCATTAGAAGACAGCGTTCATCATATCAGACGGCCCATTCCAGTTCAAGGTCCCTTTGGCCTTTGCTCCGCACCAGCCACGTTCCAGCGAGTAATGGATATTGTACTGGCTGACTTGAAGGGGCCGATTTATCTGGTCTACTTAGATGACATCGTTGTCTTCTCCGCGAAGTTTAAGGACCACCTGAAAAGGCTGCGGATAGTGCGCGACGCAATCAAGACGTCTGGGTATAGTCAGGGCTAACGTTGAAAGCAGAGAAGTGTCACTTCGCCTACGACGAGCTGTGGTTTCTGGTTCATATCGTCAGTAAGGAGGGAATTCGTCCAAACCCACAGACAACCGCTGTGATTGCACAGTTTCCACAGACCGGTGATAAGAAAGCATTGCCCTTATTCCTTTGGCTGTGCGCGTATTACCGACAATTTGTCAATTTTCGCATATCGCCGAACCTTTGACGCAACTTACAAAAACAGACGCTCCATTTTAATGAAGATCACCACAAGCGGACGCCTTCGAGGGGCTTAAGCACCGCCTGCAGTCTTCTCCTGTTCTCGGGCAATTTGATAAAAACGCCCAAGCACATTCATACCCACACAAGAAGCGTGGGCATAAGCGCAGTCCTTATTCACAACAGCGCCGGTATGGGAAACGTTATCGCTTAGTCTAGAAGGCCTCTCAACAGCCGAACCGAATTCCTCGACCACCGAAAAGACGTGCCTCACGATAATTTCAGCCACGTCCAAGTTCCGTCCATTTATATGTATACTGTCGACATTCAAGGTAGTAAGAGCGATCACTATGCGCAATGTTGGCTCGCCAATTTGAAAGACCCCCCCCCCGGCCGACTTGCCTGATGGAGCCTATGTCTTCAAGACATTGACGTGACCGTAGTCTATAAGCCGGGCCGAAAGCATTCCGACGCAGACTGCGTGTCCCGCGCTTCCGTCGACGCTCCCCGAAAGACGATGACGACGACTCCTTTCTGGGACAGGTAAACACCAGCGGTTTTGCGCAGAAGCAGCGCTCGGACCAAGACTTGAAAGACCTAGCCGGTTACCTGGAAGGAATGACCATTTCCCCTCCTGCTGTGTTCAGGCGTTATTTGTCTTCGGTCTCGTTAAGCAATAACGTCCTCGTCGAGAAGAACATTTCACCCAGCAGGACCGCGCAACATCTTTTGCGCCTAAAAACCTCCGGCAGGAATTTCTGTAGGCGTTTCACGATGAACCGACAACAGGGCATCTTGGGTTTTCGTGCACACTGCAGCGAATCACGGAGTAATACTGGCCTCAGTTGCCTGCCAAGTTGCTCATTACGTAAAAATTAGTCGTGGTTTAGCTTATTGTTAAACCTGGAATTACGCAAGAGTCACCTGCATGGATACACTTAGGTTTGGCCTGAAAGTAAAGACATGGCTTTTGCACATTGTAGTTTACTCTATGGTTTCAGCTTTATTTATGCCATAGGGAACATTTTGAGCACTAAAGTGAGATGAGGTGAAAGCCTCTATAGCGCGAAGGTCCGAAGCCGTCCACTACGCCACCTGTTTCTCTCTGACGTTACTCCCATCTTTGCGATCACGCGATAGCGTAAGCTACTAGCCAACATATCAATCCTCGCTTTAGCCGAGCCGTATGAACCTGCCTACGTGGCCTGGAGATAGTGTGAATGCAAATGTTTCGGCAGGCTGATTGTGATATCGCCCTCACATGAAAAGAAAGACCCAAGCTGGCAGCTCCTTCCAAACGTAATGTCAGGAAGCTCTACGTCCAGTTAGTGCTCGCCCATGTCAGCTGCCCGCTACCGCCTCTCATGACTTCTGCTGCTGCTTTCTTCCCTCTTCGGACAGGCACGGACAGACACGGTGAAATGGCGAGACTCTCGCTACAAAAGCATGCCGTGAGTGTCAGCGACGTAAGACGCCCCCGGTCAGACCTGCCGAGCTACTAAACACCATACCAACCCCGAATAGGCCATTTCAGAAAATTGGGACGGTTTTTTTTTTACATCCTCGGCCCCTTACAAACCTCTGCAGGTAACAAGTGGATCATCGTGGCCACTGCCTATCTTACCCAGCATTCCGAAGCCCTACCTAGTGGTACCGCGGCAGAAGTATCCAAGTTCTTCGTCGAATGCGTTCTGCTGCGACATAGCACCCCCGAAGTACTCATCACGGACATGGGTAAATCATTTACGGCAGAGTTTACGCAGGCCATCATGCCGATACAGTAATTCAAGTCACAGACGTATATCAGAGTATCATCCCCAGACCAGTGAACTTATGGAGCGCCTTAACAAAATGATTGCGCACGTGATTGCTATGTACGTCGACGCCGAACACAAGACCTGGGACACAATCCTGACGTACGTGATCTTCACGTATAACAGAGCCACTCAGGAGACATCACACTCGTTCATGCTTGTGTACGGCAGGAACCCCACAACTACGCTCGACGCGATGCTTCAGCACGTGACAGAAGGTAACCTCCACTTCGCCGCCTACCTGCAGCGTGCAGAGGAAGCCCGATGACTCGCCTGGATGCGCGTCGAAGACCAGGAATGCACCGATGCCCGGCGCTGCAGCTTCAGACGACGAGATGCGGAGTACAAACCAGGAGATCAAATTTGGGTTTGGATGCCGATACGTCGTCGCGGACTGAGTTAAAAGCTCTTGAGGCGCTACTGCGGGCCACAAATATCCTTCGGCGCATCAGGCAGCTCCATTATGAGGTCATCCACGACGGCACGACTGCATTTCAGCGGCTCAGGGTGCGTCCAGAAATAGTCCATATCGGGCCCTAGTGATTTTATTTTCGGATATTTTGCTTACATTTCATTTTTTTACTTTCTAAGCATCGGGGCGATACCTTTTTAAAAGGGTGCTAATTCCGAGAACCATTCCATTATTTATTTGTTCTTTTTTCGCAGCCGCCAGCATGCGCTCTTATTGTTGTGAATCTAGTGCGCGGATCACATCTGTATTCTTCGTTTGTACATGCTCATTGTCGCGAAACCAGGCTTTATCATTTCCTTGTTGTGGCTGATGATTCGAGATGTATCTCTGAGGATTCCCGCCACGCGCTTGTATTTCTACAATGTTCTCGGTTATGCTAGTCGCTGTTGGCACTTTTATCTAGATGTTTCTACACCGCTTTTAAATTGAGCGCTGGCGAACGAAACGGGCATTCTTTGTTCGATGAACGACGAGCACTTCTGTTGTTGTCGTCGCCGCCGATCAGACCTTTTGCAGGCGTAGGTCAGCCCAATAAAGATTTGATCTCAGTGCTATTACGCCTTTTCTTCTATTTTGTGCTTATGGCCTTGTCCCTACTACGTGATAATATATTTAAAAGCATGCAGACCTTCCCGGCATAAGCACTCACAAACTGTCAAGGAATATGCTTTCCGCACCCAGTGTTTTAGAGATTCGTGTTTCCACGCACAATTACGTAATGAAATGGTTTCAACCCACGCATCACTAATAGCTTATAATTGCCCAGATTTGTAACCCATATAGAAGTACTATACTATGCAATGAGTAAACCATGTCTAACCAAATATAACAGGCCACTTACATCACTGTACAAGAAAGCTACACTACACTATTACTATATTATTTATATATATAACTGCCTAAATTTCCGGAGTCCTCCACTACGGCGTCTCTCATAGCCTGAGTTGCTTTGGGACGTTAAACCCCACAACCCAACCCAACCCTATTTCCTACCAGATGTGCTGCCTATGGCACTGTTTATTATTTGCTAAATATTTTGTTGCGAAAGCAATACTACGCCAGGTCTAACCGTTCGTCGCTTGGTCCGTGGCGCGTGGACCCAATGCAAGAAGAGGAAGAAGAAGAAGAGGAACGCTCGGTCACCAGCAGCTGATGCTTTAGCTCCACATTCGGTTCAGCAGTGTTGAACTCTTCTCATTTTGATTCTTCTATATTCATCGATGTGTAATCTTTGTGCTGCCATAATTATAGTATGCGCCCCGCCGGGGTGGCGCAGTGGCTACGACGCTCCACTACTGTTCCCAAGGACGCGGAATCGAATCCCGGCCTCGGCTGCAGCTTTTCGGTGGAGGCGAAAAGCAAGGCGTCCGTGTGCTGTGCGATGTCAGCGCACGTTAAAGAACCCCAGGTGGTCGAAATTTCCAGAGTCCTCCACTACGGCGTCTCTCATAACCTGAGTTGCTTTGGAAAACTCCTATTGGGAACTGATAGTATCTAAAAATAAATGCATAACTATATAAATAAATAAACGGACGTAAATTACCGTATACGTCATTAACAGTGGGCTCATGGTCGACGCAAACGTCTTCTCGTTATATTTTTTCTTGCATATATTAGCTGGAACCCAACAACGAACAAGCTGCAGCCCTTCATTCTGTACTGCAATTTTGAATTCTGGCATAATTACAGAAGGATTAAGCAATAAATGGTGCGGCATTTATGTTTTCGTTTTTAGTAGTGTGAGCGTGCGTATTAGTGTTTCGCTATACCCACTTTTGCATCGGTAAAATTTTTGGCTTTCGTATTGCATGCTCTTTGTCATGAACACCACCACCTTATCACTTTCCCTCTTCATTTTCGCTCTTGCAGTGCGTGAAAGTGAACTTTTTAAAAGTCAGAAAGAAATGTTGCGCGGAAGAAACCTAAATCTAAGGGGCACATGCTCGGCGAACCCACTTTCACAAGTTCTGCAGATGACTGCATCGAATAAGCAATAGCAGGCATTCGTTACCATTGTTTTGTGTTTTGATCTCTTCAGTTCGAGAACGTTATCAACGAAGAGTACTTTTTCTCTTTTGGTGATTGAATGTGCTACTAATATTAGCGCACTCCATTCTTGTCTGTCGAAGAAAAAAGGTATTGATGCGTGATTGTGCGAGCGGCCACTTATTGTGTAGAGATTACTCCGAAACAGTGCAATTTTACCGCGCACGATTGTTACTAAATACCTGGATATCTGCTGTCAATTTAACTTTTCAGATCTGTAATATCAAATTGGAAAGCTGTGTCTTATCTCATACCAGGACTGTGCTTACTGATGCTATACATATACAACATCCGATCCTATTTGGGCACGGAATATTCTGGTGAGTATGAGTATAATTCTCCCTGCATCCTAGTTCCTGATATAACAAATATGACTATTCCTCACAGTCCATTATTGTGAGTGTGCTATAAGGCATTCGGGTTTTCATGCTTTAACTCAGTTTTTAATGTTAAGAGCAGTCATAAAAAGACACAAACTGTAGTCTAACTCCCGACGGAAGCCCGCGGCTTGTTTTTATTTCTTTTTCTTCTTTCCTTGGTCAGGTCAACAAAGCGGGCCCGAGTCACACAAAAGCAAACAAAAAGCTCCGCCGAAGATGAAAGCTGCTTTTGCGCCCTCCTCAACTAACAGCGTGATCTCGGAAGAAACCTTTTTCGACTCGACTGTTGAGGGGAAAGTTCCAGCTGCTTTTCAAGCCGCCCTGAAAAACTATGCTGTTGTGCCTCGCGCCGAGGTCAAAATAGTTGTACTCATGGCCTACTACAGGACGGGCTCGTCTTTCCTGGCCGAGCTGCTTTCGTCAGGGCCCCGGACATTTCTCCACTTCGAGCCGCTTATAATGTTCATCCCCGCTGGCCGCCTGCGGAGAGGAAGGGAGCGCCACGCATTCATGCTCCTGGATGCGCTTGCCAGGTGCCGAATACAGAACGTACCATTCTACACGGTGTGGTTCGAGAACATTTACGTCAAGTTCAACCGCTTCTTGGCCGATCTCTGTGGAGGCGGAGAGACGTGCTCCTCCCCAGGTCATATATCAGCCCTGTGCTCACGGGCACGCACTCTGGTGTTCAAATTTACAAGACTTTCTATCACTCAGGTAACTGTTATTCTGTACTTCTTTCTGACGTGTCTAGATGAACTTTTGAAAAAGCAGTTAAAGGAGCAAATCACTTAATATTGCCTAATGCGCTTCATTTTTGGTGCTCAAATAAATGTGCTATAATGGTACTAAAGTGATATTATAAAGTTTCGCCGACATAATTTTGTGTACTCTCATATTCATTAGCATGTACTCCGGGTTCTGGACTCCGCAGCGATAGTTGAGATGGAATACTATTGCATCACCACTGAGGCTAAGTTGGAAGATAATAGAGTCTGGTACATGCGACCAAGCAGTGCAGTTCCTTTGGGAGACGTCACCAACCTTGCGACTGTCAGATACGCTTCTAACAGGCGAGGTTTGTATTTATAAAACCTGGTTTCACAGTTGTTATTCCTAATAGCTAGCCGCATCGACTAACTGTGGGGAAGTTTATTGTGCTTCAAGTGGCATCTGGTGAAGGCGCTTTGCTTTTCTTGTCCTTTAAGTAAGGATATGCCTATTTGGTTATTAACAAAGTTAAACCCACTGCGTCAGATTGCGAACATATTTGAGGGGCTTTATGTGCGCAACCAGCCGGGGCATGCAATGCGCGAGTTAAAGGCAGCATGATTCAAACATAAATCAGTTGACGTAAAAAAGGAACAACGAGTATATATGACAGGGGGACGGCGACGGCAGGAACAAAAAATGAGGTTGACATCGTGCCGAACTCAGGCAAGCAGCATTGTGCGGACGGGTCACTAGTTTTCTTCAACGATCACTATTACGTTTTACTTGGGCTTAAACTGAACATTAAAAAGACAAAGATAATGGCGTCTTGCGCTATCAAGTCCTGGAGCATCAAGGGACAAGAAGTGGAAGCTGTGACAGATTTTCTCTCCTTGGGCTCCAAGATTAAATCGGAAGGAGACTGCAGCCATGAAATTAGGAGACGCCTGTTTCTGGGAAAGAGAGCAATGGTTAGCCTTGACCGCCTAGTAAAGAGCAGAGACATTAGTCTGCCAACCAAGATCCGTATAACTCGTGCTATGGTCTTTCCAGTTGTGATGTATGGATGCGAGAGTTGGACTGTGAAAAAGGCTGACCTCCGAAGAATTGACGCGTTTGAATTGTGGTGCTGGCGAAGACTCTTGAGAGTTCCTTGGACTGCCAGATGATCAAATCAGTCAATATTGTCGACCATAAACCCTGACTTCTCATTGGAGGGTCAACTTCTAAAGTTAAAGCTCAGCTACTTTGGTCATCTGATGAGAAGAGATTAGTCGCTGGAGAAAGATTTGATGTTGGGAAAGGTTGAGGGTCGCCGGAGAAGGGGTAGGCAGCGAACGCGATGGTTAGATGGCATCCTCGAGGCACTGCAGATCAAGTTATGTGATGTTAGAAAGATAGTGAGAGACCGGAAAGCGTGGCGTGACATGGTCAATAGGGTCACGAAGAGTCGGACACGACTGAACGACTGAACTGAACTGAACTGTGAGCGTGATATCGGCGTGAAAATGTATTTCTATCGTGTTCACCGACTTATCATTGCATCAAAAATAATATGCGTCTATGCACGATTTGTGAAATTTCGGGATAGAGTGCTTTACGGAGGTTAAATAATTTAGGAGCAGCGTGACAAATAACCTTAGGGAATCAGACGATTTTTATTTTTACTTACATTTATTCACCCTGACAATTAAAGAAGTGGTGTAATTTGGCGCAACTTGAATACATTATTTCGTCCTACCTCTAGTTTAGCATTCCAGATATTTTGCATCATGATGAACATCAACGTTCCGGAAACGCAATTCCGCAAGAATTTCATGCAGTTTTAACCATAGAACTCCCCCATATGCTATGCGATGATCTCAGCCAGAACGATAATTGGAGTTTCTAACCAGTAAATTGGAATAAAGAATCGCTTTTCCTTACTCCAACTAGCTCACTTGAACATTTTTCTATATCAGTACTACATAAACAGCAAGCCACTGGATGCCGACGTTATCTAGATTCGCCCTGTAAAGAATATGCTAGATATTATAGGCACTGTAAAAAAGATGATACAGCGCCAACAAAAATGACTATGACGGCTGCTGGGTTCCAGGCCGATCAGCTGGTGCGTGCACTGGAAGCTCGGGCTGCTTTGTACGGACGAGATTCTGCTTCGAAATACGATCGTTTTGCGTCAACGTTCCCTGTTTCCAGTTGTCCGAACAAACCACAATAAACCCTTCTTCATTTGGTGGAACGGGCTGGAGTATGACTCGTACACAATTACCGTGGAGCTCCACAGCCATATGATACCTATGACGTCAAACTAAGTAGGCCAACAGCCAGTGGCAACCCCATCGAAGTCCATCTCATGCTCCGATGCCATTCTGCAGCAAGACTCCGCAGTTTTCAGCGGGCAGGGCGACCAGGACGTTGAAGATTGGTTGGCCTCGTACGAGTGGGTGAATCGTCTTAACAACAGGGATAACCGCATGAAGATCAACAACGTCATCTTCTACCTGAGTGACGCTGCTAACCTATGGTATCGAAATCATGAGGCCGACATACCATCTTGGGCTACCTTTGCAATGTTCACGCACATTTTCGGTCGTCCCACAGTGCGAAAACTACGCGATGAACAAGCCTTGCACTTGCGAGGTCAGCATGACGTTGAAGTCTCCAAAAGCTACACTAAAGACGTCGTTTATTGATGCAAGCGTGTCCCCCGTCTATGCATGAGGCTAACTACATTAAATAACCTAATAAAGGGCATTCATGCCAACGCATTTCACATACTGTGGGCAAAGAGCCCAACCACGGCTTCCTCGATCTATAACCTTTGTAAAAATTTCGAGGAGTTGCTCAAGCAGTGACTCTGCACTTGTCTCCCTCCCGCACCTGCTGCGTCCACCTCTGGCATGGCTGTGAGCAGCGACCTTTTGGCTCACATCAAAGATTCCATTCGAGGTGAGGTCGCCCGACAGCTTGGGCTCTTGTCTGGCCCACGCCCGTTCTCTAAAGCCTAGCTATTTACCTATACGATCCGACACACCATTGCGCAGGAGGTTGCCGATGCACTTCGCAGTTTTGGCCAACCAGCGCCTGTGACACGTCATGTCGACCCTGTACCACTGCAACCCACACCTCTTGCTGCACCATTAGGTTACAGCCCCCCTGTTGTCGTGCTGCCTCTGCCTGTGCCGGTACAGATGCCACCCACGTATGCGGAAGTTACTGCCCGCCCACCACCACCACAGTCACTTGCGTATGTGCCGACTATGACGCCACCGACTGTCGCTCAACGGTTGCGATCAACGACGAGTCCCTACAATCCTTGACGCACGAATGAAAACCGGCATATCTGCTATGCCTGCGGTATTCCAGGCCACGTCATCCATATGTGCCGTCGTACTCTGCGTTCTGCTCCTGAGCGCACTAAGGCTGACTACAGTTATCAGTAAGATACCTTGCGCCCACCTTCGGTGACATCTTCAGGGCAGCCCCAAACTCGTAGCAGCGTCTCAGCGTGACACAAGACTCGGATAACTAGCAGGCTCAGTTCCTGGGCACGAAATCTGCACATTTCGCCTACCACAAGCCCTCGTCACTCTCCGCCGAACGTTTTCGAAGTACTTTTTGACTTGTGTTCGTGCAACTTGCGCTCGTCAATATAGGGGCCACTCTCTCCGTCATTAGCAAACATTTTTGCCACCAGGCTCATAAAGCCACCTCCCCGCTTTCTGGACTCTCTCTTCGCACCACCAGCGCCGATCCAATTTCGTCTGCGGCTTGCACAGCACGTGTAGTTATTGCGGAAGTCTCATACATGGTAGAGTTTTCAGTGCTTGCCTCATGCCCGCACGACCTAATTCTTGGCTGGGATTATCTTTCCCACCACAATGCTGCTATTGACACGCCCGTGTCCCCGACGCCTTCTCTGCGCTCTGTGATGCGGTTCTTGACGATGCGCCGTCTTTTTCGTGCGCCAAACTTATCGCCGACGACACCCACATTCCGCCCAACTGTGCTTTGATTGTTGCCGTGTGTGTGCCCTTTTCTTTCGACGCGACTGTTCTTTTTGCGCCTTCTCCCGTGTTCACTTCCCGCCGCCACCTCCTTCTTCCCTTTGCTATCATCGATATTCACCGCAGTCCTGCCGACATTGTTGCTGCGAATTCCTCAAACGCTGTGGTCCCGCTAGTTTGTGGCGAATGCCTTGGCCATATTGAAGTTGCTAACCTCATCTCGCCGTTTAATGTTAATGCATATTTACCACATAGTGCTGACGTAGCCTCCCTAAAGCCGATTACTGCTTCTTCCGATACACCAAGTTGGGACCTTTTCAATCATCTGTGGCCAGTGACCTCACCTCGACTCACCACGAGAAACTGTGTGCTCTCCTCAACGAGTTTCGTTCGTTTGACGTTTAGACAACTTCCTTAGGCAGTGAGACAGCAGTCGTTCACCACATCGACACCAACAGTCATGCCCCTATTCGCAAGCGCCCTTACCGGGTTTCGCCTACGGAGCGCTGTGTCATTGCTGAGCAATTCGACGACATGCTGCAACGTGGTGTAATTCAGCCTTCGCCTAGTCCGTGGTCGTCTCCCGCGGTGCTTGTGAAAAAGAAGGATGACTCCATAAGATGTTTAATGTACTACCGCCGTCATTAAAAACGTATGTACACTACCCCACATTGTCGAGGGCATCGATTGTTTACAAGGAACTGTATTCTTTTCGTCCCTGGACATGCGTTATAGCTATTGGCAAGTCCCAATGGCTGAATCTGGCCGACCCAAGACAGCCTTTGTTACACCTGATGGCCTATATGAGTTCACCGTGATGCCGTTTGGTCTTTGCAATGCTCCTGCTACGTTTGAGCGAATAATGGACAACATCTTACGCGGCCTCAAGTGGAACATTTGTCTTTTTTATTTCGATGATATCGTCGTTTTCTCTCTCGATTTTCCGATGCACCTCGTGCGCTTATAGAAAATATTGAGCTTCTCACTGGCGCGGGTCTCCAACTTAACCTGAACGAATGTCGTTAAGGCGCCCGCAAGCTGACGATACAAGGTCATGTCTTGTCCAAAGACGGCGTCCTGCCCGACCCGGAAAAACTACAGGAGGTAAGCGAATTCCCGAAACTGCTTTCTCCTAAAGATCGGCGCAGCTTCGTCGGCCTGTGCTTACATTTTCGCCGTTTTCTCCGCAATTTCGCTACCATCATAGCACCCCTTAAAAAATTGCTGAATGAATGGCCCCGCCGACTTTTCTACTTGCACCCTAATCTGCGACGATGCTTTCACTACGCTCCGACGTCTGCTCACTTCGCCGCCCATTCTCCGCTATAACGGTCCATCCGCTCCACAAGAGATGCACACTGATGCCAGTGGCATCGGCCTCGGTGCTGTCCTCGCTCAATGCAAACTCGGCTTTTCTGAATATGCAGTTGCTTACTCTAGTCGAGCACTACCTAAAACCGAATGTAACTACACCATCACGAAAAAGGAGTGTCTTGCATTCGTGTGGGCTTTAACAAAGTTTTGCCCCTACTTATATGGCCGCCGCGGCACATAATCACCGACCACCATGCCCTCTGCTGGTCGGCTTCTCTGAAAGACCTTTCTGGACGCCTCGGCCGCTGGGCTCTTCGCCTGCATGAATTGTACCTTGACGTCATTCATCGATCGGGACGCAAACACTCCTGCATTCTCGGACCCGATATTCAAACCCTCCGTTGCAGCCTTTACTTCCCAGAACGGGCATTTTGAACAACACCATGATCCCTGGAAATCTTCGCTCCTAAACGTCCTCACCGCGTCCTCAACGTCTTCGTTCCCGCGAAACCTTCTTCGCCAACCTTCCATTTTATGACCCGAGGTGGTCTGCTGTATCGCAGAAGCTATCTCTAGGATTGTCACAAATGGCTCGTGGTCATTCCACGCCATCTTCGCACAGATATTAGTGCCCATCTCCATGCTGACCTGCAAAACGCACATGCTGGCTTGTTGGAGACATACGATCGTCTCCACCAGCGGTACTACTGGCGGGGGCTGTTCGACTTTTTCCGCCACTCGATAATCAAGCAACCACTCGATAATCCTCGCCATAGATCACCTCACTTGCTACGCAGGGACTGCAGCCCTGCCTACGGCTAAGCTCGTGAGGCCGTCTCCTTCATCCTGCGCACATCGTTCTATGTCACAGGGCTCCTCGTGAACTTCTCAGCGGCCGTGGCTGCGTCTTTCTATCAAAAGTGGTCCACGAGCTTTTGGAAGTTTCCCAAACAATACATCGAATCACCACAGCTTGCCACCATCAAATCAACGGCCTAAGAGAAAGGTTTAACCGAGATCTTCGTGACGTGCTCCCTAGGTACGTTTCTTCTGGCATTCTAATTGCAAACAGGTGCTTCCGTACGTCACCTATGCCTATAACACAGCGTCTCATTACTGGAATTTCCCCATTCTTTCTCCTGTGCGGTCGTGAGCCTTCCTGTCTACTGGACACCATACTTTCTACCTCCCCGTCAGTACAGAGTACACTTCACTTTCTGCTGTTGCCCGTAATGCTGTGTAGTGCCGTTAGCTGGCTCACTCATTCACATCGGACATTCAAGACCTTCGCCGACATGAGAACGATAACGGCAAGCCCGCTCCTGACTTTCCTACCAACACCCTCGTTTGGCTCTGTGTTCCTGCTGATCCGAAATTCTCAGCAAAGTATATGATCCCTTACCGTGTTTTGGAGCGTACATCTCCAGATAACTAAGTCGAGGAGCCGCCAACGCCTTCTTCGGACCACCGTCGCCACAGGCGAGAAGTTGCTCACGTCAGTCGACTTAAGCTATACTACGATCCCCTTGTCGTCCCCCGCCTTAAGTCGCCAGTATGGCTCCCTCTTTCCGCCGGGCAATTGTAAAGGAGATGATGATACAGCGCCGACGAAATGACGATGAAGGCTGCTGGGTTCCTTGTGATCAGCTGGCGCGCGCACTGGAAGCTCAGGCTGTTTTGATCGGACGAGATTATGCTTCGCAATACGACCGTCTTGCGTCACCGGTCGCCATCACCAGTCCTCCGAACAGCCCCAATAAGCCCCTCTTCTGCACTATCTTTATCCATACGTTAACGTAATATTGACACCTGCCTTTTATACAATACGACGGAGACTGACACGGGCGACTTAGAAGGACGACGTAAGAACATTTCCTACATTTCTTGCTGACCTGACTTTTTTCTGATGTTCATCGGTGCCAGACTTTCCTTGGTGTGTGTAAGCGTACGCTACAAATCTGATGGAGATGCTGGGTGCAATACCAATCCTGCATAATCTACCTGTCACTACAGAGCTTGCTCCGGTTCATCAGCACCTCGGCCGCGGCCTACGTGGATAGCCCCAGGAGTCCGACCCTTCCGTCCACCACCAGGATGCCGCAGCCTCAGACGGCCTTAGAACCAATTGAATTGACATCTGAGTACATGCTTCTCGCGCACATCCTCTGTCATCAGCCGCGAACACCACCATCCTTTCATGGCGAAGTGTTCGAGGACACCGAGGACTGGTTTGAGAATGAATGGAGTGATGACCATAACCTCAGCAACGCCTACTTTGCTCTTGAAGGGTCACCTCGTACATGGTTTAACCACGAGGCTTCGTTTCCATCCTGGGAAGCCTTCTCTCGTGACATGAAGGCCACTTTCCCGATTGGCGACCGCGGGGAGGGAGCAGAAGCTGCGGTACACTCGCGCCGCCAGCGCCAGAACGAGAGCGTGCGTATGTTCTTTGAGAACATGACACGTTTTCCAAGTGCAAAGACCACGCATGATGAAAGCGAAAGCTTTGCCGCCTGATGCAGGGCGTAAAGCAAAAGGTTTTCGCGGGACTGGTGCGCAACCTACCGCGCCCTGTGGTGGAATTTCAAATTAGGCTGCTGCCATGTTGACAACACTGTGACACCGAGCCCGCGAACACAAACGTGATATCAACATCATTGGGTCCGATGCACTGTCTGTGCATATAGGCGGTGACTTGGACGTGCTACGCAACCTCATCAGTTCATTCGTGTGAAAGGAACTGCAAGCCCTTTGGATGCTTTGAAACACATATTTTCAATCACTGACCGAAGTTGTCCGGGACGAGGTGCGTATGGCAGCATAACAAGTGCCTGATGTTTCCTACCATTTTTACGCAAGACTAACATACATGTCTGTTTTACGTAAGGCTCCCACGCCGGACTATGATATCAACACCGCAGTTTCAGCAATGGAGACGCAGGGTCCTCCACGTTACTCCACTCCACCAACTTACCAGCTACCACGTTTATTCATGTATGACGGGCCCCGAATCATTAGCCCCTCTGTGGTGAAGCAGGTCATCTCTGCCGGGCTTGCCCGTATAGCGCCGTCGGCCAGTGGGGTTTAGCTCCGGACGAACCCTGTCGTCGGAATGACGAAAGGCCTACTGAGACCGTTCGCAAGCCACTTTTTTCCACGACATTATCCCACCACATCCGGCTACCAAGAACATCGGTCTTCGTCCCCGACGAACTATTCTTCTTCAAGTCACAAATATCCCCAACGCCGCTCCCACAGCTTTCGACGCGAAAACTAATACCAGCGGCATTCGGAGGCAGGGTCACTGATGTCGGGAAATCTGAAGATCCTCCGTAATCGTCACGCCAATTCCAAGAGGTTTTGCTGGGACCGAGAATGGCAGCATCGAAAGCGCTACCTCCGGCCTGTAACGATTGATGGAGCTGAGGTCACTGCGTTACTCGACACTGGTGCCGATGTTTCACTAATGAGCCATAGTCTCTTCCGAGAATTGAAGAAAGCTTGGCACACTGGTCTGGCCCTAGCATTCGTACGGCGGGGAGTCACTTAATTGATTACCCCTGCTGGTAAGTGATCAGATGGGGTCGGCGTCCGTGGTTTTGCATGTGACAGTGAATTTGTGGTACTTCCCGAGTGTTCGAAGGACTTGATGCTTGGCCTAGACTTCCTGCAGACCAACGGCGCTGTTATTGACTTTAAAGGAGCGCGGGTGACGTTCTCGACAAAACGGGCTGTGAGGCGAAAAGAAAAAGAAGACTCGGAGGTCACCGTTTTTCGTATAGGTCATGATGACGTGAGTGTGTCAGCATGATGTAGTGTGCTGCTTCCTGTGAGGCACGGCCAGTTTCACGACTACGAGTGCATCGCGGATGGCAACTTCCCGCTGGTGCTCGAGGAGAAAACCGTCGCTCGAGAGCTCCTTCAAAATGTCGTCTCGCACTTCGACCAAAATTTCGCCAAGATAGCTTAACCGTTGTTAGCGCTAACCTGAAAAGATATACCGTTACTGTGGGGAGGCGACCCCGAATAAGCTTTCCAAGAGATCTGAAGTCACCAACACAGGGCCCAATAATCGTCCATTTTGATGAAGACGCCGCAGTCGACGTACATGTTGGCCACGGGGCAGTACTTATCCATTAGTTAGCCGGCGTTCGTGGATGTAGACCATAAGCACTGGGAACAAATCCTCCCATACGCCACGTTTGCATTAAACACGGCATATCAAGAGACGACGCGGCTCACTCCCTTCTCACATTTATTTTTCGATCCACATAAATGGGGTTGTGCACTGGACAGATAACTCTTCAGTTATTTCATGTGCTGATGACGCGGCAGTGTTTATTACAGGCAGCTTGCGCACACATAGTGAAACCAAGGCTTGCAAGACACTGGCTAATTTATAGGTCTGGGCTCAGGTTAACGGTTTGGAAATAAGCACCAAAAAAAAAACAAAAAAATAAGTTTGTATACGCCCAGAGGTAGAGCGCTGACAAAAGAGGTGAATATGTTTTTGCGTTCTTAACAGTTCGAAATAATAAAGTCTGTGAATAGTCTTGGAGTATATTTTTCACAGGGTCTTACCTGGAATGAACATACTGTTACCTGCCATTGATGCCATCACTCGTATGCGAGCTTGTTTCCTGCTAATGTGTATCTTATTGCCTTAGTATTATCTCTCATGCAGTAATGCTGCGTGGTTTGGGGCACACAAGTGTGGCCAATTTTCTTAGGCTACATTCAATGGAGAAACGAGCCGTGTTTCATATTGCTAACGTTCATTATACTTTCTCCACGGAGCCTCTTTTTTTTAATTTATGATATTCGTTCTGTACTTTGTCTTTGCAATTACAGGTTGATGATCTGTTATAAAGGTTTTGTTAAATGTTATCGGAATGATCCAATTCGTCTTTCAAAACTATAGGCAGTCCAACCCAACAACAAAGCAGATACAAACAAATGGGGTTCTGTCCCACCCCCCCGGACATCTTATGATCCGCAATATTTATGCGACATATGACTGTGTTCGATCGTACGCGCAACCCAAAAAATATCATCAAACGCTTTACCAACTTCTCTTTTTTTTTTGCAGGGCTAAAATAGGTTTTCCATTTTATTCCCGTTCTTCTGGAAAGCTTGTTTTTACACTATTATTGATTTGAACTGGTATTTTGCTTTTTTTCCACTTTCAGAATGTATTCTTGAATTCTGTGATACTTTTCTATATTTGGTAACTTCCATGTATAACTATACATGGTGCAGCGGTGGCGTAGCTGTAGAACATCCGCCTCGCATGCAAGAGGACCGGGGTTCAAATCCCGGTGCCGCGAAATTTTTTCCGTTCCAACGGAAAAAAAAAATCCGCGTGTTGATGGAATTGCATACACAGGTTTGGGGTGCGACCTGATGCCGGTGAACACCTCCGGCAAACGCACTCCCTCACCAGAACAGGAGCTGGCCACCCTGGTGCAGTAATTGGCCACAACCTCCTATGATAAGCTCCATAAAACCCCGGCCCTCAGTCACCAGCGGCTGCGGAACAACTGACCACGGCGGCGGTCAGACCTGTGACGCAGCAGGGGGTGTTAAGAAAGCCTGGCTCCGCTGGACAGGCCGCCATTGGAAAATGACCCTGGCAACGTTTAACGTTAGAACCCTAGCTAGTGAAGCTAGCTTAGCAGTGCTGTTAGAGGAACTAGAGGGCATGGAATGGGATGTCATAGGGCTTAGTGAGGTTAGGAGGCCGAATGAGGCCTATACTGTACTGAAGGATGGGCATGTACTGTGTTATCGAGGTTTACCAGAGAGGCGACAACTAGGAGTAGGTTTCCTTGTCAATAAGTATATAGCGGGTAATATCGATGAATTCTATAGTATTAATGAGAGGGTGGCAGGCATCGCAATTAGGCTTAATAAGCGGTATAAACTGAAGGTTGTACAGGCCTATGCACCTACATGTAGTTATGATGACCAGGCAGTTGAAAGCTTCTATGAAGATGTAGAATCGGCAATGCGGAAAGTAAAGACGCAGTATACTGTACTAATGGGCGACTTCAATGCCAAGGTAGGGAAAAAACAGGCAGCAGACAAGGCAGTGGGTAACTATGGCATTGGTTCTAGGAATAGCAGGGGGGAGTTACTAGTTGAGTTTGCAGAGCGCAATAACTTACGAATCATGAATACCTTCTTCAGCAATCGGAAGAACCGGAAATGGACATGGAAAAGTCCTAACGGAGAGACTAAAAATGAAATCGACTTCATAATGTGTTCAACCCCCGCCATTGTGCAGGATGTAGAGGTAACCGGGAAAGTGCGATGCAGTGACCACAGGATGGTGAGGTCCCGAATTAGCCTAAATCTGAAGAAGGAACGCAATAGATTAGTAAGAAAGAAACCCATCAACGAATTAGCGGTGAGGGGGAGGGCAGAAGAGCTCAGGATCTCGCTGCAGAATAGGTATACAGCTCTAACTGAGGATGGCGACATAACCCTAGAGGCAAGGAACAATAATTTCAGCGATATCATTACTGAGTGCGCGGTAAAAGTAGGCGGTAGGATAGTTAGAGAGGATACCGGTAAGCTGTCTAAGGAGACGAAAGATTTGATTCAGAAACGCCAGAGTATGAAATCTTCTAATCCAACAGACCAGATCGAATTGGCCGAGATATCAAAGCTAATAAATAAGCGCAAGGTGGCCAATATAAGGAAGTATAACATGGAGAAAATTGAGCATGCTGTAAAGAACGGGGGAAGCCTTAAAGCGGTAAAGAAGAAATTGAGCATAGGCAAAAACCAGATGTATGCGATAAGGGACAAGGCGGGCAACGTCATCACCAATATGGTCAAGATAGGTAAAGTAGCCGAGGAGTTCTATACAGATCTCTACAGTAGCCAAAGTAGTTAGGACCGTAAGGAGATTAGCAGTAGGGAAAAACAGTCAGACATTCCACCAGTGACGAAGGACGAGGTCAAGTAAGCACTAGAAACTATGAAAAGGGGGAAATCAGCTGGAGAGGATCAGATAACTACAGATTTGCTCAAGGACGGGGGGGATATCGTACTAGAAAGACTGGCCACACTGTTTACGCAGTGCCTGGTGTCATCGACGGTACCGGAACCATGGAAGAATGCAAACATTATCCTCATTCACAAGAAAGGGGACTCTAAGGACCTTAAAAATTACACACCAATCAGCTTACTGTCTGTTACGTATAAGGTATTTACTAAGGTAATCGCTAATAGAATCAGGACAACCTTAGACAGCAATCAAGCAAAGGATCAAGCAGGGTTTCGGAAACGGTACTCTACTATCGATCATATCCATACCATCAATCAGGTGATAGAAAAATGCTCGGAATATAACCAGCCCTTACACATAGCATTCATTGATTACGAAAAAGCATTTGACTCAGTTGAAACGTCGGCGATGATCCAGGCATTGCGAAATCAGGGGGTAAACGAGCCGTATGTGAAAGTGCTGGAAGATATATATAGTGGCTGCACAGCAACCATAGTTCTGCATAAAGAAAGTAACAAAATTCCCATAAAGAAAGGTGTTAGGCAAGGAGATACAATCTCCCCAGTACTATTCACAGCTTGTTTAGAGGAAGTATTCAGAGACTTGGAATGGGAGCAGTTAGGGATAAGGGATGATGGAGAATACCTCAGCAATCTGCGATTTGCTGATGACATTGCCTTGCTAAGCAACTCGGGGGATGAACTTCAAATAATGATTGATGACCTAGACAAAAAAAGTAGAAAGGTAGGCTTGAAAATCAATATGCAGAAGACTAAGGTAATGTTCAACAGCCTCGGGAAGGAACAGCAGTTTACATTAGGTAGCGAAATGCTGGAAGTAGTAGGCGAATATGTCTACTTATGACAGGTTGTAACCGCAGATCCGGACCATGAAAAGGAAATAACAAGAAGAATAAGATTGGGATGGAGCGCATTTGGCAAGCACTCGCAAATTATGACTAGCAGCTTACCGGTATCGCTCAAGAGGAAAGTATACAACAGTTGCATCTTGCCTGTACTCACCTATGGGTCTGAAGCGTGGAGGCTAACCAAGAGAGTTCTACTTAAGTTAAGGACAACCCAGAGGGCTATGGAACGAAAAATGGTAAGGGGTAACATTAAGGGATAGGAAGCGTGCAGAGTGGGTCAGAGAAATAACTCAATTTACCGACATTCTAGTGGAAATTAAGAAGAAGAAATGGACATGGGCAGGACATGTGCGAAGAGAGCATAACCAATGGTCGCTGAGGGTAACAAACTGGATTCCAAGGGAAGGAAAGCGTAGCAGGGGGCGGCAGAAAGTTAGGTGGGCGGATGAGATTAAGAAGTTCGCAGGGGTCAAGTGGATGCAGCTAGCACAGAACCGGGTTATGTGGAGAAATATGGGAGAGGCCTTCGCCCTGCAGTGGGTATAATCAGGCTGATGATGATGATGATGTATAACTAGCCGCTATCTTACTGTTTGCTGGCCTGAAAGTGGTCAGGAACTCGGCAAGCACTTCGAGGTTTTAGTCCTGTACTCCTCATTTTCAAAGAAAATGAAAGGTGCTTGATTAATTGACTGATTGATCTTAGCTGTGAACACAATGACATACAGTATTTCTTGCGGGGGTACAGAAAAACCCGTTTGACTAAGCAACGCGTAGCCGCCATTGATATTGTTTTTGGAGCGCAGCTGATAAGATTGTGCGTAGTTGTTAGGAATCATCCTTGCATATGCTGGGTATTTTCCTCATCCCTTATTAAACCGGTTTTAGTAAATGCAACAAAAAATATATTTTGAAGAATAAGAATGTTTGAAACAGGGAATGCACTGTATATTTACGAAGACCGATTGCCACTCTCTCTACAAGAATTCTCTGTCTCAAATGACGGGCACTAAAATTCGCTCTTTTTGAAGGCTTCTCTCACTTGAAAAAAATATTTTAAAGAAATTAGACTTCGCCAAAATAATAGATTCACAGTTCCTGTTCATTATTCATGTTTTGCATAAGCTGTGAATTCCAACCAGAAAAAAAATGAAAGTGCTACGTATTTATTATCCTACTGCAGGAATGCACTCGTGTTGACCCATTTTCTGTTGCCATAAACAATGGAGATCGCGTTCTCGGCATCAGCTTTCGCGTTGGTCGGCAGCAATGCTCGTAGAAAGTTTCCGCGGTGACCACGCCTTCAAGTGAACACAGTTGTCAATTGATGAGTCATTCAAGCAGTAGCGTCGGATTCACTCAGTGCAGAATTTTCACCGGACAGTGCACATGCGCTCATTGGTCACGAGATAACGGATTTTCAGCCACAGTGACGCTAGTGTTGCTTCATCCCTTTGTAACAGGCGAAAACCGGATTGGTATTACAGCCATAAAGCAACGATAGAGAGAACAACATTGAACTCAGCAAGTACACCAAGCAAGTAATCCACCATTGCTTGTCCATACACCCACACAAACGGCCGAGACTCAGTCACAACTGGCGAACTGCGCTTCACCACTCGGCGAGCCTTATTTTCTCCGCCGCAGCAGCTCTGCTCAATATTATAGCGCGTAAGCACAATACCACTACTTCTTCGTCGGGCGTTCCCAGTGGCGCTGTCATGTATTGCGTGTGGCTGAGGAGAACCCAATGTCCTGCGGAAGAATGGCGCCCTTTGTGGTTGGCGTGGAGAGTCGGACAGCGCAACGCGATGTGGAGAAGTGGCGTCATCTGGCGTAGCGACAGCAATCGTTGCCGCCGTTGCACGCGCTTGAACCTCTCCCGGAATAACAACATTTTGCCTTTCCAATGTCGTTATTTAAGGTATTAAGTAAAAAAGTGTTTGCCCTAGCTAGTGCTTCACTTGGCGATATTGTGGAGCATACACCCGAGAACTTTCCTGACCCATGTGACACTCCATAGCGTACCTATTGAGGTCCTGTAGCCTTGGTAGACTTAGTGTGAAACGTCTATTGCCAAGTGCATTCGAGGTCTCCTCGGTAAATTGTACAACCGTAAATTATTTAATTTACTATTACATCATAATCCTGAATTCGCTTCCTCATTCTCCTTGACTTCCTTTTTCCCAGAGTGCAGAGGCAAGAGGTAACCAGGGCCGCCGATTCCTCAAGCATATTGGTGAAAATTATGCTAATGTCGGTGTAGGCCTTTTCATGAGTAAACTACTTTTACGTCGGTCGCCAAACGTTGATGTCGCCATCGCAGCGACGCAAAACCGTGTCACCTATCTGGAACCCCACTTCAAGAAAGCCTGAAATTGAAATTTCTTGGATTGTCGATCTATCAGTCGGGAACCTTGACCGCCTGGCTTAATCGTGTTAGAAAGCAGACAATATAGGTCTTGGGCCTAATCAGACATATTGCTCCTACATCCGGTGCCACTCAAACCCACGTCGCACATTTGGTTAAAAAGGTTCTAAAACGAAGCCTCATTTTTCACGCACAGTTCCAGCACTTGAGTATGGCTCAATAGATCGTCTGGAGACGGTCAATAGAGATGGTATCGAAACCGCATCGCACCGATCGTGGCACTTCAAACGAATACTCAGCTCAACACAGTATATGAGCTGGGGCTGTAACGATGTGATGCTCTTAACCTAAACACCACCCTTTTGCACTGAACACGAGCACTCTGGGCCTATAGCTCCATCCCACATCATACTGTCACCGCCACCTCCAGTTCTGCCTGTTCACCTGAGCAACAACAAACTTCCAGATCTTCTACGACCAGCCCTACCGCATGTGGTATCGCCACTTGGTGAAATTATCACGCAACAATATACCCAGCTGTCCCGAAACTTGATAATAATATACACACTACTAAAAAACCGGCTGAAGCGGGGTGCAAAGTCATATGAACGGTACAGCACAATCAACAGGAAAACTGAAGAGACACACTGAGTTGGGTCGCCGTTCGGCTTATGTGGTCCGTTGCGCGAAGCGAGTGTGCAGGAGAACGTGCGTATTCTCTCTAGCTAGGGCCGCACCTTCCGGGCTACCCCCGCCACTCGCAGTTCTCGTGCAGTCTCTCTTTTCCGCGAAACTGTCCATGGTGTATCACAGCCACCGTCCTCACAGTTTCAGGAAATCCGTAGTCGGGATTGAGTTCGCCGAAGCGTCTCACCTGCGGCCGCTCCGCCACTGCCATGCCGCTGTCGATGACGCGCGAGAGATTGTACAGACACTGTACAGACACCCTAAATAACGTACAGACACCCTAAATAACGTACAGACACCCAAAGGGAGCCCGACGGGGTCCGTCGACGACGTTCGGAGCCTCGCGCACAAACAGGCTAAACACGCGAGGCCCCTACCCCTCAAGAAAGATCTATAACAGATAACGCCCACACGCAGGAACACTTCACACTGGACAGACATCCCCTCAAGCAAAAAGCTACTTAAGCGGGCGATGAGCGCGCGAGCTGCACTACCGCCGAACTTCCATACCGTAGCCAAAAGTAAGAAAAAGGTTCTCCCTTGGGCACGGGCGCCGTTCCACCCACGTGGCACCTCGATATGGGAGGAAACACAAAACACACACACAAAAAAAAGAAAAACCCCAGTAAGCATGCACAGTTGACGACTTTACATGCCCCCTCCTAAGATTATTGCAGTGACCTCACTAGTTGCTGCTCACGATAATTAAGATAAAGGCAGTCAAAACTTGCATTAGCTCACATCCTTCAGGGCAGCCGCGGCATGTAAGGCATTTAGGACGGGACCACGCAAACGCAACCCACATGAAAATATTTTCCCGAGTCGTCCATCTGCCTGCCCTCGGAAACAACACACGGCGGTAACTGTTCTGGTTGCCCAGAGCGCCGTGAAATATGACCCATTGAATGGTATGCACAGGCCTCAACCTGCCGCCATCCACCCCCAATCGCGTTGTCGGTTTATCGCCGAATCTTTTGTTTGAAGCACCGATAAAATGCTCTGATATCGAGTTTCTCTCGGCATTTACCAACGTGGGAGGTTTTATCTCCTTCCGAGTTACCTGCATCCAAGGCGACATCCGCCTGCCCACTCATGCCGGGCACCTCACAACATCCACTGCGTACGTGCTTTAACCTCTGCCAGATTCAAACATCGTTGAGCTCTTGAAAAAACTTAGACGTAAAAAACGACACGGTACACTGGAGCGCCAAGCCTCTGCCAAGCCTCGGTAGAGAACATGCGGTCGGCATCCCCGGACGCTACCTCCCTCAATACGGCACACAACAGCGGCGCGGTTCCTGTGACGTGCTAACCCCGATCTGCTGCTAAGCTGAGCGGCGCCCGAACGGGCTTTACCTGCCCTTTGGCACAAAAAGCAGCCAAGAGCGTGACAGCAGCCGCCTCATCCATCAGGTTGCTAGGTAGATCACCATCTTTTATTGCCGTTATTTCGTTACCTATGTCGATTAGCGCTCTCAGAGCCACGTCACCGAATCTTAAATAGGCGTACTAGTACTCCGGTCTGCAGTGGCGCGGCTCACGACACAAAGTCGGTGGCATTGCCCCATGAGGCGCGCGCCGCTCCTACGCCATGGTGGTGGTAAAAATGCTCATTGTACATTTTGAAGGAGGTTTCTTTGGCGCGGAGCCCTAGGGGCCTCGGCCTTACAATACTGGATGGAATCCCTAGTCAGGGACCCGATTGGCGGTTGCCGCCGCCCGCCCACGCCGCGTTAAGGCCCTTTGGGCCTGTATAGGTCGCAGCAGCCGAGCAGGGTCGCAGCAGCCGAGCAGGGTCGCCTCCCAGTCCTCCCGGGAAGGGTTAGGAATGGGCGGAAGGGATGGGTTCTATTGGCAGGCCCCTACCATGTGGTTGGTGTCAGCCACCTCCCCACAGTACTGGCACTGGCCAGTGAAGTGGGAGTCAAAATTTTGAAGTACTGCAGGGCACACAATCGTGCTGTTGGAATGCTGTTACCGGCATGCGTTTCACGAGCGTGTCGCCCGTCTACACGTTTTTAGGGTTACCAGGAGAAGAACGCGCAAAATGTGACCCATTGCAAATGAAGCATGCTGGGGATTTTGGCGAGCCTGGTTTTATTGCGAAAGCAATGCTATGCGCATTTTCAAATTGATTGATTAAGACTTTAATTTACACCGATTTAGGAGGCTCCCTGCTCCCCGCTGCTGGCCATTCGTGTGACACGGCAGTGGACACGCGCCGCGCTTAGCGCGCCGGTCACCACTGGCGCCACTGTGGGTGTGACGTCATACCAGGTGCAGAGAAAAGGGGCCCCAGCTCAGCTCGTCGGAGAACACGGTGGTGCACACGCGCCGCGCCTAACACGCCGCTCACCAATGGCATCATCATCATCAAAACGTTTTATTTCCGCAGAAATTGGACTCCTTTTGGACCCCCGACACGCAGGCCTAAGGGAGTCCTACTTAGGAGCCTCGTAAACTAAGGTCTGGTGAAGATACATTGTTCTCGGTTCTCGCTCTGCAGCAAGGTCTCCCAGGCTTCTCTATTTATATTTTGCTCGGCACCCGGGCTGCCAGCACATTGCCAAATTACGTGGTCTAGAGTGCCCTTCTCCCCGCATGTTATGCAATAGTGGTCTTTTTCCTCTTTAGAAATTGTCACGTATACCCAAAGAGGCTTATATGATTGCCGCCTTGAAATCTTCTCCACGCAATTGCCTTCTCGTTTCCGAGGGAACGATAGGGCGTCGGATAGACCCTCCTGCTCAGCTTATAATGTTCCGTGATCTCGTTGTATGAAATCAAGCTATCCTTCATGTCTATGCGAGAGGGCTGCTCTACGGCCGCCCGGTGATAGAGAGCTTGGGCAAGCTCGTGTGCAGCCTCATTTCCATATTATTTATGTATTACGTTCTATCGACCTCGCCTCAAGGATGCGTTTGGCCTCTTCCGAGATTATTATTCCTTTCCCAAGGTTCCTCACTACATTTTTGCTGTCAGATAAAATTGTCCTGGCCTTGGTACCGACGCAAGCGAGCGCTATCGCCACCTCTTCCGCCGCGCTGGCATCTCTCGTGCGGCTCGTAGCCGCTACCATTAATGCTCCTGCCCCGTCGACAACTGCGGATACAGCCACCCCGTGCTGTCCACACGCCGCGTCTACATAAGTCAGCTGGTCTGCCGGTCGCTTCCTCATCTTCCTCTCGCAGGTCTTAGCCCTATGCTTTCGCCTTTCTTTGTTGTACTGGGGGTGCATGTTTCGCGGCATAGGTGAGACGCGTATCTTGATCCTGATTCCTGGCGGAATGTTTACCATCTTGTGCGTGCTACGTTCTGGCCGGATTCCTGCCGATTCGAGTATTATTCTGCCCGTTTCAGACTGACCGAGCCGTTCCAATTGGGATAATCTCACGCCCTCTGCCAGCTCAACTCATCTGTTGTGAACTCCCATTTTCTCAAGCCGCTCCGTCGACGTGGATATGGAGAGTCCCAGAGATTGCTTGACGCATTTCCTCAGTATTCTATCTTCTCAATTTCTGTCCTGTTCATTTTTAGGTACGGCGTCGCGTAGCAGATCCGACTTATTACGTACGCCTGTGGCATTTTCAGGAGATTGCTTTCTTTTAGTCGTGTCCACTTCACTGCTACCCTCCTGAATATGCCTACTACTTGGTCTGCATATGTGGCTAATTTCTTTATGGTGTTGGTATTGTTGCCCTTCTTGTTGATAAACATGCCTAGTAATCCTCATTTCTTTGACCCTGGGCACTTCCCAGGTTTTCCACCACCACTTTAATTTCTACTTCTCTCTTGTTCCTGCCATGCTATTACATACAAAAAGAACTGACTTTTGCGGTGAACACGCCAGGCCTCTTTCGGCCGCATACTTCACCACTAGGTCTGCAGCCTTTTGCAAATTCCACTCAATATCCGCGTCGCTTCCGCTATTCACCCAAACATTTATGTCGTTGGCGTACATGCTGAAGTTTATATCAGGGATCTTGTTTAGCGTGGCCGGGAGACCTCTCATCGCTATGTTAAATAGGAAAGGGGACAGTATGGCTCCTTGCGGGGTATCTTTGCTGCCCAGCCTTATGCTGGGGGACTCTGCATCCTGGAATTCAATCACCGCCTTCCTATTTCGGAGGAAGTCCTTAATATACTCGTATGTTCCCTTGCCCACGTTTACCTCCTCCAGACCTCTGAGCACCGCTTCTTGTCGGACGTTGTCGAAGGCCTTCGTGAGGTCAAGACCTAGGATCACCTTGGCATCTAACCATTCCTTTTCTATAATGTCATGTTTTAGTCTGAGCATTACATCCTGCGCGCTGAGCTTAGGTCTAAATCCCACCATCTCGTGCGGCCATATGTTTCCATCTTCCATGTATCTCGTTAACACCGTCTGCACTACGTGCTTCATGACTTTCCCCACGCACGACGTCAGCGAGATCAGTCTTAGGTTTTCCAATTTTGGTTCCTTCCTCGGCTTGGGGATCAAAACCACCTCTGTCTGTTTCCATTCCTCCTGCATTTTACCTTCCTTCCATACTTTGTTCATGTATCGTGCAATTGCCTCCATCGAGGCGTTGTCTAGGTTCCTGAGCATGTCACTAGATATTTTATCCGGGCCAGGGGCCGAGCGAGTTCTTAGCCCAGCAATAAGTGCTCTGATCTGCGCTATCGTAGTATCCGCGTCCAGCTCTTCATTTTCCGCTCCTCCATATTCTTCCTTTCGCACTTCCCTCGCGTCCCCTAGGTAAATGTCCCTGAGCTTGTCCATCAGCTGTTTGTCCGTCCCCAGGAATGCGTGTGTCGCTTTCACCTGGTTGACTCTCGCTACCATTTTGGATTTGCTCGTGTCGAGGAGATGCCTGAGTATATTCCACGTCTTTGCTAGACTCATGCTCCTTTCCATCTCGTCGCACCTGCCGTACGAAGTTTGCTCGTTCAGTTTGATCGCATACCTTTCCAATTGTTTCATGTGTCTGGTTAACGAATGCCTTAGGTTTCTGTTCCATTTTTGAGATTTCAGTCTCTTCTCGAGCCTCTCCTTCCACATGCTCATTAGTTTGCTGTCCATTATCTCTGGTGCATCTTACCCTCGGCTACCGCTTCCACGTCCCTGGCATCTTCCCTCAGCAGGTTTGCCCAGTCTCCTATATCTTCAATTTCCTTAGCTTTGTGGCCTCTGCGAATCGCCTGGAATTTGTCCCACTCCACAATTCTCGCCAGTTTGAGTTTTTTTAGTTTCCTCAGCTTGACTCCTCCGAGCTTCGTGGCTACAATGAAGCGCTCGCTGCCCAGATATTCCATGGTGTTTACCCATTGTATTCTGCCAGTATTTTTACGGAAGGAGAGGTCCGGCACGGTGTCTCTGTTTACACTGCTACCTACTCTAGTAGGCGCACACAGGTCGGTATGCAAGGTTAGTCTGAGGTTTTGGGACTTCTCAAGGAGAAGTCTACCCTTCGGATCTTGCCTTGCATACCCTCATTCCTGGTGTGCCGCATTACAGTCCCCCGCGATAACCAACGTACTCGGCCCGACCAGTTTGATGGCATTTCTAAATATCGTTCCGAATTTCATTTTCCCCTCTCTCGGGTTGCTGTAGATATTAAGCAGGAATATGTTTTTATTCTCTTGCGTCCCGTGATCATTTCTAATACCCGCTTCTGTATGTCTCCCGTGGTCACGTCGTGCTTTAGTGTTGTTATAATCATTTTGCCACTCTGCATTTTTCACCTCTATCGCTACAGAAGCTTTGGTATCCGGCCAGTCTGACATGATTCCCTCCGGTTTCCTGCAGTTCTATAACAATTGGTTTGTCTACATGTTCCATGTGCTGCTGTAATAGCGCTCGCTTACGTCGGTACCCTCGGCAATTTCATTGCCAAATGGTGCCATTATCTTTCATTATGATTTCTGTCCATTATTGTTAAAAACTACGCGGTCCATTTTCGCCATCCTATCGGTGAGGCCACTTAATGCCACAAGAATCTGGTCCATTAAAAATCCCTTAATGTCTCCTAGAGCGTTGAACCTTACATTCACTTCCTGCATCTGCTTTTCTAGCCTATCAATTTTGCTTTCAAATTTACTCGTTAGTTTCCTCTCAAGCGTCACAAGGGGGTCGGTCTCGCCTGCCTTTCGTTTTATCGAAGGGGTCTAGCCACCTCGGTGTCCATTTTTTCCTCTGCATCTTCTGTCACCGATTTTGCCTCCGGCGGTTTTTGAGCTACCGCTTCCGAGAGATGTACTACCGGCCTCGGATTGTTGTTTACTAATTCTGCTACAATTTTCCTCATCTCCGCAATTTCCGTTCCTTGCCTTTTTAGTTCTGCCGCGTGTTTCCCTGTTTTCGCTTTCAACTCTGCATTTTCATTTTTCACCGCTACTGTTTCTGGGCTAGCCTGGAAGATCTTGCTCGCAAAGCTTACCGATTTCTGCATTCCCGCCTTGGGTAGTCTCAGATCCTCCCTGAAGGGCAAGCTCGGAAACTCCTTCTGATCCGTAAGTTCCTCCCCAGACCAGAACCTCGAGGGCTTCCCGGAGCTGGAATTGGTCCCGGATATGGGTCTTCCCTAGGGTACGTTCTTGGGGTGCGCTTCTCCGTCTTTCCCATCTTCTCGTCTATTCGCATCTGTCGTCGCCACGTACGGCTTTCTATATATCTTCCTACACTTGCTCTCGCCCAGCATGTGGGCTCCCCCGCACAGCCGGCATAAGGGGGTGCACGTGTGTCGCTGCTCCGGCTTCTTGCCACAGCCACGACACTTTATCTTCGTTGGGTCTTGGCACACGTCGGCTCTGTGTCCCATTCGGCAGCATGCCACGCACACATCCTGCTTCTTCTTGTATAACCAGCATTCCTTGAATGATCCCAGGCACTTCACCCGCTCTGGCACCTCGCTTCCCTCGAAGAGAATCAGCAGCTAACTGGAGTCCCCGAAACTCCATGCGCCTAATATCGGCGTGTTCGCGTCGCAGTCCAATGTTTCCCTGATTAGCTCCATGCTCATGGTCATAGGAATTTCGTGTATGACTCCCTTGCCCACGCCGTCGGGCACCGGAGCATGGTTGTCCACTTCCAATGTCTTGCCTCTGATTGTCAGTTTCTTGACGTCTTGGTACTTCACAGCCTAGCTCGCTGGTGCAACAAGGATAGTTTGTTGCGTCATGTTTATCGAGACCACTTCTTCCTTCATAAGTACCTTCGGACCCACCCCTGCTTTTTGTGCTAGTGCGTCGGCCACTTCCGCTTCTTGCACGTTCCCCCACCTCACCGTTATGCCCTCCTCTCGGTCTTAGTAGCAGCTTTATAGGCCACCTACAGTGGCCAGGCGGCGCCAGTGGAGCGCAGCGTTCAGCGCCGCCAACGGTGGCGCCAAGGAATCTGAGGCGGCCGGCGCGGTCGGGTTGCGTTCGCGTTGTACGGCAGAAAGCATCTCGGCTCTCATTTTCTGCGATTTTAAGGCGATCGAATGTCTTTAAAGCTACTTCCGGAAACCAATATGGACGAAAGGACACCCCCTGTTCGAAAATGGCTATGTTTTGTAAGTGAACGATGTAGACGTCACCGCGAAATGCGCGCCACTCGCAACAGAGCACCCGCGCTCACAGCTTTGAATTTTGCGGAAATAGACGCAGTTTTTTTTCCGTTTGTAACAAAATTTATTGCCTCAGGGCATCAGTCGGATATGTGATGATGAATTATAAATGATTAAATGAACAGGAAATGTTGTAAACGCAGCTTTTCATTTACCTATTGCGTTCACACCTCATACAAAAACACTGAAAGTGCAGAGAGAACCTGAGAAGAGATTGATAGCCATTTTATTTTTTTTCTCTTGCTGTTTGATTACAGCAGTATAATAATTTCCTCGCGGTTTCGCTTTAATTTTAATACCATGACGAACACTTTTGCTCGTGGTGCACCTTTCGACAGTGCCGCGGAGGTTACAGGAGGCAAGTGCGGCGCCCGCTACGCATGTCGTGGCAATTGCAAGTTGTGCGGTTGTAGCGTGCGTCATCAACGAAAACTGGCATGCATTTTGTACCTCCGTACCTCAAGCTTGGGAAACGCCGGCAGGAAATGCTGGTCTCCACAGCAAAGCTTCTGTAAAAGGGGTCATTAGAGTTAAGATTTTTTACTGTTACTACTAGTGACGGAACGGCTTATCGTCTTGGATAAGAGACTCTTGAGCAGCTTGAGCAGTCGGTGCAAGAAATGTTCGGCGCGGAACTATAGAACGAAGTTCCATGCTCCGCGTGTATGGTATCAGTGGCCTCCACACTTCGACGTTTTAAGCACCTTAAGAACTAATTTACAGATAAATATACTTATCCAAATCTGTGACTGGAAGCTGTGAACATATTTTCAGAAATCAGGTTCACAGATCCACGAGCATTTTTTTATTTCGCCTCCGAATAGATGCGGCTGCAATTAGATGCCGCGGCTTTGTTGCTTTCCCCACCCTACGTCCTTTAAAACGACAATGCCACTCGATCCTGCACAGCATATACCAGTACACAGCAAATTTTACAGCGTGGACCGCGTACTGAAGAGAGTGCCCCAACCAGCGTGCGACTCCCAGTCAGTACCGTTTCCTCCGCTCAAAAGACAATCGCCTTATTTTAGCTCCTTGGCGTCTATACGCCATTAGCCCCATAACAAAACAAATTTCGGTTACATTACTCTATCACAGCCACTATCCTCTTCTCTCATCATTCTCCTCAGGTTCTCCCCAGCAGGCGGTACGCCTGGGTTTCCTTCGCGATTGTGGCAGTCTCTCGCCGCTCCTGCGCTTAAGTTTAGTCTTGTTCACATCCATAGTAGTCGAAGCATCGCACGAGACCATTGAAGTCACTAAATGATTAAATCACACTCACTGTGATAACAAAACGCGAACGCAGAAGGAACACAGCGCCCGCAACATACACGGCGTCAGCTTTGCACCGCCTCATTGTTAGCTCCTGTCGGCAGCCAGGTGGCGCTACATGTCTCAACAAACTATAGCGCCTTTCCGTAAATCGATCATTTTCTTTTCCACCGCTTTCTCCGCCAACTTCTTCCCTTGTTTGCGCCTGAATTTCATTAGGCTGGGTTGCTTCTGCGCCCTTCATCGCTGCCATCTTGTACCGGCACGTACCTTTTTCCTTCTCGTCTATACCAGCAGGTTTCAAAACCTGACTTTTCTGCTTCAGCTTCTGGGGCCGTCATGTCGACGCAATTCTGCTTTTGTCCCTTGTCGTCAGTCTTCTTGGCCAGTGCCGGCGTCTTGCGTGCGTCGGGGAGTCCCCTACTACGCTGTGATGTTATGCCTAACGCTAGGCAGAACGCTCGGCTGCCAGGAGGCGGCACAGAAATGGCGATAAAAACCAGAAAATGGGCCTACCCTCAAAAACCCGGTATCCCTCCGAAGCTCCGTTGCTCAGGCGATCGTCTCTTGAAGTCTGAGAATCGTTCGCCTTCAATATATTCCGTCGTCGATCAAATTCGCAGGAGTCCATGCGAAGCACGTCCGCCGGCGTCCGATGTCAGCTGCCACATCCGCTCTCCAGTGGCGCTACAGTCGGTGTGACTTCATACCAGCTGCAGAGTAAAGGGGTCCCAGCTCGGTTAGTCGGAGAACACGGCGGTGGACACGCGCCGTGCTTGGCCATGCCATCGACTATTAAGCAGAAGAAGAAGAGTGCTCGCCAATGCGAGGCCAGGAATAAACGAAGGGCTGCGGAAACTGCTGAACAACGGGAACACCGACTTTCTAAACGCCTGGCACATGATGCAGCTCGTCGAACGTGTTCTAGCTATAGGGAGTCTGAAATCAGTTTAATGAGTGCACTTGACGATAGTGAATACTCAAGTCTTTCCAGTACTGAACGTTGGAATGAAACTAAGCGGTTGCTACACGCTCAAGAAACTTCAGACGAACGAGAGAAACGTCTCGAAAAGGAGCGCGTACATTGTACCACGTTTGCTGTGGCTCACCTTGGTTAAGCCCATGGAATTGCGAGAGCAATACCGCCTGGCTACGTTTGGCTCAACCAGATGTAGGTTGAGTGTTTAGCTGAACTGGTTGGGCTATGTATAAGCAGGACCAATTGTCGCAATTCCCAGGGCTTAACCAAGCTGAGCCGCAACAATTTTTATTTCTTTCGCAGCTAGGGCGGATTTATACGAGGTCGGTTGTTCTTGCTTGCCAGAGGGGATTCTGCCTGCAAATGTTTGGTGCCTTCCTGACCCCTTACCTTCGCAATCCTCGAAAGCCTCTACCTATTTTGCTAATTCGTGTGCTGTCACCCAGCCGCCCCCTTCCTCTCGTTTCTAATACTTGTGAATCTGAGTGCTCAGCGCCTGCTTCATGCGATCTGCTATATGCAAAGCAATCGGGTTCTCGAATGTCTCGATTCCTCGCGCCGCCATGTAAAAGCATGGCAGTTTTCGATTCGCAACGCGAAGTGTTAGCAGGTCTCGTCTTCAGCCGGCAGCGAAATTTGGAACTGCCTTAGGTAATCACCTCGGAACAGTCGCAGCTCAGACAAATTGACCCTACCGTAATTATCGAGCTCTCCGGAAGAGAGCTTTCAGAACAAGTGTGAGATTCTCTTAGTCACAAGGGCAAAACTAAATGACTATTAACATTGCCGAGCCCCTCATAGGACGGAATATGCCCTCGATTCGCTCCAGCCGGAATTGGAGTCAGCAAACTCTTTACTCGTTTAGCTAAATGCGCCGACCTCTCTTCCCGCGTTTGCCTCCCATCCGTTAGCGAGCCATCCAATAAAGTGCTTTGCAGCTCCAGCTACCTCGTTCGCTCGATGAGAAATGTGGTGTTCTGCAGCTCTCAATCACCAGCCGTCGCACAACTGAACCTGCGGCATCACTGCCTTCCCTAACTGCCCCTATTAATATTGATACGTAGCAAGGTAAGGCCCAGAGATTAGTCTAAGATGATACCGCAGACAGCTCACAGAAACACAGCAGCGTCCACCGGGAACCAACCGACACTGCTTGAACGTCGTCTTCCCAAAAACTCACGAGGTTCTTCTTCTTCCGTCCTTATGCAGATGTCAGTGCATGCGCCACCTAATGTAACATTATCTTTGTTCACGTACTCTTGCCTGCCCATGTTACCGCCTCTACTCTCAACTCCATGCTATCTTTATCACTCTCTTCTCATTTCTGTGGTTTCTGCGATGTATAAGCGCCGTACCTCGCTTCAAAGCACCTGAACACTAGTTGGTTCTGAAAACTAGCAAAAGTGTCACTGACCTTACCACTGGAGCAGCCGTCCTGCTTTCCACAACAACCACGTAAGGCATTCAGTTCCTGCGCCTCTCCCTCAGGTCGACATTCGGTATAGACTTCGTTCCTTGCGACAGGGCTTTGCTCCTCTTCGCTGCCAAACCTCGATGTGACATTCGGCACACAAGAAAGTCCACTGCTAGTCCATCAGCGGTTGATATCACTGTCGATTGCCTGGTATATTGGCTGGTGCCCTGAAATCTGTCCTTTGATGCGCAAACAACGCTGGCTCGATCCGTTGGCCGCAATGCTAGACGTCTTCGCTGCTGCGCCGCTCGCACCTTGGAGTTCAATGTGTCGGACCGTCGACACACACTGTTGGCGCGGTGCGTTGGACAATATGCTGCTGCATTGCTTACTGTCTTCTTTCGACGTAGACTTCCACTTCAGCTGCTGTCTGTCGGCACGGATATTTTTTCGTTCGAAAGCTATGTGATCTCCGAAGGCTGACAGGAGACGGTAATAATTCCATCGGCTGCGCCAGTAAACGTCTAAGCGTTCAGCTTTCAAGTTTAGTCTTTTTTCCTTCTCGTTCCTGCTTCGTTGAAAGGAATTGCTCCAATTGGTCGAAATAACAGAAACTTTTTTAAATGAAATAAAATGTCAGTCAGATGAACGGTACAGCCCACTCGAAAGGAAAAGAGAAGAGAAACACTGAGTTGGGCCGCCCTTCGGCTCAGGATGGTCCGTTGTCCCAAGCGAGTGTGCAGGAGAACGTCCGTCTTCTCCCTCGCTCGGACCGCAACTGCCGGGCTACCCTTTGCAGCTCGCGGTTCTCGCGCACTCTCTCGCTTCCACGAAGCCGTTCTTGCTGTCCCACTGCCATTGTTCGTAAACGTTCGCAGAATCCGTAGCCGGGACTGAGATCTTCAAAGCGTCTAAACTCCAGTCGTTCCACCATCGGCATCACTGTCAAGGACGCGCGTGAGATTTACGACTGTCCGTTAAACGTGGCCAAGTCAACAACAATGTACAGGCACCCAACGAGAGCCCGAAGGGGTCCGCCGACGGCACTCGGAGCCTCGCGCACTACCAAGTCAAACACATTGTAGCTCAGCGTTCTTCAATGCGCGAGGCCCCAGCCTCTCAAGAAATATATAAACAGACAACGCGCACACGCAGGAATACTTCACACCGGACACATGTCCCCTCATTCAGAAATCTAGTTAAGCGGACGACGGGAGCGCGAGCTACCCCGCCGCCGAACCTCCACACTAACCCAAAACAAAAAAAGGTACCCTTTGGGTACGGGCGCCGCTCTCCGCACGCGCCCGCTGGACGGTACCTCTAAAATGGAAAAAATACGCAAAACACTTGCACACACAAAAAAAAAACAAGGAAGTATGCACAGATAACCCGAATTGTGTGATTAAAGCCGAAATACATAGAGCGCGTGTAAACTTCAGTGCGGATGAATGACGTAGCACTTTCGGAGCATAGCTTGGATAACAGCAGACAAAAAGACAAGGCCGCGTTGGTTAAGCAGCTCAGGAAGAGCGCCGGGTTGAAGGACGAACCGCGCCGCAGAAATAATGATGCCACATCCTTGTCTGTCGCAGCAGGTAGTTCGGCGGTTTCAGCATTCCGCGTCATAATAAATTGCAACAGCCCATCTTTTATCAGGGCATCAGAGGCAGTGTTCGAGAAAGGCCTGTTTAAATCAATTTCAATGCGTGGGAAAGGGCGAGGTGGACAAGTGAGAGGCTGTAACTCCTCAGGCTTACCATGAGTGGGTGTTTTACAGCGTTGGCAGTCGAGACATGAGCGCAAGTACTTCAAAACAAAGTTGTACATGCCATGCCAGTAGTACTGAATGTGTAGGCATGCGTAAGTCTTGAAACCTTCCTCGCGATTTCATTGCAAATCAGTGCGAAAACATCAGCGAATCTAGGCCAACAGATGTAGAGGAATGACGAGAAACAAATTTCGTTCATCAGAATGGTAATTTCGTAGCTAAAGCAGGTGGTCTTCTAATTCAAAATGTGAAAATGATGCAGGGAATGGGATGATGTAACCACCGATGGTTTGCAGAGAAAGCCCAAAAGACCGAAAATTCCAGGATACTCATGCTGTTCAGAAGGCATATCATTGACGGAAGACGGTGCCAGAATCTTGATTTCACAGAGGTTATCAATTTCGGCCGCGAACGGAGAGCAAGACATGGCATTCGCATCCTGATGCTTATGGCGGGACCGCAGACGACGTGGATGTAATATTTTTGGAGACACGGCTTCCATAGGGCCAAGCGGCAGGAAGGGTTTTTTTTTTTTCACGACGAAAGCCAATAAAGGGTTTGGTGGTCCGTAACGACCTCGAAAGGACGATCATACACGTAAGGGCGAAATTTGCATATGGCCCAAAAAATGGCAAGACATGCTTTTTCGAACACACTGTAGTTGTGCTCATCTCTGGGAAGTGCACGGCTGGCATATGCAATCACATATTCGTTGATGCGAGGCTCGCGCCGTGCAAACACTGCACCGAGACCTATACCACTGGCGTGTGTGTGAACTTTAGTCGGAGCCGCCGGATCGAAATGGCGCGAAATGGTAGGGGCCATGAGCGAACGACGCAGGGTGTTGTACTCCTTGTCTCATGCAGGTGACCAAGCCGAACAACCGGTATAGCTGCAGAGCAACTGCGTTGGCGGGTGGGGAGGGCGACATGAATTGAAGCGAAATCGCGAATGAACCTCCAAAAATAACAGCAAAGCCCGAGAAAACTTTATAGTTCCTTAATGGAGAATTCTTTCTCACGACACGATATGTGGTGGGATCAGGGCGTGCACCGTCATTCAAAACATCGCGACCTAAAATTTTGTCTTCACATTGAGCAAAAGTGCATTCTCTAAGCTCAGCTGCGGGCCGGCGTTTGTGCTGCATATGAAAACGTTCTTCAGGCGACATAACTGCGTGTCATAATTGTACGAAAAGATGATATCTTCCAAATTGCACAGGCATGTCTTCCCATTGCGGCTACGAAAAACTTTGTCCATAATTTGCTCAACAAATGCTGGAGCGTTGCATAAACCGAAAGGCATGAAAGTTACCTAGTAGAGGCTGGCAGGGGCCATAAATGCGGTTTTGGCCCAATCTTCAGCTGCACGTGAACTGTGCCAATAACAAAATCGCATTTGAGTGATGAGCGCCTTAGCGGCAGTCAAAAGCGTCATGAATACGAGGCAGTTGATAGACGTCTTTTCTCGTGATCTTTTTATTGCTGCGGTATTCAACGAAAAATCCAACGGAGACATCCTTCATCCTTCTTTTTCAAGGGGGCTACCATTTACGCCCATGGGACTGAATAGCTATACTATAAAACATTTGATTCACCTGTTCTTCAAAGACTTGGCGCTAAGTGTCGGTAACACGATATGAACTAATGCATATGGGCAAAGGCGTCGGTGTCAAGGTGGTGATCAACAGTCGACGAGCGCCCCAGTGCAGGTTGGAGACAATTTAATGGGGAAGGAACTCCTCAAGGAGCGCTAGAAACTGTGATCACTGAGGTGGCGGAAGGAAGGTATCAACAGACCGAAGGAAGTGATCGGTCGACAACAGGCCGACGCAGGAGTAGGTGGGCGTAGTACATCCATGTCGAGAGGCGGGGATCTTCCGTTGTCTTAGGGGCTGAAAACAACATCAAAAAGCTGCAAGGTGTCAATGCATAGCTGCGCGCGAAGCGAAAAGGCTTAAAAACGGGTACGATACCCACAGTGAAGTGGGGCTGGAGGATATGGTGAGCAAGGCATGCAGTGGGGGCAGACAGTGGCGGAAAAGAGAAATATGGGAAGACATGAACACGGTCCTTGTATCGCGAAAGCAGTCACAGGGGAGAGGTTGTCGGCGACAAGAGCTTTGTCAGAAACGGCGGAATCATAAAGTTCAGTATTCACCACGGTACTGAGCATCGCAAGAAGTGCTACTTGATCCCGATAACAATCAATGACCGAGTCGTAGAGCGATACGAAATCACAGCCTAAGATGCTCGCGTGCCATTATGACGGCGAAATGATTAACTCGACCGTACTTAAAATATATCTTAGATGAGGAGTCGATCCGTACACGCTTCTGACGGTTGAATCAGGTGCGCGCTTGCAGTCCGTATTACCGATCATAAAGGGGAGTCGCAGAGCACTGGATCCATCACAGAGACCGCAGCGCCGGTGGCGACAAGCGCCATCACAGAAACACCCTCTACGAAAACTTACCTAAATTGCCTAGATATATACTTGGTATTTTAAATTTCAATGACAGCACAGTTCTCGCCTCAGGAATTGCAGCCCCTAGTTTTCCTCTTAAGTGGCCGAGGAACGACGTCTCACCGGAGAAATGGAGCCCCGACGCAGGGAACGTAAACGTTGACCAGACTCGACGTGGTTAGACGACAGTAGATGGCTTGGGATGGTCCAGCTGCAAGGGAGTACTGACACTGTCTCCAGTGGCTGGAGCTTTCGGAAGTCGGTTAAGGGACGCCTATAGGTCGATGTCAACTACGTTCTGCATGATCAGGCAAGCCGCGGAAGTAGCAGGTTGGACGATTGTCACTCGTGCTCCATGTGTTCGCCTGTTGAGCAGGCGGTCGAAAAAATATGCGGCTTCTCGAACAGGACCAGGAGGCTGAACATAGGCGGGTTGTATAGGCAGAGCATAAGCAGACGATGGTCGGCAGCGTGAGGGTCTTGCGAATGGGTTCAGCACCTGTTCTTAAATAATCTGGTGCAGATTGGGGGGGCCACATGCGGTGAGGGCTTTTCATGACGGGAAGAAGAGAGCTTTCTAGCAACTTATTCCCGTATGAAGCTTTTAATTTACGGCAGGAATGCAGACTGCTCACTTGAACCTGTCAGGCCAACAAGCGACTCAAGTACCCGGTGAGGTCGCAAGTTAGAGCCCTCTATTTGCGTAAGTCATAGAAACCTTGACACAATATACAACGTTTGCGGTAGTGCGCAGGTCTTAAGCTAGCCACATCTGAAATGCGTCGTTATCGGGGCCTTTAAGAATGTGCTTTATCTTATCGGACTCTGACATCTGTGAGTTCACGCGCTTGAAGAGGTCGACCTCCATTTAACTTGGTAAGTTTTTGCCGACCTACTGAGAACGCACGCGCACGCACTGTTCAGCGCGGAGTTTCCTTACCGACCGCCGGATGGCCGAAAACTGAAGAGAAGCTGTTTGAGAACACAGCTTATGATACAATGTCAGCCTCATGGTTCAGGTACCACAGGTTTGCTACGTCGTTGAGATAGAAAAGCATGGTTTTGAGCTTCCTTTCCCCACCCACTCAAAGGTTATGAGTCGGTCCTCAACGTCATTGTGTTCGGTACGTGCCGCTGAAGATGGCGGGGTCTCGCCAGCACAAGTAACGGAAGTGCCCGCTTGTGCCGCTTGCATCGCAGAATGTGGTAACGTGTGTCTGAGGAGTTCGAGGACGAAAGGCTCGATTGTACGCTGCACCGGTCCCAAATGTAGGTTATGGGGTCGAGTTCTAAAAATTTGGGAACTCAAGTAGGTGTAACAGCAGCCCGAGATCTGTGAGACCAGCTAGATGCAAGCACCAAGCGACGACTATGCGGCTCCAGCGTAAGCCCTATTCTTACTCACAACAAGAACTATATATTGAAGCCAATTTTTTTTAGTGTGTATTACAATAATTTAATGCAGTAACTATTAGTTCCAGACGGTCAAAAATGGCCAGGTGGGCCTGGTGGAAACCCAACCAGAACTGTTGAGTTCAGTTGCGGAGACAATAGTCTTCAGTGAAGTGGCAGTGATTGCTTTATTCAGTGGAGATAATATGCACAGAACTTCCCTACCAGGCTTACCTTTTCTCTTATTTCAGGTTTCGGACTGGTTGAGGAGGAACCCAGAAATCGCCCCAAATGTTCGAGTGCTTCACTTGGTGCGAGACCCTCGTGCCATGTACAACTCTCGTCGTAAGCTTGATTGGTGCACCCAAAGTAAAGCATGTTCGGACGCTGGCGAAGTGTGCGCACAGATGCGGGCCGACCTCGACGCCTTCGAACAGTTGACCGTGCAAATGGCGCCAAACCGAACGCACCGTATCCGCTTCGAAGACCTGGCGGCTGACGCTGTAAATGAGACAATGCGACTCTATGACGAACTTGGCCTAGACTACTCGCCCTCAGTAGCTGAGTACTTGAAAAACCACACAAAAGCGACCAAGGAAGATATAAGCGATTTTTACTCAACAAAACGTAACACTCTTGTCGTTCCACACAGTTGGATGAAGGAGCTGCCGGGAAATGTAATAGCCAAAATCGAGCAGGAATGCCAGGATGTGCTCGAAAGGCTCGGCTACAAGACGCCATTTTCCACAAACGGTTGACAGAACCTCACTAGCAAGCCCATACATTGTCAATAGCGGAAAATACGTTTTGGGTTGATTAGCATGTGCAGTTGTTAAATAAAACACATATGGAGTGGTTCTCTGCTGGTAGGCTCTCATTTCTGGAGTTGATTTTTGAGCAAGTTCTTTTCTTATTTCCACTTTGCATATGTACTACTAAAGGTTTCTATGTAGTTTATAGAGCTCACTTTCGGCGCAGCAGATGCCACATGGCAATTAATAGGTTTCCAACTAATTTTCAGTTTTAGCAATTACATTACCTTATCTTCATGAAGCGTGCGGACAGACAAATTGCATATTTAATGCTGCATTTCTCTGCGAAGAGCTTTTACAAATTAAATGCTCACGTTTCTGGCCTACTGCTACAGTTCATTTTTTTCTTTTATTTGAGTAGTTTCTATTGGTCTTTTTTATTAAGCAGCAGCAGGTTCAAAGATCGACATAAAAAATATGTGCTCCTATATCATCATCATCATCATCATCATCATCATCATCATCATCATCATCAGCCTGACTATGACCACTGCAGGGCGAAGGCCTCTCCCATATTTCTCCAAATTACCCGGTTCTGTGCTAGCTGCATCCAGTTGACCACTGTGAACTTCTTAACCTCATCCGCCCACCTAGCTTTCTGCCGCCCCCTGTTACGCTTTCCCTCGCTTGGAATCCAGTTGGTTACCCTAAGCGACCATCGGTTATCCTCGCTTTGCACTACATGTCCTGCCCATGTCCATTTCTTCTTCTTACTTTTCACTAAAATGTCGGTAACTTGAGTTATTTCTCTCATCCACTCTGCACGCTTCCTATCTCCTAATGTTACTCCTATCATTTTTCGTTCTATAGCCCACAGGGTTGTCCTCAACTCAATTAGAGCCCTCTTGGTTAGCCTCCACGTTTCAGCCTCATATGTTGGTAGAGGTAAGATGCAACTGTTGTATGCTTTCCTCTTCAGTGATACCGGTAAGCTGCTGGTCATAATCTGCGAGTGCTTGCCAAATGCGCTCCATCACAATCTTATTCTTCTTATTTCTTTTTCATGGTCCGCATCTGCAGTTACTACCTGTCCTAAGTAGACATATTCGCCAACTACTTCCAGTACTTCTATACCTAATGTAAACTGCTGTTCCTTCCCGACGCTGTTGAACATTACCTTAGTCTTCTACCTATTGATTTTCAAGCCTACCTTTCTAATTTTCCTGTCTAGGTCATCAATCTTCACTTGCAGTTCATCCCCCGAGTTCCTTAGCAAGGCAATGTCATCAGAAAATCGCAGATTACTGAGGTATTCTCCATCTACCCTTATCCCTAACTGCTACCATTCCAAGTCTCTGAATACTTACTCTAAGCAAGCTGTGAATAGTACTGGGGACATTGTGTCTTCTTACCTATAACTCCTATATATACCTATAACTCCTGCTAAGGTGGCTTCATCGCTTCTCTGAAAATTCTTGCCGTCATTGCAAGTGCCTGTCCTTTCTCCAGAGAAGGGGATCCTTTACTTCCGAGGAAGCTCCAGACGTCCTCTCGGCGTCAGGTTGCGAGAACTCCAGCGCATGCTACACATGCATGAGTGCAGCTCAGGTCGGCATGGAGGCTAGGCCTAGTGCTGCCGTTACCACGCTGGCAGAGGTAGCTTCGTCGGAGTTGCTCGCTGCAACTCCTGCCCTGCCGTCGACACTTCAAACTGACCATCGGACTCAGGTCCAGCTGGGTGCTCCCTGTTCTTCAGCACCAGCGTTCATTCAGCCTTCCCAAAATGCACAACAGCCCATAAGTGACCTGCTCACTGGGCGAAGCACGGCTATGCCAACCCAGTTAACACGCCGAGATGGACTTCCAACTGTGCGACATGAGGAGACGTGTTCTCCAATGGACTTTACGCCACCACCATCCGTGTCAACGAGCACCCGTGCCCCTCAGAAGCGTCCTTCGGAAGATAATCAATCCAATTCGTCCTCGGCAAGTGGTGGCTATCAAGGAAAGCGCTCCTGTTTAACTATTGAAAACCAGGTTGCACCTACACCGGGATCGACTCTTATAAAGTGGCGATTAAATCTCTAGCCAATAAAAGCCTTACCGATATACCAAACAGGATCATCCAGGCCAATTTGGACGCGTGTCTCGGAACCAGAGGTTTTCGGGGCTTCACAGCAAGGAAAAAGTCAAACACTATAGCTGTGTGGCTCCCGACACTTACTGCGGTGGAACGTATCCAAACGCTCAGTTGTATTTCAGTCACAAGTGATATCTCAGTGCCTGTGCAAGTGTATCTAGTTGAAGGCTCCGACTTGCAGCGTTGCGTCGTTTACAACGTCGACATAAACAAAGATCAAGCCAACCTTCAACGTGAGCTGTACTGCCCAACACATCGAGTCCTACAGGCACGACACATAGGAAAGGGGTCTTTCCTGCATGATCACCTTGCAAGGCCCTCCGACACTCCCAGCATGTCTGTACTACTACGGCTGCATATTGAGGCCCCGGCCGTACAAACCCAGTGTGGTTTACTGTTACAACTGTTTCCTGGCAGGGCGCATGAGCAAATCTTGCCCTTTTGCTACGGCCGATGAAGGTGCGTCTGGAGGAAATGTAAAGTACCGATGCGACCTCTGCAAATCGGAAGACCACGAAATAACGTCTCCAAGTTGTCCGACAAAGCAAAAGGCAACGCTGAAGGCTCGCCTTCGGAACGCTAAGTATTGGCCAATAGAAGACATGAAACCAGTGCAGACATCCAATCGCTTTGCAGCTCTCCAGTGGGATGATGACGAGTAGCCAGAGCTTCCTGAGCCCGCTTCGAATGCACCTCCAGCTAAGATAAAGTCGAACGATACGGTGCTCAAGAAACACCATCGACAACAGCCAATACAGCAGTGTACTGATATACCACACGACGAAATGGCTGTACTGGACGAGAAAATCAATCGTCTCTTAACAGAGGTCTCTAAGCTCCGACAACACCGCGAACTGCTTGTTCGACGTCGGCGAGCTGCAGAAGTAACCGCCAAATCTAGCAATTGCCCAGCACCGCCGCCTTCATCCCGCGCAACAGGGCCATTTGCTGCATCTTCCCAGTGTACCACAACGCCCAATGATAACTCTGCAACATCGATGCCCTGCTATATCGTCAACCAGTTGTCCAACTTGACATCTGTGATACTACAGCGCTTAGACTAGCACACGAAAATGGCGAAATCCGGTAGTCCTGGTGTACTACAGTGGAACTGTACAGGCATTTTCACGAAGGTGGCCGAGCTCAAGACCCGACTACGATTTAACAAGCTTCGGGTGTGGGCTATGTTACTTCAGGAAACGAACGCCTTCCCATCCATTCCGGGCTTCAGCGGCTACGTGTCTCCTTCAATGACCGACCGTCATGTCCAGACTGCTTCTCCCCCGGGAAAGGCGGCGGTATATATTGAAACGCGTATCCCTCATGTGCGCCTTTTTCTCGAAAACTGGTGCACATCATACCAAGAGGTAGTAGCAGTTGCTGCGAAATTTTTAAAAGGAACCGTTGTTCTTGTTTCATATTACATTCGACCAGCTGGAGGCGCACGTTCACCTATTAATCTTGGCTGGTTATTAAGTGTTCGTCGGCAATACCCCGGATGTTCAATTTTAGTCGGAGGCGACTTTAACGCCCCTCACCCGGATTGGGGGTATCCGACTGCAAGCCCTCGTGGTGGGCGTGTGCGGGACACCTTCACTGATGCCCTGTTTGTTCTGCTTAATCACCCTGGGACAGCAACACGGCCTGTGCGTCACATACAGAGTGCTGCTTATGCTCCAGACTTGACGTGGTGGTTGGGCACAGGAACTCCCTCATGGCACATGGAGCCGGATTGCTGGGGAAGTGATCATCACCCTATCCTCATCGATCTCCATCCCTCCCGTCTCCGCCCTTTACGCTGCAAATGTTCTGTGATAAACTGGGACAGCTTTCGCTCATGTCTCGACAGTATGTCTTCAGATTCGCCGTCACTCCTTATTGACCGTATACAGAGAGCACTAAACAGCGCTACGACTACTACCTGGATTGATGTAGGTCGATGGGCACCAGATCTCGGCCTGCTTAAGTTATGGGCAGCCCGCCGTCAAGCTTAGCTGGCTGCTACGCGAGACCCTACTTCGGGGCAGGCACGTACACGACTGAATTATCTTACTGCGAAGGCTCGGAGATACGAACGCAATCTCTCGCGACGCCAGTGGTATGCATGGTGTGAACAATTTTCTGATAAATCATCGAATGCCTCACTCTGGCTAACTTTTCGTGCAATAGAACACGGTTGTCGTTCTACTGACGCAGCAGCAACAGCATGCTTTGCAGCTAATCTGTCGCCGGCCGATTTCGCCAAAGAAGCTGCTCGAAACGTTTTCCCAAAATACGATATACTGCCGCCTTCAGCTGTAAATCTTAATTTGGCAGGTATCCCTGCAGATGCATGGCAACTATCATCTGCTGCCGACGCAGATGGAATTGCGAGCCCCTTTTCAATGTGCGAGCTGCTGGCTGCAATTGACGATGCGAAACGGAAAACGGCGCCCGGCCTGGACAAAATTCAGAATGAAGTTTACAAGAACCTCAGTACTGCTGCACTTCCTCAACTACTAGCACCATAAACAAAGTGTGGCTTGATGGTGTCGTACCCGAGAGCTGGAAAACCGCTGTCGTGATCCCTATTCCCAAACCTGGGAAGCCTCCAGCGGACCTCGCCTACTTACGACCAATCTCCTTAACATCAACGCTTTGCAAGCTCGCAGAGAAAATGTTAGCCACACGACTTTCTTGGTGTCTTGAACAGCACGGTTTTTATCACCCTGCTCAAATTGGATTTCGTCCATACATAGGTACAGAGGACAAGTTGGCTGTCTTGGCATCAGCAGTTCTATCCTCTACCCGCAGCCGCAATGTACGTACCATATTAGCAATGGACATTGAAAAGGCATATGACAACATCAGTCATGCTGCAATCTTGAATGCCATTGACATGCTTCATCTCCCTCCGAGAGCACGCACTTTCGTCGCATCATTTTTGGACGGAAGAAAATTTGCAATACGCCTCAGCGGTGACACTGTTGGTTCATTCGTTTCACTACGTTGCGTGCCCCAGGGATCAGTATTGTCTCCGACGTTGTTCAATATTACTTTCATCCCATTGTCGTGGCGCTTACATCATATCCCTGAAATCAAGTTTTTGCAATACGCAGATGATATCACGGTATGGAGCACTCACCATGATCTTCTCACTCAAGAGGCCGCCCTTCAGTCAGCATTAGATGTAACCTCTGATTACGCATCCTTCATCGGCCTTCAACTTTCTGTGTGTAAAACTTCATACACGTCAGTCGCCAACCGCTGGGGACGCCGTAAACTTACCTCAAATCCAATTCGTCTCTCTCTAGCAGGCACCCCAATACAAGAAAGTTCGAGCCTGAAAATTCTGGGCTTAACAATTCACCAATCAGGATCAGCGACTGCTTGGCTTTCTCAGACAAAAAAGCAAGCACTTCAAACTATGAGTTTAATAAAAAGAACTGCACCTAAAACAGGTGGCGCTGGCTCGTCTGTTGCCCGCCAGTAAGTGAGGGCGGTTCCGCAGCCACGTATTGTTATCAGGCCCAGTTCCAGCATCTTACAAGGGCACAATGGAATCGCATTGAAGCCGTAAATCGAGAAGCTATGAGGACCATAACATGCCTTCCACGAATCACACGGGTCGTAGCGTTGCAGGAGAATGCGCAGCTCAACATCATCGATGAACTGGTGCAGCAGCGCCGTGATGCTCGCACACTCAAGGCCACTTTGTCACATTCCACGCAAGCACTGAGGGCGTATGCAGCGTAACACATTATTCTTCAGCCACCTGCGCCAGTTCTCCCTCCCTGGAAATTTATACAGTTAGGAGAAGTGACATCCGCAGACCGACGTCTGCCAGCTCGGCATCGTTGCTACGCAAGAAATTTGAATAGCAATATACTCACCTGCCTCAAGATTCCACAGTAGTGTACGTAGATGGAAGCCTGCAAGGCTGTGAAGCCAAAATGGCAATTTACTGTCCACGAAGACCTAGCCTGAATCGGACAACTACGTTTTAACTTTCCGAACCACTTACATCTTTCTGCGCTGAGCTTGTGGCAGTTCAGGAGGCACTATGCTCCGTGACTTCTATAACCATGCTCCTTACAGCCCACGTTGTCATCCGCACTGACGCACTTCAAGCAGTACGTCTGCTCCGACGTGTCAGCCGCTGCCCTAAAATTTGCCAGGACACCCACCAGCTTGCGGCGCGCATCCCACAATCAATGCGCATTGAGTGGGTCCCACGGGATCTGCTGCCTTCCCAAAGTCAAGCTGATTTTGCAACCCGCCTCGTGAACCAAGACTCATCAATCCCACGGCTTCTCGAAGTCGACGACACTACCCTCCTTCTGTCAAGAAAGGAGCACCTCCGGCGCCGCACACGTGCACTTATCCCTCCGTGTGCAATATCCCTTCCCCGCGGTCTCAACCGTGCAGAGGAGGTTGCGCTTAGGAGGATCCGGATCGGTGTTGCCCTTACACCAGCTGTAACTAGGACGTGGTCATACTTCCAACACTTATATCCTCGCCCAGGATGCCCGATCTGTAACAACGAAGATGTCGAGGCCGACATCCAACACTTGCTGTGGGACTGCGACTGCCAGCACTCATGCCAACACGAATCCGGCACCTGAGCATAGCTGGCCTATCAGCAACCAATCCTGCCTCATACGTCACTTGGACGCAGGGACTTCCTCATCGCTCACTTCTAGACTTCATAAAATCAGCCAACCTTTTTCCATTCATTTAATCATTCATTCATCCTTCATCTCATACCCAACTGATGCCCTGAGGCAATAAATATCTACTAAAAAAAAACTATGGTTGCTCTGCATCCACTATATACATCTTCCAGCACTTTCACGTATGGCTCGTCTACCCCCTAATTCCGCAATGCTTGCATCACCGCCGAGGTTTCAATGAGTCAAGTACTTTTTCGTAACCAATGAATGCTGTGTATAAGGGCTGGTTATATTCCGAGCATTTTTCTATCACCTGGTTGATGGTATGGATATGATCGATAGTAGAGTACCGTTTGCGGAACCCTGCTTCACCCTTTGCTTGATTGCAATCTAAGGTTGTCCTGATTCTATTAGCGATTACCTTAGTAAATACCTTATACGTAACGTGCAGTAAGCTGATTAGTCTGTAACCTTTAAGGTCCTTATAGTCCCCTTTCTTATGAATAAGAATAATGTTTGCATTCTTCCATAGTTCCGGTACTGTCGATGACACCAGGCACTGCGTATACACGGTGGACAGTTTTTCTAGCACGATATCCGCCCCCCCCCCCCCCCGTCCTTCAACAAATCTGTAGTTATCTGATCCTCTCCAGCTGATTTGCCCCGTTTCATAGTTTCCAGTGCTTTCTTGACCTCGTCCTTCGTCACTGGTGGAACATCTGGCTGTTTTTCCCTACCGCCAATATCATTAGAGTCTGGCTACTTCGGCTGCTGTAGAGATCTGTATGAGACTCCTAGGCTACTTTGACTATCTTGTCCATATTCGTGATGACGTTGCCCGCCTTGTCCCTTATCGCATACATCTGGTTTTTGCCTATGCCCAATTTCTTTTTTACCGCTTTAGGGCTTCCCCCGTTTTTTACAGCATGCTCAATTTTCTCAATGTTATATCTCCTTATATCGGCCACCTTCCGCTTATTGATTACTTTTGATATCTCGGCCAATTCTATCTGGTCTGTTGGGTTGGAAGCTTTCATACTCTAGCGTTTCTTAATCAAATCTTTCTTCTCCCTAGCTTACCGGTATCCTCTCTAACTATCCTACCGCCTATTTCTACAGCGCACTCAGTAATGATATCTCTGAATTTATCGTTCATTGCTTCTGGGGTAATGTCTCCATCCTCGGTTAGAGCTGAATACTTATTCTGTAGCGAGATCCTTAACTCTTCTGCCCTCCCCCTCATCGCTAATTCGTTGATGGATTTCTTTCTTGCTAATCTGTTGCGTTCCTTCTTCAGATTTCGGCTGATTCGGCACCTCACCATCCTGTGGTCACTGCATCGCACTTTCCCGGTTACATCTACATCTTGCATAATGGCGGGGGTTGAACACAGTATGAAGGCTTCCGGCTCTGCCTGGTCCTCATAACTACATGTATGTGCATAGGCCTGTACAACATTCAGTGTATACCGCTTATTAGGCCTTTTATGATGCTTACCACCCTCTCATTAATACTATAGAATTCATCTATACTGCGCGCTATATACTTATTGACAAGGAAACCTACCCCTAGTTGTCGCCTCTCGGGTAAACCTGATTCGCCTCATTTGGCCTGCTAACCTCACTAAGCCCTATGAAATCTAACTTCATACCCTCTAGTTCCTCTAACAGCACTGCTAAACTAGCTTCACTAGCTAGTGTTCTAGCGTTAAACATACCAGGGTCAGTTTCCAGTGGCGGCCTGTCCAGCGGAGCCAGGAATTCTTAGCACCCCCTGCTGCGTCACAGGTCTGACCGCCGCCGCGGTCAGTTGTTCCGTAGCCACTGGTGACTGAGGGCCGGGGTTTATGGAACTAATCATGAGAGCTCGCGGCCAATTACTGCACCAGGGTGGCCAACTCCTGTTCTGGTGAGGGAGTGCATTGCCGGAGGTGTTCACCTGCATCAGGTCGCATCCCAAACTTGTTTATGCAATTCCATCGACACGCGGGGTTTATTCTTTTTTTTAGCCGGTGGAGGATTGCGCGGCACCGGGATTTGAGCCCCGGTCCTCTTGCATGCGAGGCGGATGTTCTACCGCTACGCCACCGCTGCACCCCTTCATAAAGCAATACAACAGATGATGCATGCAAAGCAATCCAAGGTCCAAAACTTACCATACAACGAGAGAAAATGAAAAATAGTTGAGGTTTAACTCTGCTTAACCCTAGTTGATTTGTGATATCAAAGGTGGAAGCTTCTTTACCTGCTACATTATTCCCCTATCACGCCCTATCAGTGTAAGGTGCTTCATTATTGGTGACACTTAAGCTCTCCTTCAATAGTATGACGCTAAGCGCAAGTTACCCGTCTTCTTCTTCTTTTCCTTCTTTTTCTACTTCTTCTATTTCTTCTTCTCGGCTGTTCAAGGTCAAGCGTGGCCTCCGCCGGGACCACTCGTCGGCTCGAAACCTGGCTTAGTATTGCTATCGCTATAAAAAAGCAGCAGAATATAAATAAGATCAGAGCAGTAGGTAAAGTTATAGATTAAGCAAGAACCATATTGAATAATCTCATGGTATAGACAAGTGCTGTTTGAATATTTTTTAAAAGCGTACAATGTCATTAACGATCTCAGTGAAGGATGTAAGTTATTTTAGGCTGAGATGGCAAAGATGTATTTTTAATTAGCGCGTGTTTTCAGTAACTCAAAATTGTTTGACAGCCAGAAGTGCGTTATGTTCTTATTTATCATCACATTTTTGGAAAGAATTTAGCGGACATATATTTATTGATGGTCTTGAAAGACCCTGGCCGAAACTTTTGGTAGTCGTTCGAGAGGCAGGATGTGCAGTGAATGCAACAAACTTCCAGATGAGCACTAGAAAAAGAAAACGTGATTCTAACTTATTGTTTTGCAAAAAAATAGGCCTAGAAAGATGTTTTCTATATGTGCTACCCTACAAAGTAACACAATATTTATTATGGGATTGTATGAATGCTTGATATATCGACAGCAATACGTCTATATTGAGTAACGATCATGTTCTAATGAGACCAAATTTAAAAAGAAAGAAGGAACGTGATTAGTCAACCTCGAGTTAGTCAACGGTTACACCTAGGAATAAAGCATAATGTGTTTCGGGTACTGCTACTTTATCAATGTGTATTGATAGGCCTGGCGTGATTTTGTTTTTAGAGCGTTAAATACTACAAAATTTATTTTCGACAGACTGATATGAATGGTTTCTCTTCTTTCTTTTACATGGTTTCTCCTCTCCTAAGTTTGTGGCACATAGTCAAGTTTGGCGAATAATTGGGAAGGTCTTCAAGCAGATGCCAATATCGTTTTTCGTCGGTGCACATGAGACAGTGACTTTTATTTTAATAAGACTAAAGGTCATTTATATAGGTTAATAAAGAATTGGACAGAATTGAACAAGGGGCGCTCCTTCATTCGCTGCTTTATAGGAGGAAAGTGTACTTTGTATACACCAATAACGTGGTAGCTCTCGTGTTTAGAATACAGTATATAATGAATAATATTATCGAAAGTGTTACAATTGTCAACGAAGAGAGCTCCAGCTATGTTATCGATATCAGTCTGTGTTCTAATCAGTCTCAAAAACATAAAAGGGCGCTTTCCATTTATTGTCTCCTTCGAAAACCAATTCGTGATGGAGATAATACATTCAACCTTGCCTGTTATGCGTCTGATTGTATTTCTTCTATTTTTATCAACGATCTCAGAAAAGCTAGTGTAGAATACGTCGGTGACTCAGCATTTATAATCGGTCACCTTTCCTAAATCTCGGGAAGCGTTGGCTAACGCGTTGAGGAAACCTCCTGTGAAAGAAATTACATATATTAATTAACTGAGAAGATCTGAAACACCTACCTTCAAGCACTTAATGTAGGATGAGTTTACACATTTTAATCGAGCCTCTGTGTTGTTTAAACATTTGAAAACCTATATCACTACTCCGAGATTGCATGCTGTCAAAAAATAACTGTTATACTAATGGAATAGAACAAGGACATCAAATTTTCAAGTGTTTCAGAGGGTGAAGAAAGATTCACAAATAGTATCCGATGTACCCGTAATGACTCAGAGTCGGAGAGCCGCAGAGCCCTCAGGTCGACAGGGCAAAGGGGAGATTCAGCGAAACAGTAGAGGAACTAGACCACGCGCAAGTTACAGTAGTAGCGTCCTCTTCGTTGAAGCCATCATGGTTTGTCTTCTTCTGGCGCTACACTACCATCCCTCTGAAAGAAGCATCATGCTGTTGCTAATCTAAACGTAGAAAAACACACCCATGTAAGCGTGAACAGCGCCTCACGTGTTGTTTTGCAATGATAATGTAGCGGACAAAACGACATAGGGCGGCTCTCCTATAATCAGAAGTAATAAGGCTTAAGACGGATACTACAGGATATAAGGAAAGGTGTGATAATGATCGGTATCGGCTGGAAAGCCTCTCGTTGTTAAGATCACTGATGCGACGAATAACCTTGTACGTTCCAAAGCAGCACTTAAGTTTTCCTGACAGAGGTCTTTGGTGCATCGGTGCCCATACCCAGACCTTGTTAAAATGTCTAAAATGAATGTCACGTGTCCGGAAATTGCAGCGATGAGCATCGATACGTTGCTGATGTTGTCGAACATCCTCCGCACTCTCGCATGCTATTGGAGCGTCATCGGCTACACTGTCAGACGGCTGGCGCGGCAGCATAGCATCGAGCACTGGGTCAGCTATCAAGGCAACATACGTGTTGACTCCTACAGTTCAAATATCATAAGGGAACATAACATAATGTAATAACTTGTCCCACTTCCGATGGTCGCCGTCTATGTGCTATAAATGGCGATCATATCAGCCGCCTTGTTCAGCCTCTCCGTCAGACAACTTGTTTGCGAATTATACGCAGTAGTGCTGCGGTGGCTGGTACAGCTTACAAGCAGGATCTCTTGTAGACGTGGTGCCAGAAATCCGGCACCTCATGCAGTGATCAAAGTCATTGGTGTGCCATATATCGGAGGTGAATGAACTCGACAAAAAATTTCGCTGCCTCAGTAACTATCGCGGACGTAACTACGCGGGAAGATCGCATAGCGCATTAGGTAGTCAAACACTACTATCATGTATTGTTGCGGGAATGGCACGTTGGAAATTTGCCCCGTCAATTTATTTAAACTTTGTGTAACGGAGCACGAGGCGGTTCGATTGATTGAAGAATTCCCGCTGGACGTATGGGTGGCGTTTCACGCCATTGGCACTCCCCACAAGTTCTTGTGTTTTCACGCACATATTTTGTTAGTTTCAACCATTAATACTTTTTCCAAAATAAGTGAAAGTGCTTGGCTGTAACGAAGGTGACCATGTGTAGGGTCACCTTGACAACCTTCCGTGGTATCACTGCGTCCATCTTGCGACACAACAAGAGGCCACGATGTCTGGCTTTTCTAAAGTTCTTTTTGTACATGGAGCATTTCCTAATTCTAAACGTGGATAGAATACGCAGAAATAAACAAGGTACCATATCTTCGTCTCATTCGAGGTGCGCCATTGTCTGACGCAGTTGGAGATCATGTTTTTGTCGAACGGCTTATCCTTCAAGTGTATCACCGCAATAAAACTGTTCGCATCATCCTCGCTTCCTGGTGCCGGCTACCCCGGTGCTCAATACAAGCAGTCAGTGTCGTGATGTTTTCGGCCGGATACATATATCACAATGACGCCATGCCCCTACAGTCGAAGGCTCCATCGATCAAGCCACTTAACGGTATCCTTGAGGTTGCCGAGCCAATATCGTGACCATGCCGATACGGCTGGAACTTGGGTGTTGCCCAGATGACAGCGAGATGACAGCTCCTTTTCGGCAGTGGAGTATTTAGACTCTGAATTGGAGAGGGCTCGGCGAGCATACACAGTAAACCGCGCAGAGCCGTGCTGCAAATGCACAAGTACTGCCCCCCAGGCCATTGTTGCTGGTGTCGGTATGGAGTTCAATGTCGGCATCTTGATCGATGTGGCTTACTATAGGTGGTGTTTGAAGGAATTTTAGTTGGCTGAATGCTGACACTTGCTCTTCGTTTCACTTAAAGGCGCATTATCCTTTGTAAGGTGGATCGGCGGTGCGGCGGTCTGAGCGAAGTTCTGGACAAAATGTCTTAAGAAGGCGCACAAATCGAGACATCTCACACTCTTTTTGTCCGATGGCCGTGGGAACGACATTAAGGACACTGTGTTATCAGGCTCTGGCTTCACGCCTGCATTGGTATAATTTTGCATGTCATTCTATGCCAAGAACTTTTTTCTGCTCTGTGCATTGTGCTGTTCGGCTCCATGCTAGAAACATATTTGTATGCCCAAATCAGTTCTTGCGTTTGTGTGCGTTTGTAAGAGCGGTCCGCCTCTACAACTCGAGTGACGCAAGCAGCCAGGCCACCGTGCTGTACTCGCCTGCTAATTATGACTCTTCGGCTGGCGACGATGGCTTCGTGCCGGTGCTTAGCAAGAAAGTAAAGCGAAGACTACACAAACGACAAGATTCGTCCTCATCAAGTACGTCCACGGTCATCACTACGCGAGGGCCTCCGACACACACTGTCTTGTTTGTGCCAGAGACGCCAACAGGCAATCTGAATCAACTCAACAGGCAAGTCACGTCTGTGTTCCTTGAAAGCCTCGTCCCTGGAAAGATAGAAGACGTTAGAGTGAATTCTTACAAAAACATAATTGCCATTGTTGTCATGGAGTGGACCGCATTGGAGAGATTAACCGCCATCAACAAACTCGACGACATCAGTGTGCGCTCAGATATTCTTCAGGACAGTGGCACTATGGCCGGCGTCATCTACAATGTTGACGAGGCCATCGCTGACACCGATCTACCGGTCTTAATCAAACCAACATCAAATAGCATCTCCATACTGCAAGTCCAGCGCCTCGGGAGATCGAAATGCATCAAGCTCACTTTCAAGGGAGACTGCATACCATCGCATGTGGAGGTTGGACATTTCCGACACCCAGTACGGCCTTTCGTGCCCAAGCCACTTCAATGCGGAAAGTGTATGAAGATCCGGCACGTAAGTGTGGTCTGCAAAAATTCCATCGTGGGTCCTAGATGCTCCGAGTCGCATAGAGGCGACATTTGCCGCGCAATTTTTCTCAAGTGCGCCAACCGCCATGGCCCTCATGACTCCTCCTCAAAGGACGGCCCCCCGCTTAAAGACAGAACGGGCAGTGCTGAAGGCAATGGTGCGTGATCAATCTACACACAGAGAGGCCGCTGCTAAGGTGCGACGGCGTCGTTCGCGTCGCTGAAGATCATCGAAGAAAGCAGTTAATTTTGATAGCAAGGCCGCGAGTACTCCTACATCTTGTCCTACTCCTATGCCTGCAGTTTTAAATCAAGGGACCTCGAAGGCAGTGAATCTGGAGGTGCTGCCTGAGACGTTAACTGGCCACCGCTACCAAAACCTTCCACGTCCGCTGTGCCAGGAAACTTGCCGCGAACCGAATGTCCGGCTCCTACTGCCGAACTAGAAAAAAGTCATGATGTGGGACATGGCCAAGACTTACAGGTAATTGCTATTCTCATGTCCATGATGAATGCAATCCGCGCTGTGTTATCTAGCCTGCACACGCCAGCTGCACAGAATTCGCTACAGGTTCTGGAGTGGCTCTACAGTAGCAGACACAATGGCTCCCCCAGCATTAACATCTGGAAATACACTCAAGGACGCCTCTATTTTTCAATGGAATGCCCGTGGGCTTCAGTCCCGAATTGCAGATATTCGACAATATGTTCATGCAAATCGCATCCCCATCCTTGTTATTTGTGAGCCGAATGTACCAAAGATATTACGACTGTCAGGCTACGAGGCATTTGCATCGCCAACGCACCAGGAAAACAGCTATGTCATCATTTATATTCGACAAGAACTCACATATGTAATCCATCCGGTTACTCCCAGCAACGACAACCAGTACGTTTGCATGACAGTGAAGAAGCGCAATCTCACGTTTACACTTGTGGGTGCGTATATGTCGCCATCCAGTAGTTTTAACGCCACACGATTGAGCGACTTGATGGCGATTACACCTGGCGCTTGGATCATCATAGGATGCTTTAACGCTCACCACATGATGTGGGGAAGTGTTCGAATGAACCTCAAGGGAAGCAAGCTTGTGTCCTTTGCCTCTGATCATGACCTGAAAAGTCTTAATGACGGTACACCGACCTTTATTTGACGGACAACTTACAGCAGCTGTCTTGATTTAAGTTTCGTGTCTCGATGCCTTACCAACAACGTCCAATGGTTTGCAGATATAGAAACACATGGAAGTGACCACATTCCTACATATGTGATCATTAATGTCCTTCCCACATCTACGTCTGTCCCACGAATGCGCCACATCGATTGATCGGTATTTCAAGCACTTATGGAAGTTGCTTGCACAGCAGGCCTCTCTGAAAAGTATGTAAGAGAAAATTAGGGAGGCCATGATAAACGCGACGTCTTTTTTCACCCCAATGCCTACCTACAAAGAGTTTGATACGGAATTACAGCGCCTGCGAGCATTGCGACGGAGGGCGGATTGTAGATACCGACGCACGAAGTCGTGCCTCGACCTCAGAGATGCGAGGCGCCTGCAAATGAAAATTCAGCGCCGAATTCAAGCCCTCCAGGCAAACCGCTGGCGGTCATTCTGTGAAACACTTGATCCCCGCAAGCCTATATCACGCATCTGGAATGTCTTTCGTGGCTTCCGAAGATCCCCTGAACAGCTCTACCCATTCAAATCTCTCGCACTCTATCAAAGACGTAGTGAGGTCGAGGTAGCAGAAAATTTCTGCGCTAGGGTAGAAGGGCAATCGACTCCAACGGCAACGCCGCATTTCAACGATGTTCCAATTTCACGGGATTCACGAATGGCCCTTCCCTTCTTCCTGGGGGAACTTGACGCTGCGCTGGCTTCTTGCAGACGGTCATCATTGCCGGGTCCCGACGGTGTAACATACACTGCGCTTGTGAATCTTGAACAAGAAACTAGGCACGCTCTTTTGGAATATTACAACAAATCATGGAGTCAGGGTGCAGTTCCAGACGAGTGGACGTGCAGTCGTTTAGTTCCGCTCCTGAAACCTGGCAAATCACCTCTGGACTTGCCATCATACCGTCCAATTGCACTGGCTAGTTGCGTTGTTGAAGCACTTGAAACAATGCTGCCTACACGTATTGAATGGTACCTAGAGCGCTACCGCATATATCCGGATATTATGTCAGAGTTTCGACGTTCACGCTCTTCGATAAACAACGTGGTGGACCTGGTATCATCTGTACAAAACCAAAACATTTTGAAGCGCTTACGCGCGGCGTTGTTCCTGGATATAAAGAGCGCATATGGCAACGTCACTCACCAGGCCATTTGGACGCTCTGGAAGCTGCCGAGCTTGGCGGTCGTGTTTTTTGCTGGACACACAGTTATTTATCCAACAGATCTCACTTTATGCAGACTGAGGATGGCCCAACATCTTCTCCTTTCACTTCCTGTGGAACCCCACAGGGCGGAGTATTAATCCCAACGCTTTTCAATCTTATTCTTGTCGGACTTGTCGACTTAATACCAGAATCGGCGCAACTTTCAGTATATGCAGACGACATCAGCATCTGGGCATCAGGAGCTACGCGCCCACAGGTTAGAGCGAGGCTTCAAAAGGCGGCAAGTATAGTTGCGACCTACCTCCACCTGCGTGGCCTACAAATATCAACTGCAAAGTGCTCGCTAGTTGCATTTACACGCAAGAATATGTCACCTTACACCGTACGCATTGATGGAAAAACCAATACCCTACGAATGCAGCCATCGCTTTCTGGGAGTTATCATCGACCGAAATCTTTCGCGGACTCACCATATTTCATTCAGGAAAAGGAGACTGACTCACGTACTTGCCTTTATTGGGGGAAGGTCATGGGAAGCGTCCGTGCGGTCGATGCTACAACTATACCGGGCATTTTATATGAGATTTCTTCGGTACAGCTTACCTGCAGTTAAAAATATCAAGAAATCCAACTTAGGAATTCTCAGAGCGTTCAAGCTTAAGCTCTGCGAACCTGCCTGGGATTGCCGAAATGTGCCTCTACGGCTGCTCCCATTTTAATTGCACAGGAGCATGCCATATCTACCTACCTAACAGTTGACTCCCTGAGGGCACATTTCCGACACATCTCTTGGGTTCCCTGTCATCATTTGGCCAGTCTTCCCATTACCGGGCCACCTACATCATTTACAAAGACCGTTGACGCGCATCGCGCTATACTGCCGTCCCAGTTTACACCCGCATTTAGACCATCCTCTCCACTATGGAGCCTGCATAAACCACACGTGATTCTTTCAATACCCGGGATCAGGAAGAAGGTCGGGCTATCGACGACAGAAATGAAACAAATGACTCTTGAATACAACCATGAGTACCATCCAAATCGTTTGCACGTCTGCACCGATGGTTCAGTGAATGTGGTGAGTTCCTCAGGCTCCATGGTCATACTCAAAATTAATAGAGAAATAAAAGTTAGGACAATTCACCAGACTTCTTCAACAGCTGCAGCGCTAACCGCTCTTCGTGTCGCAATTAGGCATATCAGTCAGCAGAGCCCCCAGCAGTGGTCTATTTTCGCAGACTCAAAAGCCGCCCTGCAAGCAATAAAAGCGGCTCTTCGCCGTGGAGCTCATGAACAAGTCGTTACAGAAATACGACAAATTCATCACTGTGCAATTAATGGAGGACATGACATCATCTTCCAGTGGCTTGCAGGACACAGCGGCATAGCGGGCAATCTTCGGGCGGACGAAGTCGCACGAACAGCCCACCAAGACGGCGATTGTGTGTTGATTCCCTTTTCCAGGGCGGACGCAGCGGGCAGGCTTCACGCACTTGCGCGGGAACACACACTCTCCTTGTGGAATTCTGGCCAGTTTGCGAACTGCCGCTTAAAATACCTGGACTCTGACCTGAAGCTCCGCCTTCCACCAGGCCTACCCCGACGCGAAGAAACTTTGCTGTGCCGCCTGTGGGTTGGTGTAGCATTCACAAACTCGTATTCTTTTATGATAGGCATGGCAAACAGCCCTACATGTACAAACTGTGGATGCGGCGAGTCTATAGGCCACATTCTTTGTGAGTGCCCGATATAAAGTGAGGAAAGAAAGTGTCTGTGCCGTTTGCTGGAGCATTTAGATGGACGTCCATTTAGTGAAACTAAGATTTTAGGTCCCTGGCCACGGCGATCGTCTGCGGCGAAGGCCTCCCAGGCCCTGCTCCGCTCTATTAGAAGCACAGGCCTAATCGAACGACTGTGTTTGCTATGACAGGACTGTAACGAGATGTGATGTGGCGTGTCTGTTACGTGACGGTATTAACTTCAACTATCCCTCTCTCACAACTTTTATATCCACTCATCCCCTTCCCCCAGTGCAGGGTAGCAAACCGGTGTCTTTTACTGGTTAACCTCCTTGCCTTTCCTCCTTATATTCCTCCTCCTGACAGATAGGTAGAAATCAATGCTACGTTTTTTTTCTTGACGTTGTGTTGTCTGCATTCAGTCTCTAGTTGCACATACTACAGAGAGATTTATGCGCCCTGCAGCGTCACTAAATCCTAGCGCTAAACTAGAATGTAGCGACCTAATTTTTCTTTAAAAGAGCGGACTCCAAACCCATTGACCCTCTTAGGGGAATATTTGGGTCGCAGCTATCTTGCTGGCTGTGGTACGCTGCACCTGTTGTTATTTATCAGGAGGGTGCTACCTTTATTCAGGCAGCGACAACGTCTCGTCACGCACATTCTTCGCGGGTATACTCCGTGGGAGGCAGGGCTGTCTTTTTTCATAGCGGCGAGCACCTGCAGCAACAATTCAGGCAACCACTCTCTTGCTGGCATTGGGACGTGGCATCTGTTGCTTTTGTGAGGAGGGGCACTCCTGGGATAGAAGAAAGAACCGTGTCTCGCCGCGAGTATTACTCCCGTCTGTCTCCTCTGCGTTGGAGACGGGGCTTTCGTGAGGAAGGGCGCTCGCATGATGGAGGAAGCGACCGTGTTTCGGCGCAAGCATTCGCATGGGAGGTGGGGCTTTTAGGGACGCTTCCGTGATGGAGGAAGCGACCATGTCTCGTCACGAGTATTCTTCAATTGTCCCATGCGCGGGAGACGGGGTTGAATCTTTTTTTGGGAAGGACAATAACAATTCAGACATGGTTAACCAATCGTTCATTTCTAAGTGGACAGCGGCGTTTCAGGCAGAAAAGTGCGCCAACACAAGTTAAAGGGCAAAAACGGAAACGGCTTCCTAACGCCATCTTTCCACTGCGCGTGTCCGGTTTCCCTTTTGTTGAAAAGGGCCAGCGAGTTGGGCCGAACAAGTATGAGGAATTTCATAAGCCTAAGAAGTGTGAAGGGGGAGGCGCCGTGGGGAATGAAAGTAAAAAATGAAGCTCCTGACTAAAAAAGGTGCAGACTCTTACCGGAGAGAGTAACATTCAATATATTTGATTGGCTTTGTTCTGTCAGCTGGGCACTGGGTCCCAAGCTAAGTTCCATTCACGGGGCAGTAGCCGCCTTGATTGACCTTTTGATTGGTTTGACTTGGAGTTCATCCTTGCAGAGTATATTGCAAATATTGTCGCTGTATTTGTCCCCTAATGCATGATCGCCTGCTGCTTCAACGATACCAAATCAAAACTTTCGGAGAGGTCTCACCTGCCCCAAAATGAAACAATCATCCTTAAAATTACTCCGACGATGTTAAGTCTTAGAGTTTGACTTTGACCGGGGGAGCCAATCTGCACTGAGCACTCACCTGCCTCCCCCCTCCCCTCTATATGTCCTCTCTGCCTGGCCTCCTCCTTTAAAACCGTTCTTCAAAAGAGATACTGGCTCTGTGCTGAAAAACCTCGAAACTGCTTTAAAGAGGACAGCACCCCAGAAAGCGCTTACAGAGGACACGGTATATGGTGTTGCTTAGGGAGAACTTTTTTGTGCGCTGAGCCGTAGGCGCTGCACCCTTTCGAGATCCGCGACGCAGATAGGAAGGAGGAAAATATACCGTGCTGCGTGTGTGGCTTTCAATTCACAGCCAACTTTCGCTGCACTACTGCATCGTCAAACCTATCGTTGTTGGGACAGTCTTCGGAGAATTCCCGAGTACGTTATACCAATTTTGGCAATCGACGTCCTTTTTTGCGACTTTGACGGACTTATCTACTCCGTGGAGAACGTGCGCTCGCTTGTTCGAGCCTGAGCACCATTCACAAGACCTTAAAGACGAAGTTATACCTTTCTGGCGGAAGAACTTTTGCATGCGGTGTTTGCATCCAGGTAAGGGGCAACCATTATTCGTCGACAAGACCTCGTCCGGCACTACAAGCAAGATACCGCCAGCCACGCTGCCGCCGCTAGACCTAATTAGGGGCAAGCCAACGGCAAACCTAACCCCGGCATTCCCAAAATTGAAGAAACGGAGGCCGCTCGCTACCAAAAGGCGAGTGCCTTTCCCACAACTCCCCCTTAACGACTACAACATAGTTGCCATTTAAGAGGCTGCAATTTAGATAAATTTGCGCCATGCCAACTCAAACTTGCCATGTTCGAGGCCGCCAACGTTCAGCTCAGGCCACGCTAACTTAAGACATTGTCACGAAATCGGCGCCCCTTTTCATCAGCCGGTACGGCGCGAGGCCCGCACGGCGTCGCGTGGAAGGCATGGAGAGAAAAGCCCCCTTCCCCGCGTGGGAGAGCGCGTAGCTTTGTACGCGTTGCCGTCACCCTCTTTCCCATTGCCCGGGGAGGACGGTGGTTCATCGGACTGGAATCAGCCAGAAATTTCCAGCATGTTCTATGGGACCTGGCCAATGGCGACGCGCGGCTCGACGGGAGGAAGAGAGAGCGCTATAACCAGCGAAGCTAAGTGTGTGTGCGCGCTAGCTTTGACGCTTGCTAACAAACAGACGCGGCGCGCCCTATTTAAAGAGACCGCGCCGTTTGATGAGTCAGTCGGTCAGTCAGTCAGTTCGTCAGTGCTTTGCGACGTGCTCGCCTGTGCTTCGGCTGGACTCCCGGGGATCACCCGCTGCTGGCAAGCCCACGGACTTTCAAGGGAGCGGCGCTCGTCTCGTATGGCGGCCACATCGTGACTCTTGAGGCGTCGGACTGCAACAGTGCCCGGTGAACAATTTGGTGTTTGTTTATGTAACTCTCTCGTGTTTGATCTGTTGTAAAGCCTCCGTGTTATTGAATCATTCTGTAATTGCATGCTTAGCGTTTGTTATTCTGTGAACCTCTCGTCTGTACATTTCAAGTGATCTTGTGTATCCCTTTGTATCGTCTCTTGCTGTGCATAAATTGTGTTTTGTTTGTTACTTCTGACTCCGATCCTTACTCTGGTTTGAACCGGCGACCACTGGGCACCAAACGACCACCCCCTTCTGTCACTACAAGGTAGCTGAATTCCGGCTGAGCTTGCCACGCAGATCGAGGGCATCTCCTTTGCGACCGGAACAGCTACCCCCACTCACTCTAAGGGTGTCTTGGAGTGTGCGCACCTTTAAGGGCGCATCGTTAATAATACCCCCTAATTATTAACGAGTGACAGACATAATGCGAGCTATTTTCATAATTAGCACGGCCCCTGTGAGCACCTTCCCAACTAAAAACCTATATGCGATTTTAATGGATGCTATCTGAAATAATATGAGATTGTGCTGGAGCCGATGTGGGGCATAAGGTGTCCATAAAGAAGCATGGAGGACTAGTAGGCGGACGCGCAGGCTAAACATGTAGAACCTATTTCCCCTTAACAGACCAGACTCCTATAACTCCAGTATATTCTCTGTGGAATATATATTAGGAGTTGTAGGACCTGTGAATAGGCCCCATGTACAATGATACAGGAGTTTAGCGTGCTCATCGGATTTGTTTATGCAAGGCTACAAAGGCAAAGTGCTGAGACACAGCATGTGCATACTTGCGGTATCCTAACTAAAAAAGATCAGGATTTAAAAACAACAAAGCATTTTTCAAATTTTAATTAAGGGGACATTATTAAAAGTTTATTCTCCTTATTCACATCTGCATGGATCCGTAAGCGTATGCGTTAATTACAAGCAAAAATCGCTTACATATATATATTGCATATATATATTGTCCAAACTTATATTGCAAGTTTATATCTGCAACTGATGACATGCCTTCAATGCGAAAGTGAAGGGAATAAATTCGCCTTTCAGCAGTTACGTAGTAAACATGCTCGAGCATAACTGGAAGCGCGTCACCGCCCGCATCAATATCTGCATGTCAAAAGCAATGCTTATTTAAGTGTTTGTATATTCAAAAGGCCTAGAAAATGAAATATAGCCACTACTGCTCCGATGACAACATTTGAAGCTAACAAATTCACCATGAAATGCGGCACTGCACGAGATACCTTTGTAGTAGAAAGAAAAACGCGTTCTTACACATATAAACCATATCCAGCACATAGCATATTCGAACATTATAACATGTACGAGAAAGAAACTGATAAGTTTGAATCATTGGTGATATCGGCTATCCCTGGTTATAAAAAAAGGTTCCGCATATTTACACGGCCAATCGCAGAAGGACAAGCGTATTCGAAAAAAAGACACGAAGTGCGAAATAGTATAGTAGCGCTACAACAGGACGCATATAAAGAGTGCAACCAACGGTCGCCGTTGTGCTAGGATGCAAGAAGCCTATGCCATAAGCTGCCCTGACAGCCTCGAATAAGAAAGGTGGTAAGGTAGGCATAAACGTTTTATAGAACTGACTACTTAGACCTTGCGGGCGAGGAGGCTTCCGGTCCTGTAGTGAACAGAGTGTCCTGCGCAGAAGTGCGGCAGAACCCGTAAGAATACGGTTCAATTCCTGGCTCGGATGATAATTTTTATTTCATTTTCCTTGCCTTTAATCTGCCTACGTTATTTTACATATGTGAACAAGTTTTTAGCCTGGATCGGCATTATTCACAGAACGAGGGCCGCCGACCACAGCCTATGAAACCCACAAGTTACAATTATCAAGAGGAGACATATGCAGCGGCATCAGACGACTCGGTGAGAGATATAATTTACAGAACCTCCGATGAAAGCTCGCCGGAAGTGGTATGACAAGGCTTCATGGACCGCAAAACGAGTGTCGTGATTGTCGAAGCTCGTCATTTTGCCGCTCCGAAATGATCCAGATCGCTCTCAAAGCGAACAACATTCCAAGCCAGATTTACTACTTGGGATCCGTCTTTCACATACACCCTTATCGTGAACAAGTAGAAACCTGCTACAACTGCAGAATAGCCAACGCATGCTACTGACCCTAGGCCATCGATGTGGCGAGGACCATCCTGCACCTCGTGATGGAGAACAACTCTCATGAGAACCCGACTGTGCCGCGTGCCATAGAGCACACCACACTGGGAACCGAAAATGCAAGCACCAATACATTGTGCGGAAACGACAACCATATACTGAACGCGGGTTCGGCGCGCACCCTTGTTAAGTATATCACAAACACCTCACGTGAAACATCATTCGAGATCCAGGCAGCGATCTTCGAGCCGGGCGAGGGATGAAGCAAGTAACCATACCAGAGACAGATCCAGCTCCTTCGCGCCGCACACGTATCTGTACGTCACCCATGTGTCACCTGATTGCACATTGAGGACTTTCAAAAATATTCTCCCGCCCAGCGGAGGAGTGTGTCCCCGGTGGCCGTCGCCAGAACTAGCGGTGCTGCCGCATGGCCTCCGAGATCACCCTCGCGCGCGTTTTTCTCTCCGGCCGTTCCAATCGGCGCGCGCCCCATCCAAATGTTTTAAGTTTGTCAGTTCCTCCAGGCGCCACCAGGCGACAGTGCGCGCCTATGTGTCGATGCATCATCCAGCCCGCTCGCGGCGTATCTGCGCTGGCGGTTCTCTCGTTTTTTTGCGCGTACATTGACGAACATTTTGTTACGAGCGTGTCACGTAGCCTTTCGTTTTTAACTGATTTTCCAGCAGACTTACCGCAAGGTATGTCCGAAATATTTCACAATTAGGGTATTGTGTTTACTACCGAAGCTGAGGGTTGAAGTTGTTGCTGCGTTCACATAATGCGTTCCGTTCTACTTAGAATTTACGCATTATGCTCGTGTAGATAGTTTTCTTTGCTTGTGAAGCAGTGTTTCGTCAAGACTACCTCGTGTAAGTGGTAGTCTTTGTCTGCCTATTGGTCCCTCGAGAACCCGGCAGTCAATCAACGTTACGAGCGTATGCTCAAGTGGCCAAAGGCATGCATTTTTCTCAGCTGCAAGATCTTGTTGCAGTTTGTTGAACTAATAAGACATTCGTTTCCCTTCCCATTTTTAATCCTAAGGCTTCTGCGCTTGCTTGCAAATATAACAAATTCCAGTGGAGCGTACATCGCTACAATCCATGTGTAGCGTACATGTCGCTAGCTTACGTTGCTTACTTCGAGGGGTGCTCTTTTCTAGCTTTGTGCAGCAAGAAAGAAAAGTTGCTTAGGGCACAGCTTATCAACGCAGGGAAAAATTGTAATTGATCAAGCACCTTACCGGGAAAAAAAGAACTGCTGAGCAAGACAGGAGCTACGTGTTTAGTCTGGCGAGTTTTATCTTTGTGAATAGAAAAGTACGCAAGTAGTCATCATGTGGTGATTGAACTTTGTAAATAACGAAATGTTTTTGTGTACTTCTTGATTGTGCTTGCCCATGTTGTTTTCTCTTTGTCCGCCTCATGAATTTTGTAAATAAAGGAACATATCTTTTTTAAAGTGCTCACGGTGTTTGCCTCGTAATTTTGTTCAGAAAGTGGTTAGTGTCATTACAAGCGGCGGTGTTTAGTGCCAAAAATGTTCCGATAAGTTTCGCATATCTCTGAAAGTTAATGAAAAAATGCTAACTTGTGTGGCTGGCGTGTATGATAGTGGCATTCTGTAGTCTAATCATAATTAGCTTGAATTAACCCATTTACTCCGCTTAGGCCTCTGCGTGTATAGGCATAGGAGTAAAAATTAAAAATAAAAGCATTGCACTCAGTCTGTAGCATATGCAAACAAGTGAAAACAAGAAATAAGCTGAAACTCGCGTGATAATTGCGCACATTTATGATATAGCGAGCCGCGTGTTTAACAACGAGGTAATAGCTTCTCCTCACTTTCGTTCGTATAAGCTGATCCGTTTTTAACGGGATCACTTCCGAAAACCTCGCATATACTCATATGACGGCAGAGATGCCTGAACATGCCCCGATTACCCTTCACCTTTATCGCACTTTTTTTTTATTACGCAAATTTTCCATAAGGCATATTATAAAAACCCATGTAAGTTGTTTTCCGTAAGGACTCTATCGAACTTGCGTGCTTACGATCTTCCAAGGTTGCTTTGAAACCGTGCGAGAAAAAAAATAGCTGTGCATCAAAGTAAGCAATAATCATGTGGCTGTGGCGGAACCATTTAGAAAATTGCATTCGTGCGATGGATGTTTATGTAAATCGCCGCACTCGTAAATACTGTATTTAGGGAGTTAATGAACTCGCAAATGTACGGCGACAAAACAAAATGACGCGGAACCGCAACAGAGAGCGCCAGAGCACGCATGCATGCTTCGGGCAGGCATGCAGCTTTGGGTAGTCGCTCACTAACTTCGCGCATGTGGGCCTTATATTAATAGTACTTTAACGATAGCGAAATTGTTGGCTGCCGTCTTGCCCGTGGCATTTTAGAGCTAGCCGCTCGACTGTGGTACGAGCGCAAGCTGAGGAAGCTCGTGTTATACAGTTTGCGCCGAGCTGCGGCAGAACACTTGATGCATAGGTGGCGGGCGCCGCGGTGCGGCGAAAGACGCTGCCACGCCCCTTTTCCAACACGCTCTCTCCGGCCGATTGGAACGGCCGGAAAGAAACGTGCGCGCGGAGGTGATCTCAGAGGCCATGGCTGCAGTCAACTCTTCCTCCTTGCCGGGCGCGTCGTCTGCTACGCGCGGCGTGGAAGCGTGGACCGGCCAGCACACAGGTAGCTTTTAAGTGCTACCGTTGCACAGTACATGGCTACAGTATAATTAGAACGATTCCCGGCTTCGAACTTTGGATTCGAAGCCACGCATCATCTGCTAACTGGAGCAGACTGTTCATGCAATGCATGGAGTCCGACTACTCGCATCAAACGTTGTAGTGAACACAGATTACGAATAAACGGCCTCCGCCATCGTATTATCAGAAGCTCTTTTCTTCGTGTCTTACATTTTAAGTAGGGTATAAAATACAGCTCCATATCAATGTAAAAAAAAAGTTTTTTCGCTGTGTCTTTTAAAACAACGTCAAATGTGAAGAGTTATTTATAGAGGAATCCGTGAGAATGGAATTGCGCACTACGAAAGGAAATGACTGAACAGGCATGAGTCTATTCAAAAACGCTTATTCCAAGTAATCAAAGGAAGTTGTGAATTTTTGATTATTGCCTTAGTCTCGCCCTTGAGAGATACCTTCTTCCTCCTTTACGTACAGTTACGTTTTGCCACCGACAAGTGTGACAGCTGACGCGGCCACCGCGAAGCGAAGGGCAAAGCAGCGAGCGTTGCGGCCATTTCGGCGCCGGCCAGCCGGCCACACAACGCTTCCTCCCGTGGGCAAGTCTCGGCGTGTTCGTGCCACACGCCAAATGTGTGTGCGTGTGTGTCTGTGTGTGTGTGCAAATGCTGGTCAATCCCGGCGCTCGAGGGGCAGTGCGTCGCCCTCGCCCGTCTGCAGGAGGTGGAGGAGATGCGGTCACGCCACCTGCGATTGAGTCATCTTGTCTTGTCTGAACTTCCAAGGCTCTCCCTTTCCCTCCAAACTGGCAAGCCTATAAAAAGCAGCGGGAGACTCCGCTGCGACAGACTACTTTGGAGGCCCCTTAGAGATGACGCTAGACACCAGCTGTATGAGAGTGTCTGTATTTTCTCCGGGCAGCTTCTGTGGCCTTTTCTTCATGATGTTGTAGTAAAGGTTGTTTCGTTAGAAGACGCCTCGTCGTTGCTGTGACCGTTGATGCCGTCCGCCGAGCCACGGAGCCGCCTAGCCAACGCTACCGAGGGGCCGCGACCCGCATTTAACAACTGGCGTTAGCGGTGTTTAACTGGTGGCAGCGGTGTGATACCCAGGCGCGACCCAAACATAATAACTTGTAGGCAGCGGCGGGATGACCAAGCCGTAACCGTGGTCGATGGGACGAGCCAGGCGATACCATCGTCCAACAACTGGTGAACAGCGGAGGGACGAGGACGACCAAGCCGTGACCGTGGTGGGTGAAATGAGCCAGGCCTCACCGATGTGAAACATCTGGTGGGAAGAGAGGAGATATCCCATGCGTGACCCACGCAACAAGCAGCTCAACGGAAAGCCGGGAGCAGTGCAACGAGCCCTGTGTGATGACTGGTTGCCTGCAGCAGAACGACTGCGTTGGATTCTTGGCTGCGAGGTTTGGTGAGTGCGGGAATTTCTTTAACTGAGTTTTGCCAGGTTTTTGTTAAGTAGACAACAGAGCTGGTAATTGGGTTGCCGTTTTTACTGGGTTAATTGCAGCAAGGCAATGGTGCACGGGCAGTAGAGAAGGCAGCACTCGGAACAGCCATAGATTTGGATTTAAAGTCGTTGCGCAAACCGAAATTGCTGGAGCTTGCGAAGGAGTTGGGTCTGAAATTGTCAGACAAGCTCAGAAAACCAGAAGTGTTAAAGGCTATTGTTGCGTTTAAAGCTGATGATGACGAGCTTTCGGAATGCCTTGAGATCATTTTGGAACGTGAAGAAAAAGAGGAACGTGAATGTAAGGAAAGGCTAGAGAAAGAGGAACGTGATCGTAAGGAAAGGCTAGAGAAAGAGGAACGTGACCGTTAGGAACGGCAAGAGAAAGACGAGCGAGACCATCAACTCGCTATGGAAATGAAACGTCTCGAAGTAGACGCGGGACGCACTGGTAGTGCAAGTCGGGCTCACGGTGCAGAAGAACGGGAATCGTTCAAAATGAGTGACCTGATGCGGCCGTTTAAGCTTAGAGAGGACATTGGTTTATTCCTGGTTAACTTCGAGCGAACGTGCGAGAAGCAAGGGTTTTCTCGGGAAACGGAGCCACAGCGCTTGCTCACTTTGTTACCCGGTGAGGCGGCAGACGTAATCGCTCGCTTGACAAAAAATGAAACAGAGGATTACGACAAAGTAAAATCCAGTCTGCTAAAAAAGTACAGGCTGTCAGCAGAAGCATTTCGTCGGAAGTTTCAGGAGTATGAGAAAAGCTAAAGTGAGTCGTATAAAGACTATGCCTACAAGCTCATGTCATACATGTATGAGTGGCTCAAAGAAGAAATAGCGTATGGTAACCACGATAAGGTTCTGCAGAGTTTCGGGCTGGAACAGTTTTACAGTCTGTTACCCGAGAACGTGCGGTACTGTGTCATGGATAGGCCAGATGTTAGTACGGTGGATAGAGCCGCCAAGCTAGCTGTAGAGTTTGTGACCCGTCAGGCTCGTGGAGCTAAGGACGGTCAACAGGGGAAATTCGGCTCAATTTGAGAGGCCGAAGTTCACGCCCTTTAAAGCCAAGGAGAATAAAAGTGGTGCGGATGCGAGTGAAAGCAGTCCGGCCGACATAAAGCGATGGTGGTAGCCGAACGGAAAACGAGGTTCGAGGCAAGGCAATCGCGCGTCTGTTATACGTGCCAGCAGCCTGGTCATTTTTCGGCGCAGTGTCCAGGAACAAAACCAAAGATCGTGTTTTCGTCATTATGCAGAAATGACGAGAACATGAAGCTTCTCGAACCGTACACCCGAGACCTCCTCGTGAATGGGAAACAGTGTCGAGTGCTTCGCGATTCTGCGGCTACCATGGATGTGGTTCACTCCTCTTACGTAGAACCAGATATGTTCACGGGTGAGTGCGCGTGGATCGAACAGGCCGTGGATGCTCTCAGCGTGCGTTTGCCAATAACCAAAGTTCTTTTTGAGGGGCCTTTCGGGGCACTTGAGACAGAAGCGGCGGTGTCATCTGTGCTTCCTCCTCAGTAACAATAACTATTTTCAAACAAGTGCGATCCCCACTTGCGCGAAAAGGGGCTTGTGTTTGGGGAGGGTTGCGTACAGGCCTTGATCAGATCTAGAGCTCGGGAGCTTGCTACAAAGGCGGTAGTTCCGGAGAGGTTGTCAAGCAATGAGAAAGGGTCGGAACCACAGCACGTTGAGATTAAGACCACGTACTACGCTGTAGACACACGTGAGCCTGAAAAGGTAAAGATACCTGAGAGTGAACTACAGCTTGGGGAAACGACCGAGCAACGTGACCGCAGTAGCGAGCCGACCGAGCCTCGAACAGAACAGTATCGTGTTACCTTGGTCGAGCCACTAGCTGACAAAGTTAGCGCCGGCTCTAACGGCGAGAAGTCCGAAGTGACGCCGTTAAGCGAGGTGAACTGCACGCCGACCCAAGTAGCTGTAGGAGATACAGTTCCATCAAATGCGTGTGGGGAACTATCAGTAACGGAACCGCCTCTCGAGTCGAAAGCAGAGTTTGTGTAGAGTGTGGCGGAGAGGGAAATGAGCTAGAAAATGAGAAAATTCTGGTTACCGAAATCAGCTGTGTGGTGGAGCAGGGCACGCAAAAAACAAAGTGCCGATCAGGGAAACTGCGCAGCCCGCGAGTTGTGATCAGCCAGGGCAGACCAACGAGGAGTGCGCGTACACTGTAGATAGCGAGACTTTCTAAGGCGACAACGAGCGACCAGAGCAGAGTCAACATCGTTCGTGCCCCGATACCACGCTAGGTCGTATTCACGAGAGCAGCAACCCCAGCGCCAACGCGGATGCAGCACACATGGCCCTTACGCAATCCGAAGCGCCCCAGCTGTCGAAGGAGCCTGATCGTGCGCCGGTTAACGCTGAGCGAGACGACACGCTGAGTGGCGAGCCGCCAGATCAAATTCCTAGCAAGGGGACTGACTTGAGCAGTTGCTGTTCGGATTTGGCTGAAAGTGAGTCACGCGCTGCTGGCAGCGGTGCAGACGCGGCGTCGCACTTTGGCAACGTTGACGACACCGGTGCCTTACTAGCTCCAGTTACCGTTAGCGTGTCAGAGATGGCCTCAAAAGAAAGCAGAAAGCCGCTATTCAAGTGCTGTCGACGAAAAATGCGCAAAGGCAGGCGCGAGAAAGATTGCCGCATTCATAAGGAGACCAAACTCAAACGACTCCGAAAAGAAACTAGGAAGCTAATATTCTAGTGCTGCCGTAGAAAAAAGCGGAAAGGCAGGCGCGAGAAAGAATGAAGCAAGTTGAAGCTATCGCGAAAAAGAAAAGCGACTATGCCAAAGCCACAAATGCGCCCGTGCCGAGAAAATGCGTGACTGGTGCGCAAAACGTAAGGAAAGGGATAGGTTGTTTAAAAAAGCGAAAGACTCGTGCTCGCATGTGTCTTTGCATAGAAACAGGAGGGTAAGCATGTACCGGGAAACGGGCAGCCGGAGCTTCAGTGAAACGAGTGATCTCAACAGTAACACCGATGGCTTAAGTCGGAGCCCCTAACGTTAGAAGGAGCCTGTTCTCACTAGATGTTTTCTTCCTGACATAGGATTTTTAACAAATTGCTTGTATTATCTTCGTTTGAAGTGGTGTTTTTGAAAGCGCAATTTTCAAATTTGTGGACGCGTTCGAAGTGCTGCTGAGCTACCCTTTAATATAGATGGGGGCATAAGAGGGAAATAGTTTGGCATAACTTAGTGAAGTTTGTGCCGTGCTTGCTGGCTGACCGGTTGAGTCTTTAGCGTGGTTGCGATGTTGTGGGTTGTCAGAAAACTTTCCCGACGACAAGTTGCAGAGTGCCTTGGGAACCAGGACTTGCCAAGGAAGTCTTCAGGCTGTTCGGGCTCAAGAGTAGCCGAATCGGATGACCCCGGCTAGCAGCAACATCCCAATCCCTTCGGACAGCGGATGCAGTCTCCTGCCCTTCGGGATCTCCCTTCCCCGGCGGGGCAGTCTGTTACGTTTCGCCATAGACAAGTGTGACAGCTGACGCGGAAACCGCGTAGCAACTGGCAAAGCAGCAAACGTTTCGGTCATTTCGGCGCCGTCCGGCCGGCCGCCCAGCGCTTCCTCCCGCGGGCAAGTTTCGGCGTGTCCGTGCCACGCGCCAAATGTCTGTGCGTGCGTGTGTGTGCAAACGCTGGCCTAACTCGGCGCTCGAAGGAGAGTGCGTCGCCCTCGCCTGTCTGCAGGAAGTGGAGGAGATGGAGTCGCGCCACCAGCGATTGAGTCACCTCGTCTTGTCTGAACTTGCAGGGCTCTTCCTTTGCCTCTGAACTAGCAAGCCTATAAAAAGCAGCGGCAGACACCGCTGCGGCAGAGACTACTTTGAAGGCGCCGTAGGTACTACGCTAGACACCAGCTGTGTGAGAGTGTCTGTATATTCTCCGGGTCAGCTTCTGTGGCCTTTTCTTCATGATGTTTTATTAAAGGCTGTTTCATTAGAAGACGCCTCGTCTTTGCTGGGACCGTTGATGCCGTCCGCCGAGCCACGGAGCCGCCAGGCCAACGCTACCGAGGGGCCGCGACCCGAATTTAACAACTGGCGTCAGCGGTTGGCGTCACACATACACAGAATTAACCCTAACGAACAATTCTATATAAAATCCATACAGGAACTTGTTTGTTTCTTTATACAAATTTATTGTACAGGATCTTGGATATAGGATTGAGGGCCCCATTTCAGGAAATTCCGGTACTGCCCAGAAAAGTCCGAAATGAAACCACGCGTCGCTCTGATACCGAACTGTCCTGTACGGTAGATGGTCCTCGTTTCCGAAAAAAAACGCGTCGCCAGGTTGAAAAAAGCATGCAAAAATATAAAATAACGCTACATTTCAAAAATAAATAAAAATAAATACAATAAAAACTTCCACCTTCACGATTTTGAGACGGACGCTTAAACCACTGGTCTACGGCGAGTGTTTTTTTCTTTATTCCTTGGAGAAATTTCCGTAAAAAAAGAAAAACTCCACTTAGATAATCTTGTCCATGTCTAAAGCTACCAGGCAGCATAATACGAGCCCGCCATATCCCTAGCCCGACAATGCACCATTATCAAAATTCCGGGAGGCAAACACATGCATCTAGATATAGCATCCAATTTGGAGGTTCTTCACGTTCAGCAGACACACTCCTCTTAAAAGTACACTGCTCCCGAAACACGGTGTTGCATGATCTTGGTAGCTCTGCATGAGTGTCCAACATGCGGCTTTTCCAAAGACTGAACAGTCCCACCAACACAAGTAGATCGTAAGGCATGACAAAGTTTTTTGTCAGCAGGCAAAAATCTAATTCTATATGGTAATTTCAATGTCTTTTTTAAGACTTCTTTGTAGTATGTTCCAAAAGAACACAGCATCGCGGCACAAAATAAAGCAATGATCAGTTGTCTCACGCACGTTACAGAGACGACAATTCACCGACCAGGGCACAAACATCTCCTTATCATGAAGAAATGTCTTTACAGGCAACGCCGCTGAGGGTAATTTGTATACGAGTTCATATAGCACAGCCTTATGCCTTTGAGCCAAACGTCACCAACGTTTGCTTGCTCCAAGAGCGCGAACAAGAAATTCTGCCAAACTTTATCCAACGCCTTCGCCTGGTCAATTTGAATCAGAGCTATTTGGTCTTTCTCATCTGATACTGTCTCGATTACTGAACATGCAATATGGATGTGTGTTTGAATAGTGCGCCCTCTGATACCACATACCTGATGCGAACCTATCAAGTCCATAATGTCCAGCTGCAGATGACAACAAAGCACCTAGGCAAAACTTTTATAATCAACATTACAAAGGGAAATTGGACAATATCTTTCAACAAATTTCAACCGATTAGTATCTTTGCTTTTGGGAATTAATGTTGTGTGGCCTGAATAGAAAGTGGGAGGCAGGAAACCCACATCATAAGATGCTTGGAAAACTTCCATCAAAACAGGCGTTAGGCAAGGCGAAAATGTTTCATAGAATTTGCTGTAACACCATCTGGGCCAGGAGATGTTTGGCTCTGAAGAGCTGAAATGGCTGATTTAATGTCTTCCAAACTGATGGGTCCCTCTACTACAGCACACTTCTCATCGTCTAGTCGAAGAAAGTTCTCAAGTAAGGAATTATAATCGAACCCTGATTTCGATCTTCACAGCTGCCGAACAGCTTTCGATAATAGTCTAGAAAGCAGCAAGAATACTAAGAGCATCACTGTATGTGCAATCCCCATACGGAATTTCCAATAGTTCTTTCGTAAAAGCATTATCTTTCATCACTCAGGGCCGACGTGTAGGTTGCTCGTCAAGAAATCTTCGGGTTGTACATCCTATCATGGCCCCTTTGTATCTTTCAGTCGCAATTTGTTGAAGATCTGTCTTTACGTTATTAATCTCTCCAACATAGGCACCCGGGCTAACCCTTTCTAGCTCATGTAGCTCAGTTAGAGTGCGCCCAAGCTCACGAAGGTGGTGTCTCTTAAGGAACACGTTTCTTGCAGAGGCTTCAATTGCCTAGTTTTTGGTCACCTGTTTAATCAAGTCCTATTTTTTGAAAAACTGACAGATCATGGCGTCACCATATGTCGCTCAAGCAAGTAGATACAGCACGCTAGAAGATTTCATCTGAGAGCAGACAGTTATTCATCTTTCACAGCTCCCACCGAGGGTGAAGTATGTGCCGACTGTACCTCTCTACCTGAAAAGACACCATACAATGGTCACTAAAGAAGATAGGCCGCACCCAGTAACCAAACACATTTGGTATGGTGCCTGCAGAAACAAATTCTGTCAAGGCGGGCATTAGACGAGAACTGACAATGAGTGCAATGAATACTGTCACCTTTTTTTGTCCCACATCAACACGATTATATCCACAAAAAAAATCGTTAAGTAATGCAGCACTAGGGTCATAACACTGATCGGTCCTCATTCCTGCAAACAGAATTAAAATCTCTCAACAATATAATTTTGCGATCTGTACACAAACGGTTAACTAATGACAAAAAAACTGCCTTTTATCTCGCTGCTTTTAGTGGGCGTAAACACAAATAATTCGCCAATGAATACCTGAGATTGCGAGGTCACAGTATATAAGTCGCCCCTCGTCATCTATGAAACAAGACATGACTATCATATCTGGTGTTTTGGCCAGGAATAGCATACACCCTCCGGACAAGCCTCGAGCATTGCGAACAGTAATGTTATATTCCGGCAAAAAATGGCTCGAGAGCAGCTTCCGTCTCTTCAACGGACAACTTTGTTTCCTGAATTGCTGCTACACACACGCTCCATTTTCTTAACAGATGCCTTAACCGCTTCTGGCTACGACGATTATCCATGCCCCTGACGTTAAGGGTAGCGACTTGATATGCTGCGACGCTAGCCATTTTTGGCGCCAGTACTAATAAACATCATCCCCTGGAATGGGGTGGCCCGCCTGCAAATTGGCGGACTTTCGGCCAGACACCACCCTCCTCTTTAAATCGCCCTTCCAGTGGCCTCTACACAGTGTGCCTTCTGGCAAGCACCATTGATACACACCTCATCATCTGCGGGACACTTCAAAGGCGCTGTGTTGTCCATGTCCTTCTCTGAGACAGTTAAGGCTTCGGCCCACGAAACTTAATGGAGCACATCACTCGCTTCCACACTGACAACCGACACAGAAGCGAACGCGCCAGATATCGGCGTCACTCACGGCTCACTGTTACCTTCCGACGACGAAGTAGAATCAACGACGAAGGAAGACAGACGAGCATCCACTGGCAGTATCTCCTCCACTGGCTCCACAAGATACATATCCAGACTTCCTTCTGTGACAGGTGGTTCCTGTGCAGCAAGCAAAGCATTCTGAGTGGCACTCACAGGCGGGCTTAGGTGCGGCGGCTTTGGCTCTGGAGACGCTGGCTCTAGATAGCCAGTCGCTGCAAATTCTTCTGTGGTGATGTGAGATGCAGAAGGCTTCTGGTCCCCATGAGTTTGAGTTTCACGACTTTGCTCACCGGTCACATCGACAACCTCTGACACATCCATGATATGTTCTGATGCCACGTCACCTTCTCGTGACCTCTTTGCTCTACGCAGCCTATCAGCATAACTTAATACACAGTTCTCCGTAATATGGTCAAAGCGCCGGCACTGGATGCATCGAGACGTCCGGCACGGACGCCGTACATGTCCAACCCGGCTGCATCGAAGACACTGTGGAGGTCACCCTGGAATAAGAACTAATGCCTGCACCCTATGCACATTAAGGGTGTCAGGAATTGTACTTGTGACACTCCGTTCTTGAGTGTGAGGGAGAGTTCACAGTTTTTCCATTTCCATATGCTCCATCCCTGGGCAACGTCATTTTTCACGCTCCACAGATCGAATCGTTTCATAATGCTATACAGCTTCCACAATCCTCCGGAACTCGATATAGCGGGGAAGCCAAAGGAGCTTAACCTTGACATTCTTTGTATATGGGTCAAACGCCATGCACCTAAGGCCTTTCACAGGGAACTGTGCTTAGTTAATTAGCTTCTGCTTTAGAGAATTACTCTTGCAGATAGCCATCCACACATGGCTCATTTCGTATTGACCAATGCACAAAATTTCCAGGAGGTCCAAAATCTGTGCGAGTGCGTTTCGAAAGTCAGGTGCTCGGTACGGGTGACCATTAAGGTCGGCATGCAGGAAAACGGTATTTAGGACAACATTACTGGTGGGCAGGCGTGGAAGGACAACTTTGTACGCGTCTGTAGTATCCTGAGGAGTCGAAAGACATCGGCCAACGGTCGAAGCGCTGTTTCCAGCAAGGAACATTTTCAGGCACAGCTGCCTAGAACGGCTTTTTCTTCTTCGCTCCTACTCCACGATGAGTTGCGGTTACAATGATTATGATTCAGTACATGTAGCTAAGTTTGCTATTTTGTACTTTGTATATTCTTCTTGGCTGTAGAATCTGTGGCCGCAATTCATCGATCGCCCTTTATACACGCTGAATTTTTCTCCAGGCTATCCCGAGGGGTCACATATGTTCCGTATTTTTATTATGCGACGCTTTATTGCAGGCAAACTTCACGATATCATATTTTACTTTTGCAGGTGCGTTTTGTCATTGTCTACAAACGCGTCACCCACCCTGTATGCGGCTATCTGTGTATCTTTCGATGGTCAGCGATGTTCCTTTATTTTTTCTCGAGCATATTTTTGTCATCGCTAGCGAAACGATAAGTTCGTGCTACCACTTTCGCGATGAAGGCAGCAGATCTTTAGTCGCAGATATGAAGACGCACCACAAGATCGTAATAGCTGCAACGACTGTTGCACGCGCAAAGCCAAGCTATGCGCTTATATACTTCCTAGCGCACACTTCGACGGCTTCATATTTTCGAGGTATATTTGTGAAACGACGCGTGCTCTTTTAATACAGAATAGTTGTATTATATGTTTGGTTTCATGCTTTCCGGTGCGCTGGCGTCTCTGGCATGGCCATTCTGATTGAGCTTCATCGATCGGACCGGCTTCTGTTCACAAGCGGAAATACTCTGCCCGGTATGAGTTCCAAAAATGACGGGTTCGTCCGGTTTCTTGTTGATTGATACAGGCTTAATCAACATGAAAACGCGCGGAGCTCCAATTCCAGAAATTCCTTTATGCTCCGTAGCCCTCGTCTCAGAAAAAAGGCATGCAGAGCTATAAGATAACATGACTGCATTTAAAAAGAAAAAGAAAACTCTTAAAAAAAGTTGTGATGCAAAAGACGTGATTCGAACTTCGGTCTTTAGGATCGAAAAGCACACACTCCAACCGCTACACCACGGAAAAGTGTGCCTTAAGCGTTATATTTTTGTTTATGTAGTCGGCCTTCCTCTTTCCTACTTTGTGTATTTTTGTGGGGTGTAGAAGTTTTGGTCGTAATTCGCCGATCGTCCTTCAAACAAGCAGAATATTTTTCCCAGCTACCATGACGAGTTATCCGTGTCCCGTATCCTTACAAATAATGCATCGCTTTCTTGCAGACAAACCTCAGAATGTCACAATTTACTAGTGCTGATGTGTTTTGTCATCGTCTTCGAACGCATGCAATTTTTGCTACATATAGATATATGGGGTGCACCAACACTTGTAATACTGCTTGTTTTAGCTTCACCTGCTGCCAGCGAAGCAGCCACGTCAATGAATTCACTTCCGAACAAGTGTTTTGCACACGTAAACACTTGAAGAAGCGACGCCCGATGTCCGGCTAATCTGTGCGTATTTCGATGGTACGGCGGACATACCCATTAGATTCTCGTAAAGATACGGCGGACGTCGATATACAGGTTCATGGCTATAAGCAAGTCGAACGCAAACGTCCGCATTCCGCTTGCTACGCTATGATATCAGTTAGCCGCGACTCTCGATGAGGTGCTAGGATGAGATCATCGATTATAACACAGATCACGGTATTGTATACGGCAAGCATGGCTTGGCCCGCACATAGCTGCAGGCGATGCGACGTACTGCACTAGCTCCCCCGGCTGGCATCGAGATACGCACAATCACGAGCAGCTTTCACTTCGCACTAAACTATCACCTCGATCTGCCCGTAATGCAAGCGAACTATTCCTAGTATTTACGCTTGTTTTAGGTCCTGCATCCACCTCCGAAGATCAAGCGCCGGCACAACACACACACACACCTCGCCGTGCAGAACATTCGGCAGTCCAAAGTATGTATGTGAAATGGCATTATGCTCGTTCCTCACATGCAAACCGAGGAAACAGGATGTTTCTAGTTAAATTCTTCGTTTAAATTCTACCTCACAGCCATGGCAAAAGACACGTCGAAACTACTAGAGGCCTACGCTGCTACTGCGGCGAGCTGAAACGTCGATTTGTCGAGGCTAATATCTGCTGCACCGCAATACATGAGTGCACAACCAGAAACCAGAAGCGCGAATGATCCGAATTCCCTGCGAATAGCAATGTTCTTTGGTATTTAGGGGAAGTGTAGACAAGTGCTCAGACTGCATCTTTATCTCGTCATTTGCGTACATGTAGTTTAAAATCCCGCATGCTCGAGGTTAACGTGACCCGACTGAACGGCCGCAGCTTTGAAACGAGTGGCAAATATGCATATGTGTCGCCGGTATGAATTATCGAAGAGAGGACGAATTTTCATAATATTGAGCGCGAAATTGATAGCTACCAGTGCTCAGTGTTAGGGAAATTCTGCCTTGACCATGCACAATTCAGTGTTTCAGGTGTGGTCAGAAGATATATAAGTTTGAACAGTTCGCCTTTCAAGTCAGTGGCGCTAGCGATGGACCAGCGGAGCGATATTTCACGCTACACCGCTGTCTTGCTAGAAAGCCTACCTAGGCGGCATTTGACATTGAGCTGCTTTTTGTGGGCCCCGTAATTGAAAGCATGCAACGCCTTCAGAAACGCGTTAAATGTTCAAAAATGTATTCTCTTTAACTGTTTCACTCCAGGCTGTCAAAGCAGGCGGACGCTGATAAAACAGTTCAGCACTCCAGTCGAAACCAAACAACACGCGTCTTTAGAGATCTGCAGAATAGCCTTCAGCTATTGAAGCTATTGAAAGAGGTCACTTTCCGATCGCTGGGACATAGACCCTCATGACAGCGCTGTCACGTGAAGTGAATAAGGACCACACCAGACCGGAAGCTTATATCATATAACATAGCTAACCAAGGTATACCTTACAGCGTTGTGTTGAAATAAAGAACACAACACGCAATACATCAATGCAATGACAGCACGAATAGATGGGAGGCTAAATTATTTGCCAAATGTTTTTGCCAAAGGTCGCTCCGTATGCCAAACGTCGTGGTTAAGCCTTAGTCTGCGACGATCTTCGATGTCCAGGGTAGTCGCACAAGGAGAGCTCTGATGCCGAGTTCCTTCTGTATCACTCTCTCCGACTTCACTGTCTTCACTGTTGCTGGAGTGACCAAATGCCCCCGACGTTGCCAACAGGTGTTGGCGGTTAAGCCTCAGCGTTCTGCCTTCTTCTGTGGCTGTCTTGTAGGACCTAGGTGTTACTTTTTCAAGCCCCTTCGCCTTTCGCTGCCAGGTCTGGTCTTTCACACAAACCACTTGACCGGGTTGCAGTGAGTGCAGCTGCCGCCCTGACGACTGTTGCTGGCGCTTCGTTACAGGCTGCTTGAGCTCCTGGGTGAAGTAGGGTAGGCTCGTGCGCAGGTGCCTGCCCTGCAGAAGTTCCGCCGGTGACCAATCATCCTGAAAAAGAGCTGAGCGATAACCGAGTAAACATATCCAAAAAAAATCTTCATGGGCGCTCTCAGTTTTCTTCAGAAGCCGCTTGAGAATCTCAACACCCTCTTCCACCAGCTCGCTAGAACGTGGAAACTCAGGGGTCTAGATTGCATGTTTCAAATCGTATTATTTGACGAAAGTGGCGAATTGGTGGCTTGAAAACTGGGGGCCATTGTCGGTGCATGCTTCCATCGGAATTCCGTATCTTGCGAAGATGGCCCCAACTTGTCTATGACTGCAGTTGCAGATGTATCCCTGAGTTTTTAGATTTCTGGAAAATTTGAATAGGCGTCAAAGACAGCAAGATACATGCATCCAGCAAAATGGAAAAGATCCACGCAGACTCCATACTACGGGTGATCAGGTGGGGGTCGCATCAAGAGAAGTTCTCTCTGATGTTGGCATGCGTAGGTCTTAAAGACCGCACATTTGGGTATCATGTATGCAATTTTAGAATTCAAACCAGGCCAAAAGCCTAGACACCTTGTCCTAGCTTTGCACTTATTTATCCCACTTCTTACACCTTGTATCAGCCCCAGACCGGCTGATAACGGTGCGAGACGGTCGCTGTCGGATCTGGGAATATCAAATGACATTGTAAAATTTATTGCAGACGTTTATTTTTATTTTATTCGAAACGTTTGCCGCAAGGCATAGGTTGAGAAAGGGAGAATGGAATGCAGGAGAAAAAAGTTAAAAGAAAGAGTGAAGTTAGTTTCGCTAAGGTAGTCGGAGAGGTTGGCGGTGTAGTGGTTGTTCATTGTCCACTTCTTATAATCACAATCGCGGTTTCACCGCAGGCCCACCTTCATGAGTAGCAGTTTCTTACCGGAGCCGTTGCTGAGCACGTCGAAAAAAACTGACACACATCACAAATCGCAGATGCGGTGTCACAGTGAGGGCACCAGTCAGTCATTGGCAGATCTTTTTCACGCCACCGATGACGTGCAGATGTGGTCAGAGCCACCCCTGCCCGAATCCGGCGCATTGGTACCTCCTCCTGCGGACAGATAGTCACCAGTCATCCTGCAGGCAGTCATCACGTCATGACACGTGCTGCGTCGTGGCACGTGCCTACTGTGTTGCGCAGCACATGCCATGGTCGGCATGACACAGCACGATACAGCAACTCAGAGTCAGACTCTTGCAGATATTTTACGCGAAAATGCTATGCGAAATTGTTCTACAGAAAAATGTATCATGCTATGGGCGACATATTTTATCTGCCTTGGCACCAAATATGAATTTGAAATATTGGGAGCCTTCCACGGATCTTCTTTCATTTGTACATACCATAATCTTCTTTCTTTTGCACATACCATCGTCATTGTCCCGCGGCGCCGGCTCCAGCACGCGCCTGGGTTCTCCATCAGATTAAAACGCTGACACGGCATACCTTGCCTTGCCGTCACGACTTTGGCGTCTCGACCTGGCCTTCTTTCACACGCGGGGCGGTGAGCACCATAATGGACTTAGGGTGAGCATCCACTATGCATGGCAGGGAAGTTCCTTTAGTCAGGACGATGGATTCACGGGATGTGTTCGTGGCAGCTACTATCGCTGAGCCGCTGCGGAATCGTACAAGACTTGATGGGAAGGCGATCCCACGTGCAAGATGACGACGAGATGGTGCGATAAGTACATCCCCGTCAGTGATGTGTTCCGAAACAACGGTAACAAGTTTTTCGCACTGTGGAGGCAATACAGTGTCAACTGCGGCAATGAGGGAATGACGTCCTTCAGACATGTCAGATGAAAAATCACTGTGTCATATGAATGACACGGTCGCCACAAGAAATTAACGCTGACGCGGTCGACAAAAAATCCCAACCAAAAATCATCTGATGCGCACACGGTGAAAGCACAGCAAACTGCACATGGTGGCGGACGCCGTCTATAACAGTTCGAACTGTACACTTTGCTGAAGGATGTAGAGGGACGTCATTTGCTCCACGAAGTTCAGGTCCATCATATGGTGTCGTTACTTTCCGCAAACGGTGGCACAAATCAGCGCGAATAACACAAATTGCAGCCCCTGTGTCAATCAAAGCTTCGACCGGTAATCCTTCAGCTAAAACGGAAATCATATTGTACGGGAGATGAGGAGGACTTTTGGTAAGTTCGCAGAGTGCAGTTTCACCTCCGGAAACTGCATCGCTTAGTTTTCCGAATGACGAACAGGAACAGTTGTTGCTGGTCGAAGTGGAGAAACAGAGCGGCGGTATGGGGAAAAGGACCGGCGTCGGGAAACATGGGCGCCACTTGGTTCAGACGAGGATACTGGTGGTGGAGAGGATCGACGAGGTGTGCTGTGAATAGATCGTCGCTGATAATACACGGGTACGTCACTTTCGAAGGCGTCGTAACCACACCGCTCGTTCTGAATGCGTCGACGACAGAAGCGGGAAATATGTCCTCTGATTCCACAGTAGTAGCACACTGGGCGAGAGGGGCGCCAAGGCGCGTAATAGGGCCGCGTAGGCTGAGCCGTCGTCACGGCGTTGATGTGGTTGTAGGGCGGTGCTTGTCGTAGAGGGGGAACAAAAGGAGGAGGGGATGCAGCAACGTGAGCATAAGTCGGCGCTGTACGAGGTGCAGGAGGGTCAGGTGCGACAGTGTGGGTGATAGTTGCCAATTCTTCTTTAATGATGGTGCGGAGGCTGGCGTCATTAGAAGAAGAGTGATCACACCCGTGCCGGCAGAAAGGGCTCAAGGCTTGGAGCTCTTCGCGGATTATCGCTCGAATTAAGGTTCGTAGATCGAAGTCAGTAGAGGGGGGGGGGGGGGGGGGGGGCAGTAGAGAAGTCGGGCTGCAATCGGGAGGACTGCAGCTGTTCGAGTCGTTAACAGGTCGTAATAATGGAATCAACACTTGATGGATTCTGGGCAAGTAGGGTGTCATAAGCCACAGAATTGATTCCTTTCATGACTTGGTGCACGCGTTCAGGTCCAGGCATGGTGAGGCTAATACGCCGGCAAAGTGCAAGTATGGCCTCTATGTAAGAGGCATACGACTCATCGGGACCTTGACGACGGGAAGCGAGCTTGTTCCTCGCGATCTCAGTCCGAACTGCGGGGTCGGCGAAGTATTGGCGGAACTGCTGTTTGAAGGTGGGCCAGTTAGTGGTGTGGGGCTCGCGGTTGATAAACCAATTCCTGGCGACCTCAATCAGGTAGAAGGAAACGTTGAGGAATTTTAAATCGTCATCCCACCGGTTGTAGGCACTGCAGCGTTCATAAGTGTCAAGCCATTCATCCACGTCCTCGTCGCGACGACCGGCGAACAGCGGCGGGTCGCGTTGTCGTGTGAGCACAGTGGGCAGAGTGGGAGGCGGCGGTGTAGCTGAGGTAGAGGGTCCGGCCGGGTCGGGACTGCTCTCGGTTGACATAACGATGGTGGTTGTTGCCAAACGGCGACCGGAACGTAGCTCCAGCGAAAGGCAGGGCACAAGGCATTAAGGGGATCAAATTTCACCTCCACCACGTGTGAAAGAAGGCCAGGTCGAGACGCCAAAGTCGTGACGGCAAGGCAAGGTACGCCGTGTCAGCGTTTTAATCTGATGGAGAACCCAGGCGCGTGCTGGAGCCGGCGCCGCGGGACGATGACGATGGTATGTACAAAAGAAAGAAGATTATGGTATGTACAAATGAAAGAAGATCCGTTGAAGGCTCACAATATTTCAAAGCAGGCTAAACAAGATACCGTAAATGACTTAGGATCGCCTTTGAACGAAAAAGAGCCTACAGTGCGAGAACCATGGAACAGGAGATTAACACAAGGCCACAAGATAAAAAAACTAAATGGTTACAACTTGCTGCTTCTTTTTTTCGACAGCCTTTGCGTACAGCAAAAGACAGAGCATCGGCGACAAGTCTTGACCCAGCGGCCACGCAACCCCTATAATATTCCGCTGGCCGCTCCTCGGTTCATCTACCCTCAAACAGATGAAATGTGCGCGCAAGTCGCTAGATTGCAGCAATTTTGCATAAGGTCTATTAGGCCACGCTTCGGGTTGTAACACGGTACGGATGGCAAACGCGTTAAGGCAATGAATTTCCAGGGCTCCAATCATTCGAAAACCTTGAAAATTTAAAAACGTGAATTCACAAGTGCGGTAAACACATACAAAGTCTCAACACGCAGTCAATCACGAGCCAGGCGAATGTTGTACGGAAGTTGAGCTCTAGGAATGATTTTCTTGGAAGGAGATAAAAAAATTGAGTAAAAAAATCACTACAAATATAGGCCCCTCAACAGACACGCGCTTTCCGGCGAAAAGAGTAGTGCGCTTCTAGAAAGCTTTTTGAGGTGGCCATGGTTAGGTGTCGTTTAATCCTAGCGCCTGAACGTTTTTGTCTGCCCTGAGCTATTTAACGTAAAAGTTTTAGACGCTGTTGCTTCGGGAAATCTAGCGTAGACGTTGTGAACGAATTCCTGACGGATCATATCAGGCAGGTAGCGTAGATAGGCAACTGGCTCACTGATTGGTGTACGATTTTGAGACATCCCGAAAAGCAAAAATTACATGCGCAATTTCACAGGTTGTGCCAATTCAGGCTTCTAAATGGCAGAGTAATATCAGATTCCAGCATTTCAGAACCATCCAAGCCTGCCGCTCTCCTTAGGCCAAGCGGGCTTGCTTGTACGAGTTGCTTAAAACAAATATTTAAATCTGTATCAGATAATCTTTAGCAGAATTTAGTATCTCGCAACTATATGCTGATTAGTATGTTTGATTTTAGGCACACAAATAATTGATTACTCATCAAGCTAGTGGTAAATGTGAATGGACTCGAACTCGGTTCGGCAATGGGAGCAGTTAACAGCAAATATTTGCGTGATCGCGTGGTCGCGTGGTAACCGGAATTGTGCAGAAAGCTTTCAGAGTACCTATAATATGTGAGGTAACTATTAGGTATTTTAATTGTATGTTGATGAAAATAATCTAAGCTTTCAAATCGCAACGTTAGGTTTCTTCAGAAAATGTATCCTGAGCCCCCAAACAGTACATAGAAGTCGTATAAAGTAAAGCAATAGGGTGCACCTTTCAGAATGAATTCCTTCAAGCTTGAAATTTCAACAGGAATTATCTGAGGAGATATGATTGCTCCTTTGCAGTCATAAAATATTCAAATATTACGTTTGAAGCCTTTTTCACCGAATTTCTATAACCTTTATGACCAAGCTTTCACGGGCAAGTATTTGTTCCAGCTAATGCTCCATTTTCTCCTTTCAATACTAGCCCTACAATTTCACATTCCACTTTAACCTGATTTTTCAACATGCAGGTTTCCGGCTGGCTCAAAGAAACCCAGAAATTGTCCCTGCTGTTCGAGTGCTTCACTTGGTTCGGGACCCTCGTGACATGTATAACTCTCGTCGCAAACTGAATTTGTGTAGCGGAACAAAAGCATGTGATGATCCTGGCGAACTGTGCGCGCAGATCCGAGCCAACGTGGACGCCTTCGACGAGCTTATCCTCCAAATAAGACCTAATCGTACGCATCTCATCCGCTTCGAAGACTTGGCGGCTGACGCTCTTCATGAGACCATACGACTCTATGCAAAGCTTGGCCTCGACTATGAGCACTCCGTATCTCAGTATTTAAACAACCACACAACAGCCACCATAGGATATATCAATAACGTTTACTCTACCAAACGGAACACTCGCGACGTTCCCAACATCTGGATAAAAGAGCTGTCAGTGAACTTTGTTGCCAAAATAGAAAGAGACTGCAATGATGTGCTGTGACGAGTAGGCTGCAAGAAGGCTTTTCTTCCAAATATAACTCATCGCCATGAGCAAGAACGTCACACTGAAACTTACAATAATAAACAATTTAGGTAAATTATTTGAGAAATGCGTGAGAATTGTCACCGTGACGATGTCACTGGTACACTGTTTGATTGTGATTTTCGCTTTTACGTTAGGTGGTGCACACGCTTGATGGTGTCTTATGTGCGGGTTGCATTGGTTTCTTCTGACATGATGCGTATTAAAACATCTCAAAACTGCTGCGGGACTGGGACAGCGGCCACTGCTGGAGAAAGACTTTAGGAATATTTAGCTATTTAAACCAGCTTTGTGCTATCTCTATCTAAATTTACCAAATAAAATTCCTATCCTCTAGCGCCCATCCGTCTCTCAGATCATGACTGTAATCTCAACAGTATTTCTCACGATGAAAGCGTATAACTGCGGCATATTACTGGTATTCACTTATTGGACGAAACGTGGAGGCTAAAACAAAAGTTTACGAGGGCAACTTGGGCAGCTACAACGAATAATGGTTAGGTATTATTTTAAGAAAGTTCTGCATTAGTAGATAAAAACTATAATGATGCCTACAGTTATTGCACTCCTTCGTATCTCCCAAATTAAAAAAATTTACGCTTTGCTCAAACAGGAACATGCCACGTTCTTCAATGTGCTAGCGTGATAAAAACAAGTGTGAACAGCGGAAAGCGAGAAGAAAGGTCTAGTTCAGGAAGTATGACTTTTACCACAATAAATAGGCGTGCTCATCCGCTTTGCGACAGCTTTGCTTGTTTCTTTTTACTGTCAATCTCTTGTTTGGCTGCTGAGCGCCACAGCGGCGACTTGTGCAGCGCGGTGTCGCTGGCCGCAGCGCTAGTAGCCCGCGTGGTCTGAAGTGAGCGCTCTTAGATCGCTGCCTATAACGCTCTGGTTTTTATTCCATCATCGCGGTTGCTTCAACCACGCAGGCAGTGAAACCACGTTGCGCAAGTAGTCACGTCTATGGAATGAATGGGGTGCTCCAGTGGCACAGCGAAAAAACGAAAGTAAAAAAAACAAACAGGAGATCTCTCGCAAACGGGAAGAGCGCGCATTTATATGATGGTGACAGCCCTACTGCCTAAGTTAGAAACTTTTCCACGTTTCCCGCTGTTCGCATTTCTTTCCATCGCCATAGCCCGGTGAGCGCATCTTCCATACCTACCGAATCGCAGTCTTCGCAACGGGAGCCGTCGGTACACTGTGAACTCAAAACCATGCAAAGAGCATTAAATAGCTCGCGGCCAAAGGCACTTTCGAAGCGGTAGCTTCTTACGCCTCAGAAAAAGAGTATCTGATTCACTCTTGCGTGCGGAGATGTATTGAACGCGTTCAAGGAAGTAAACATTTTACTGCTCTTAAGGCAGGGGTTCTATTTTAAGTAGGCAATAGATCGGGTCCCCAATCATTATTTGCAGCTCATCTCCTGAGTTACTTAGCAAGGCAATGTCATCAGCAAATCGCAGATTACTGAGGTATTCTCCATCTACCCTTACCTATAACTGCTCCCATTCCAAGTCTCTGAATACTTCCTCTAAGTAAGCTGTGAATAGTACTGAGCAGATTATGTCTCCTTGCTTAATACCGTTGTTTGTGGAAGTTTTGTTACTTTCTGTATGCAGAACAATGGTTGCTGTGCAGCCACTACATATATTGCCACCTAACGTTGCGAAGTGGCGCTTAACTGAGTGAAGGAGGACGAAGTTAAGAGGATGATGAAGTGTTGCTTGGGCGTTTGAGTCTGTGCTGCTCGCTCCCGTTGTGTCTGGGCTAAGCTATTCTTGATATCCTCAATAACCTTGTACGCGACATTCTGATGGAGGTGCGGGGTACGATCATCTATGCAAGAGTCTCCATCTGAAATACGTCGCGCCAGCCCTGTGCCGTTGGACAACCCAGTGCATCGCTCCAATCGACGCTCCAGGGACTGTCTCCGGAGTTTCATCCATTACCCGCCGCCATTACATCCAGTGCTTCTGCTCAGCAGGTAACGGGCGTCGCACCGACCTGTAACTATACCTTGCAGGCCCCTCGGGTACCGAAGTCTTTCCATGGGGACCTCTTTGAGGATGTGGAGGACTGGTTCCTTCAGTTTGAACGTGTCCCTGCGTTTAACTAGTAGGACGATGCTGCCGAACTAAGGAACGTCTACTTCAGCCTTGAGGATGGCGCCCGGGATCTGGTTCGAGAACCGAGAGCAAGTGTTAACATCGTGGCGGGAATTCCGTTGTCAACTGCTCGAAGCTTAAACTAGCGCCGATCGTCGCGAACATGCAGAACGTGCCCTTCACTCCCGCATCCAGATGCCAAATGAAAGTGTCCAAGCGCACATCGAGGACATGACGCGCCTCTTCAGGCGAGACGATCCCGCCATGTCCGAGTACAAAAAGGTCAGGTACTTGATGCGGGGTTTGAAAGAGCAACTGTTCGCAGGCCTTGTGCGCAACCCACCATCGACTGTAAACGAATTCCTTGCAGAGGCCACCACAATGGAAAGGGTGCTACAACAACGTGCCACGGCTTATGACCGACCTCTCTATACTGGCACAACAGCGGAATCATTTGCATCTTCCGAGCGGCATCCTGATGCTTTGCGAGAATTAATTCGCCGTGTCGGGCGCGAAGAACTGAGCAAGTTCTGGAATCCTCAGCAGCAATCGCCAGCTTCCGTTTCTGCTATGGTGCGGAAGGAGGTGCCACAGGCGCTCAAGAGCCCTCTTTTGCCGGTAGTTACGAGCTCGCCATTGCTGTCGGGGCTCGACAACCGTCCCACATATGCGGAAGTTCTGTAGAGTCAGCTTCCCCTTCATCGCCGCCTACAGTTCAGCTGACCTCACTGCAGCCAGTGCAGCACTTCAACGAACGTCCCCTCCCCGACGCAAAGCCGGCTTTTGGCGCATGCCTGACCGCCGTCCGCTCTGCTTCCACTGCGGTGAACCAGGCCATCTCTACCGGGATTGTCCTTATCGGCGGCTCGGTTTTCACGGCTTCCGTATCGACTCGCCTACCCACCGGTTTTGTCAACGACCCCGAGTTATTGAGGAGTACCTGGCGGAGCAGCGTTCTTTAACTCGTTCACAGCGTCAGTCCCGCTCCCCCTCATCAAGACGCTCCTCGACGTTCACCCACGGTTCCTCGCGAGAGGATCAAGGCCGCTTGTCTAGCCCTAGTCGGGAAAACTAAAAACAGCGACCTTCAGGGGCGAGGCCGCTGGTAGTCGCTGTGTTGAAGACCTCCCGTCGTCGCCGCTTCGATCCGACCGCGAGCTGCTGGTACCGTCACCTAGGGAAGCCAAAAGCGTTTCTCTGGCCATTCCTGTTATTTTATACGGTCGTACTACAGTCAATGCATTAGATGACACCTGTGCGCATTATTCGATTTTGAGTGGTCGCATGGCGACTGCTTTGAGGAAGGTGCTCACTGCTTGGCCAGATGAGTACCTTCCGAACCGTGGCGGTGATATAGTTACCCCAAAGGGGATGTGCACGGCTCGAATTCAGATTAATGAATGTGGTAAGTTCGTCGTTAGTTGCGTCGTTTTGAGTTACTGCTCCCGTGACCTTATCCTCGGCATTGACTTTCTGCGAGAGCACGGAGCAGTTATCGGCCTGCGAAATAGAATCGTCACATTTTCGATGGGACAATCTGCCGAACCAAATAGTAGCAGTCCTTGCAATGCCGCACTTCGCGTTACCGCCGAGAGCGTCTCGCTGCCGCCGCGAAGCAGTGTTCTTGTTGAAGTTACCTGTGACGATTTCCGTGCCGGCAATGCTGTAGCGGAAGCGAACATTTCACTCCTGCTTACTCAAGGCATCAGCGCTGGTCGAAGTTTATTGTCGCTTCACAATGGCCGGTCTGCACTCCTTGTCACTGTGCTGTTATCATCTGTTTTGGTTTGGCTTGGCTTGGCTTGGCTTGGCTGGCAGCTGCGACTGCGATAGTGGATCTGTGGCGCAAGTGTATAAAAGCGGAGTGCGAGAATAAACGGGGGTCATTTTCGTCGCTTGGGAGCGCGGTGTCTGGACTGCTTTCTCGGGCAGCGTTCCGGCGCGGGTGCAACGGCGCCCCCCCCCCCCCCCTGCCTGGGCAAACACGACATGGTGTCAGAAGTGACCGTCTACGACATGATGTCAGATGGTCAAGAATCTTCCCACTGAGCCAGGCACCTTCCATCCACGATGTCGAAGACGGCTTCAATACAGCTGCATGGACTGCAGCAACCGCCACCGCTGTACTTTGACCGCACGTCAGAGTGGCCGGCGTGGATCGAACATTTCGACGAATTCCGATATGCAACGGGACTCAACGAATGCTCCGGGGAGGCTCAGGTACGAACGCTGTTGTACACAATGGGGAGGCAAGCTCGTGACATATTCAGGTCGTTTTCAATATCTGACGAAGACGCCAAGAACTATGAAACCGCAAAGAAAAAGTTCGACGGGCACTTTGTAAAAGAGAGGAACATCGTGTACGAAAGCGCCTGTTTTCACAGACGCGTACAAATGCCAGGAGAGTCGGTAGACCAGTTCGTCACTGCACTACACGGCTTGGCGGAACGTTGCGACTACGGTGAACTAAAAGAACGGATGATCCGAGACAGACTGGTTGTCGGGCTCCGCGACGCAAAGCTCTCGGAAGCTTTGCGAATGGATTCTCAGCTCACGCTGGCTTCGGCGCTGTCGAAGGCTCGCTTAAAGGAAAGCGTCCAACAGCAGCAAAGTACTCTACGAGGACAACACAGCCATCAGTCATCGGAAATTCGTGACCAGGACCCCAATGTGGATGCGGTGGTTCAACAGAGGCACAAGGGACGTCTGCTTGGGCAACGAACGCCGGAGGTGCGGCAGTATGGGCAACGAACGCCGGAGGTGCGGCAGCATGGGCAACGAACGCCGGAGGTGCGGTGTCCTTTCTGCAGTGGCGACGCCCACCCCAGGACAATGTGCCCAGCCAGAGCTGCCAAGTGTCTCCACTGTGGCAAGAAGGGACATTTCGCAAAGGCCTGCTTGAAGAAAGCAACGGCTTCCGCTCACCGAAAGGTACGCGTCTCAGCGGTCAACCAGGAAACTGGAGAGCTATGCGTCTCAGCGGTCAACCAGGAAACTGGAGAGACTTTCGTGGGATCAATAGATGAATGCAGAAAAGCGCAATTTGTTCAGGTGCGCATTAATTCTGTGCCCATTTTTGCAAAGGTTAACTCAGGTGCTGAAGTGTCAGTATTACCATCAACGTTTCCGGGATTACCGTCCCGACTGGTAAAAACCGATGAAATCTTGCAAGGTGCAGGAGGCAGTAAGCTTAACGTACTAGGCAAATTCGTAGCAGAGATGGCATGGAAAGAGAAAACTGTATCAGACATGCTACGTTGTCAGTCCGTTACGCGACGTCCTTCTAGGATTACCTGCACTTGAGGTATTAGGTATCGCGAAATTTGCAGACGCGGTCGAGTCGGGAAACCTGCAGTACGAGACGTGTTTTCCAGAAATGTTACGCTGTCTTGGTACGATGCCAGGGCAGTACACCCTCAGGCCACAAGCTGGCGCTATCCCGCATGCCATAAGCGCTCCACGCAGGGTACCAATTCCCCTGAGGGAGTCCCTGAAGCGTGAAATAGATAAAATGGAGCGGTTAGGCATAATCAGGAAAGTGGATGGGCCCACCGAATGATGCGCCGGAATAGTTCCGGTAGTGAAGCCCTCAGGCGACCTGAGAGTTTGCGTAGACCTCACTAAATTGAACAAATGCGTACTTCGAGAGCGATTTACGTTACCAACTGTGGATCAAGCTCTAGGGTCACTGTCAGGAGCGAAATGGTTTTCAAAGCTCGATGCCAACTCAGGCTTCTACCAGGTGCAACTCAGTAAAGACTCGGAAGAGCTAACCACGTTCTTAACACCCTTCGGTAGATACTGTTTCACGCGACTACCCTTTGGAATTACCTCCGCTCCGGAGTACTTCCAAAAGAGAATGTCTGAGATACAAGGTGGCCTGCCGGGGGTCGTTAATCTCATGGACGATGTCCTAGTGTTTGGCGAAAGCAAAGCTCAGCACGATGAGCGTTTAAGTAACGTGATCACACGCCTAGCAAGGGCAAATGTGACATTAAACAAAGAGAAATGCTTATTCGGGGTTAGGCAAGTGCGTTTTTTGGTCACATTCTGAATGAAGAAGGTATTCATCCGGATCCAGCGAAAGTCAGTGCCATAAAATATTTGAGAGCACCCAGAAACGTTACTGAGCTTAGAAGCATTTTGGGCATGGCGAATCATTTGGGCCGCTTCCTGCCAGATTTAGCCAAAGTGACTGCTCCCATGCGTGTTCTTTTGCGCAGGGATAGGGACTGGGTCTGGGACAGCAATCAGGAAAAAGCATTCCAAGAACTCAAAGAGCTCATTTGTTCAGCGCAATGCATGGCTTTGTACGACGCTTCGCTACAAACCACTCTTTCAGCTGACGCATCGTCTTTCGGTCTGGGGGCAGTTTTGTTTCAAAAGCAAAAAGACGGGCAACGTAGACCAGTTGCATTCGCTTCTCGTTCGGTCACCAAAACCGAGCAACGGTACTCCCAGATCAAAAGGAGGCGCTGGCGTTGACGTGGGCAGCGGAAAGGTTTGATGAATATATACGTTGTCTGGAAGTTGTTTTTGAAACTGACCACAAGCCCTTGGTGTCGCTGCTGGGTCACATGGCAATCGATGTTATGCCGCCAAGAATTCAACGTTTTCGTCTGCGCCTGATGCGATACAGTTTTTCTGTATTATATGTACCAGGCAAATCGCTAACCACTGCTGATACTCTTTCACGTTCGCCGTTAGCTCGTACGAAAATGGAAAGCTGTTTAACTCTCAGAGGTAACCGCTTACTCGAAAGCTTGTTTACTGGGTTTAGAAACAGGCGACGTTTTCTTGAAAAGAGTAAAAGAAGGTCAAGCAAAAGACGAAGTGTGTCGAAGCTTGCGCACATTGTGCAAAAAAGGGTGGCGCAGGAAACAAAATGTTCCCTGTTATCTTCTGCCATACTGGCAGGAACGTGCATGCATTACTTTGGTGAACGGGTTTCTGCTCAAAGGTATGAGGCTTATCATTCCTCAGACCCTTCGAAAGGAAGCGCTAAGCAAACTGCATGGCGGTCACCAAGGCATCTCGCGATGCCGCAGTGTGGCTAAAGTTTCTGTCTGGTGGCCGGAACTTAGCACTGAGATAGCGTCATTCGTGAAACAGTGCAGCGTTTGCGCGATGCGTGCGCCATAACAGATCGAACAGATGATTACATCGCCAACGCTCTCTTTTCCTTGGGAGAGAGTAGGGGTCGATCTGTTTCAAATTCAGGGACGGCAATATCTTGTCGTAGCAGACTATCTTCCGCGATACCCAGAGATTGCCATTCTTCCGTCAACAAAGTCTGCTACCGGGATAAGCCGAATGAAAAGCATTTTTGCGAGACATGGCATAGACTATCTTCCGCGATACCCAGAGATTGCCATTCTTCCGTCAACAAAGTCTGCTACCTTGATAAGCCGAATGAAAAGCATTTTTGCGAGACATGGCATTCCCGAGTGTGTGGTGACCGACAATGGTCCCCAATTTGTCAGTGCCGAGTTCGAGAAATTTGCAAAACTGTATGGCTTCCGTCATGTCACCTCGAGTCCGAGGCACCCCCAGGGAAACGGGGAAGTCGAACGTATGGTAAAGACGGTTAAGAATCTCATTCTAAAATCGGACTACCCTTACTTAGCCTTGCTGGCTTATAGGGCCACGCCTGTGGTTTTGAACGTCAGCCCAGCGGAGATACGGATGGGTAGAAGGCTTAGGACGAGAGTCCCAATGCTGCCTTCGCACCGCAATCCGGGACAATGCTGTCTGCAAGAAGCGGCAGCCAAGCACCGTAAAGTCAGAAAGGAGCTAAGCTGCCACTTCGACCGACGTCACCGGTCTAAAAATCTCCCAAAGCTGGAAGCAGGTGATGTGGTGTCGGTGACTGATCTCCGTACCAAAGGTAGTGCTCGGAGCAGCACCACAGCCGCGTTCATACCGTGTTCAAACGGAAAACGGGGTTGAAGTCCGTCGAAACAGGAGAATGCTTAACCATCTCCCAAAAGACAGGGTAGATAGCGGGAACTACGAATTTCCGGATAGTCAGGAACAGCCCAGCAGGGCCGAATTCGTAACTGGAGTAGACAACCAATTTGACGAAGCTCCGGAAGCTTTGGTGCCTCTAACTCAGACGGAGACTGACGGTGACAATTCTCAAGCTAGAATTGTATCTACGACCATATTTGGCAGAGTTGTTCGCAAACCCATAAGGCTGGGCATGGACGACTGACGCTTGGAGTGACTGTGTTCTGTCTTGTTTTCTTGGGTGTGTTCCAATGTTATTTTGAATTGTATGCATGCAAAGTTAATAGTGCTTGAAAAGGGGAATGTGCTGTTATCATCTGTTTTGGTTTGGCTTGGCTTGGCTGGCAGCTGCGACTCCGATAGTGGATAAAAGCGGAGTGTGAGAATAAATGGGGGTCACTTTCGTCGCTTGGGAGCGCGGTGTCTGGACTGCTTTCTCGGGCAGCGTTCCGGCGCGGGTGCAACGGCGCCCCCCCCCCCCCTGCCTGGGCAAACACGACAGTCACAAATCTTTCTAATGAGCACCGGCACTTAATTGTTTCCGGGAACTGCTATCACTTTCGCTGACCCTGTTGCGCACGATCCGGCCTGTTTTGCATCCACGGCAGTTGAAACTAATGAGCCATCTCTTGATAACATCAACATTACCTGCCACTTGTCGAAGAAGGAACGGCGGTCCTTAAAGCTACTGTTGCTGGACTTCAATCACTGTTTTCCTTCTTCTTCGAAGGTTCTTCAAACGCCCATCACACAACATCGCATCATTACTTATGAAGACGCTCACCCTACACGACAGCCACCTTATCGTGTGTCTGCCAAAGAACGGGAAGTGATCCAGACGCAGGTTGAGGAGATGCTGCATGACGGTGTTATGCAGCCTTCACGAAGTCCGTGGTTTTCACCAGTAGTCCTGGTCAAGAAAAAAGACGGCACTCTCCGATTTTGCGTCAACTATCGGAAATTGAATAACGTGACTAAGGAAGATGTATACCCGTTGCCGCGCATTGTTGACTCACTGGACCGATTGCGGCGTGCTAAGTATTTTTCATCTATTGATTTGAAAAGCGGCTATTGGCAAATCGAAGTAGACGAAAGAGACCGAAAAAAACCCGCATTTGTCACTCCAGATGGCCTATATGAATTCAACGTACTCCCATTTGGATTGTGCTCTACTCCAGCTACATTCCAAAGGATGATGTACACTGTCCTCACTGGCCTCAAATGGCAGATCTATCTTGTGTACTTGGACGACATAGTTGTTGTTTCCGAAACATTTGACCAACACCTCGAACGCCTTCGAGATGCACTGGAAGAGCTACGTTCTGCTGACCTCACGCTGAAGCCCCAGAAATGCCACCTCGGGTATACAGAACTCAAGTTCCTTGGCTATGTTGTGAGCGCTGATGGGGTGCGCCCGGATCCCGATAAGACTGCTGCCGTCGCACAGATTCTCGTTCCAGCTAACACGAGGTCTGTTCAGCGCTTTCTCGGCCTGTGCGCATATTATCGCCGGTTCATAGCGGACTTTTCTCAGATTGCGGAACCTCTGACGCGCCTCACAAGGAAGAATACCTCCTCTGTGTGGAACTCTGAGCAGCAGACAGTCTTCTCTTTGCTTCGCGAGCGCCTTCAGACATCCACTGTTCTGGCGCACTTCGATGAAGTGGCTGACATAGCGGTGCACACTGACGCCAGCAGTATCGGTCTTGGCGCGGTCCTTGTTCAGCATCAAGACGGGATTGAGCGAGCAATAGCCTATGCTTGCCGCACACTCTCTCGCTCCGAAACTAACTACTCCACCTCGGAAAAGGAATGCCTGGCGGTCGTGTGGGCCACTATGAAGTTTCTCCCCTATCTTTACAGCCGACCCTTTAAAGTCGTCATGGACCATCATTGTTTGTGCTTGTTGGCAAATAGCGAGACCCATCTGGACGACTTGCACGCAGGAAGAGTTTACGGCTTCAGGAATTTGACATAACAATTGTTTATAAGTCAGGCCGCAATCACGAAGACGCTGACACGGTGTCACGAGCACCAGTTGACACTGACGGTGCTGCAGCCGAGGACGACAACGGCTTTCTAGGAGCTCTCAGTGCATTTGAGCTCAGAAATCGACAAAGAGCTAATCCAGACATCCTTCCACTCATCGATTATCTGGAAAGGCGCGATACGACGTTCCCTCGTCATCTATCTCGGCACCTTGGTTCATCCTGTATACAGAAAGGCATCTTGTATAAAAGGAACTCCCAAGGCCAAGAAAGAGCTTACCTTCTGGTAGTGCCATGCGAGCTCAATGCGGATATTCTCCTTGCTTGCCACGACGAACCAACATCGGGTCATTTGGGTTTCTCAAGGATGCTTGCTCGAGTTCACAGCATGTATTACTGGCCAGGACTCTCCGAAACTGTGAAACGCTATGTGAGAGGCTGCCGCGAATGCTAGCGCCGTAAAACACCGCCCCTGAGGCTTGCCGGATTGCTCAAGCCCGTTAGAGCACCACGTATTCCGTTCGACCAAATAGGCATGGATCTCGTTGGCCCTTTCCCTTTGTCGAAGGCGGGAAACAAATGAATAGTAGTCGCTACTGACTACCTGACTCGATACGCTGAGACAAAGACAATCCCTCATGCCACAGCTTCCGAGGTAGCCGAGTTTTTCATGCACAACATATTCTTGCAGCATGGCGCCACTTCGTACGTCATTACTGACAGAGGGACAGCTTTCATTTCGCAGCTCATCGACCGCATATTTGAGTTGAGTTACACGACCCATCGCAAGACCACAGCGTACCATCCGCAAGCAGTGGTCTTACCGAAAGGGTAAATAAGACGACTGCGGACATGTTGTCAATGTACGTCGATGTGCAGCACAAGACCTGAGACGAGGTGCTGCCGTACGTCACATTTGCGTATAATACAGTGCTACAAGAAACAACGCGCTTCACACCATTTCGACTTGTGTACGGTCGTGAAGTTCAGAGCATGCTCGATTCCATGCTCCCGTGCCCAGATGATGACCAGCTTTCCCCCAGATGCCCAGCAGTATGCCATCCGCGCTGAGGAAGCCCGCCAGCAGACCACTGACGAGCACCGTTACACCCTCCGGCACCACCAGGTTGACTACCAACCTGGGGACCAAGTCTGGGTATGGACACCAGTTCGTCATCCAGGCTTGTCTTAAAAACTCCTTTCCCCCTATTTCGGGCCATACAAAGTGGTGCGTCGTGTGAGTGACCCCAGTTATGAAGTTATTCCAGACGACGCCGCACTTTCAAAACGTCGAAAGCCCAGCTCGGACATTGAGCACATTGTACGGCTAAAGCCGTACTACCAACAATAACGCACGGCCACGCCCTGTGATTACTCTCTTACTTTTCACTCCGTTCTTACCGGCCGTCTTCGTTTTTTTTCCCATTTTTTTTCGGAGTGGGGAGTAATGCCACCTAGCGTTGCGACGTGGCCCATGACTGAGTGAAGGAGGACGAAGTTAAGAAGACGACGAAGTGTCGCTTGCGCGTTTGCTTCTGTGCTGCTCGCTGCCGTTGTCTGAGCTAACCCCTAGCTATTCTTAGTATCCTCAATCACCTTGTACGTGAGAATATATATATATATATACATAGGGAGGGGGTTGAAGCTCGAATAGGTCCGGTAGGGCATAAACGTAAAGGAAGTGACACACGGTGGAAAAACAGTAAACTTCAATCCGACGTTTCGGCTTGGGTCCGACCTTTATCAAGGAATGTAGAATGTAGTCTACATTCTTTCACAAAGGCCTGACCCCGGCCGAAACGCCGGATTAAAGGTTACTGATTTTCCACCGTGTGTCCCCTTCTTTACGTTTATATATATATATATATATATATATATATATATATATATATATATATATATCTTTATATCTTCTAGCACTTTCACGTATGGCCAGTCTACCCCCTGATTACACAATTCCTGCATCACCGCCGAGGTTTTCACTGAGTAAAATGCTTTTTCTTAATCAATGAATGCTATGTATAAGGACTGGTTATATTCCGAGCATTTTTCTATCACCTGGCTGATGGTATGGATGTGATCGATAGTAGAGTACCGTTTCCGAAACCCTGCTTGATCCTTTGCTTGATTGCAGTCTAAGGTTGTCCTGATTTTATTAGTGACTACCTTAGTAAATACCTGATACTTAGCAGACAGTAAGCTGAGTGGTCTGTGATTTTTAAGGTCCTTAGCGTCCCCTTTCTTATGAATGAGGATAATGTTTCCGTTGTTTCATGGTTCCGGTACCGTAGATGACACCAGGTTGGAGAGAAAAAGTAGAAAGATAGGCTTGGAAATCAATATGCAGAAGACTAAGCTAATATTCAACAGCCTTGGAAGGAACAACTGTTTACGTTAGGTAGCGTAGCACTGGAAGTAGTAGGCGAATATGTCTACTTAGGTAGTAATCGCAGATCCGGATCACGAAAAGAAAATAGGAATAAGATTAGGATGGAGCGCATTTGGCAACAACTTGCAGATTGACTAGCAGCTTACCGGTATCGCTCAAGAGGAAAGTATACAACTGTTGCATCATACCTGTACTCATCGATGAGGCTGAAAGGTGGAGGCTAACCAAGAGGGTTGTACTTAAGCTGAGAACAACGCAGAGGGCTATGGAACGAAAAACGTTGACGATAGGAAGCGTGTAGAATGGGCAAGAGAAATACCTCAAGTTACTGACATTCTAGTGGAAATCAAAAAGAAGAAATGGACGTCGGCAGGACATGTAGTGCGAAAAGAAGATAACCGATTGTCGCTTAGAGTAGTAAACTTGATTCCAAAGGAAGGAAAGCGTAGCAGGGGGCGGCAGAAAGTTTGGTGGGTGGATGAGGTTAAGAAGTTCGCAGGGGTCAAGTAGATGCAGCTAGCACAGAACCGGGTTAATTGGAGAAATAGTGGAGAGGCCTTCGCCCTGCAGTAGGTATAGGCAAGATGATGATCATGACGATGATGATTATTATAGGTCGGGTCATTAAGGAGTTATCATGGCATCTAATAGCACTGTTAAGTACCCTTTCGCGGAGTGTTTCGGCTCATCCCTTACGGAAATGCCATATCTGGACTTATAAAAAAAATCCAGATCAGGTATATCAGGAATTGGGCAGATATGGTATATTAAGACAATCTGGGCCAGATAAGGCATATCTGCCCAATTCCTGATTTCGAGTACCAGATAAGGCATATCTGGTTGTATATGCCTGATCTGCCCAATTCCTGATTTCGAGCACCAGATAAGGCATATCTGGTCAGATATGCCTTATCTACCCAATTCCTGATTTAAAGAGCTAGCCCGCATGGCAGGTAGGTTTTGAACTATAGATCTATATATCTGCATATCAACATAACACTTTATTACAACACACACAAAACAATTTCAGTATTCCAGCTAAACGCACGCTCAGTGAAGTTTGCCAAGAGAAACCTGAATTTCCCCTTTTATTTCAAACCTTACAGGAAAATAGCTTTAAAACCAAAGGTTTTCTTTTTTCCCTGCCTATATGGAATCGCTCAAAGACGGTCCTGAATTACGTGTGTATACCGAGGGTCAAAGACATGCTTATCTGTTAGTAAATATTGAGATTCTACTCATTTACGCGCGATACTATAACAAACTAACGAGATATCTGAACAGAATAATGTCTACACGAGAAGCTAAAGTGAAACACATTAACCTACTAAATTAGATATTACACTTTTATTCTGCTCTTTTACACACAGAGCTTTAACCAGTAAATGCTTTTAGTTTGAGCTGGTTTACTTGCGAAGCTAAATAATATAAACGGCTATTAATCGAACTAGACTATTAAAATGAAACTTAAAGGCTTGTCGACACCCGGAAAAGGTACCGCTAAACCGTAGGGCGATAAAACACACACTGCTGGGACTGCTGATAATACCTAAACCTTAGCAAAGTACATATAGGCTGTCAGGAAGTACTGGTGTTACCTTAAGCAGAGACTGCAGTGCAAAATGAGCGAACGCGCCTAACTCGTGGTTGCTTTTCAAATTAGGAGAGAAAACAAAAAAAAGCATATCCGATGGCATTTGTCATGACAGCGACAACTCTGCCTCTAAACCAAATCAAGCATGAAGCTACTTAGGTCGTGCAAATAATAATAATAATAAACAACGAAGGACCCTATCCACTCACTGAAATTTGTCAAAATTGCTAGAGCGAAAGACAAATTAGCAACAAAATGTACGGAAAAATATCACATACTGGCAATTACCATCCAATTCACTGATTGGAAAATTAATTTTCCATCAAAATAATAAAGTGAACAATATCCTGAGGCTGGCAAGTGCTAGTTCCCGACAAGAAGTCTCACGCTCACGGTTTTGGTGGTCGGGCGTGAAGATGAGGCGGCACGATGAGGGTGCGATCCGACACAATGGTGAACATTTGGCCGGGCCACCCAGCGCAGAATCCCCGAAAAGCTCAATCGACCATCAGGTTCGCTGCCAAGGCTGGGGAGGCAGCTTCCGCCCGCAGTGGGACACAGTAATTTCCTCTGTGCCGACAGTCAGACTGAAGCTCTTGTAGGTTTGCTGTCGCATTTTTGTTACATGCACACAGCTAATAGCGAACAGGCGCTGGCACACGCACACACACCAGCATACACAACATGCAGCACGCCCGCCAGCCGCACCGAACTCCGATGTCTGCCACCGAAAAGGAACGAGATACCAAGTGCTTAGGCGCACGGAGTTGAAAGGGGGAAGGGAAAGAAGCAAGCACTCACAAAACGGAGAGCGCGAGACCTACGCGGTATAGAGCGTGGCAGCGAGGAGGAGAGATGAAATGCGAGCCAGCGACGCAGGGGCCGCCGCTGTCTGAGAGGGAAGAGGGGAACGCGGGAGAGGAGGAGTCACTGTCTAGCCACTGCGGCCCTCGAGGAAGCAACCGCCAGCTGTCTCTGAGGTTGAGTCACCGTCTGACAGCGCGGAGGGGGCCGTATACTGAACTGCCATCATTTTCTTGATATTTTGAATCGCTCAACTTAACCGACCATGCTTTTGTGCACCGGACTGCGGCCGCATTTTAAATGAAAATGCAAGTTAGTAGGCGGAAAGAGGAGCATGTAGCTAATACCCAGCGCCCTCCTGGATTAAGGAACACATGGTGTAATAATTATAGTGCAGCGAAATCTGCAGAATATTTGAAATATGAGTCGTAGCTATTTTCTAAATTGGATACAATTAACACGCAGGCCATGCTGAGCGTAGAAAATTTGAAGCTCGACCACATGATGCCAATATTGGATATTTGCAAAAGGTAGACGAAGGCCATATATTGCTAATATACAATAACTATGGCGCCTACATAATTAAGGCCCCGATGAGGTTATATAAAGTCCTGTTGATGCCAGGCATATGGCCCTGGTCTGTCTATATAAGGTCATAACGATGCCATATATGCCCTTTATCAGGCCACATAAGGTCGCGAGGATACCATATATGCCCCTGATCAAGCCATATAAGGTCCCGTTAGCCGTTCAGATATGGATTATATGTTGCATGATATGGCCAAATCTGAGCCATATAAGGACAACATTTTGCACATATATGACCTTATCTGGCCCATATAAGGACTTATTTGCTGCCTTATATATTTGTATCTGGCAGCATATGTTCCATGTCTGAAGCAGATATGGGATTTCCGTAAGGGATTTCTTTTAAGTAGACTGAACAGATAATTTAGGAGTAATTTCTATTGCTTTAGTGTGGTATTCAGGACGTCAAAGTAGTATAGTTTACTTCATTAGTGAGCTCACTTTGATTGCAACACTTACAAGCCTAACTTTAGAGCTTTGTGCTCTGCAATGGATCCATCATTGGAAACATAAACACTGATTTCAATGAATTTTTTAATTGCTACAGAACATTTCAACCAAGTATTTGGCACCAGACTTTGAAACTTTGCCGAGAACCAAAGGTACAGTACCTTGGCCTGCGCTCTCCTTTGGTACCCAGTCTGACATTCATGTAAAGAAAAAAAAGAGAAGGCACATTTAACACCATGGAGGACACCTTTTGAGTCATCAAAACTCAGCTTGTCGACATTCACACGTCTTGTTATCGCTTCATACTCGAGATGACGTCAAAGGAAGCTCCTTCTGCAAGAAAGGAAGAAAAACTAACTTAAGTAGTGGCACATTTATAAGCTTGCAAATATTTTATGGTTGATATTCAGTTTCAGTCGAGTGAACTGAAACCAATCAAGAATATATTTTAGGGAAACAGTCATTGTTAAAAATATTTTTTTTTTCAATGATCGATTAGCACCTGTATTATACCTGTATTATTAAACAATTTGCTGTCTAACGTTTATCCTTTCCTTGTCAGCTGAGAGCTGCTGAATAGTTTTTCAGGATGTTAGAAGCTGCAGTCTCTAACGTGGCCATTGATGCGATGCGGGGAACTGCAACAAGCGTCGCTTGCGGACCTTTTGCTTCCCTATTGAAAAATAATGTATGATATTTGTGTATCTCACACATATCCAAATTGTATCAGGTTATTGCATTATACACCATTTGATATCAGTACCTGTTGGAAATCAGACAACCATGTGATAAACTTTATGATCTATATGATCCTTGAGACTGTATGAGAAATTATTCATCCTAAGATATCACTAATTCTATAAGATCAGACCACTAACTTGATAAACTTTATGATCTCTATAATGCATGTGGTTTTCTGAGAAGTCAATCATATCACACACTCATTCAGAAGATCCCAGCCATGTGATATCACAAATACAAATTACATAGCAAACTAAATGATGTAAATTCATAAGATAAATCAAGTAGATGTGTGACTTAGTCACGCACAGCTCGCCCTAGCAGCACTTCATCAGAGCACTGCAAAAGATACCATCGTCACTGCAATTGAGGAAGTATTCGACCAGCAGGCATTATGTGCACCGGTTTATGACTAGTGTTTCCAGTAAAGTTATGGCAAATTATGTATTCTGACTCTCACTGCAGGGAGCGAAAAATACAAGCAACATGATTGTTGCATTACTTTAGGCAGTCGATGTCCAGTCATTCTGAGTATTCGTTCAGGCGTAATTAGTCATACCTGAAAGTAGCAGCGAAATCAAATAAAATAAGTCAAATTACGGGTATCAACACTTTTGTACAGCCAATGCATTTCTGATAATAAGAAAGCCGGCTGCGGTGGTTCCGCAAGAACATTGGTAGCACATGCATTACCCGGTCATACCAAATCCTAGCCGAAATGAAGTTTAGAGCAGCAGTTCCTTCCAACTGTTATTTTCTATAATAAACAAAAGCTATGAGCATCACGCACACTAGAACGCTAACTGCTCAGCTGCAACTCTGCGATGTGCATGTGGCAACCAAGATGTCGAATGTAACCAATCTTTACCCCGAGGCACATACTACTACAGCTGAAAAGAAGAACTGATGATGTGCGACGTCGTATGTAGGGTTCAACTTTTTAAAGGCGACTCAGGCTGACACAATGGCCTACATTGTAGATGAGGGACTTTTTTGTTTTGCTTCCATTGAAATACGGCCGCCCCATACGAGCTAAGGAGTCGATGAAAGGACACACCTAAATTTAGATTTGCATTTTCTCCTCAATGCATTGAACATGCGCATATTTAACAAACACATGAAATTCACTAATGGCCACCACTGAATTTGCAGCTGATATTCTTCTGGTCGTCCCGGCGGGGTGATGCAGTGGTAAGACGCCCGACTACTGCGCCGGAGTTCCCGGGTTCGAACCCGACCACAGCGGCTGCGCTTCGATGAAGGCGAAACGAAGTGGCGTCCGTGTGCTGTGCGATGTCAGGGCTTAAAGATCCCCAGGAGGTCGAAATTACTCCGTAGCCCTCCGATATGGCTCCCCGTTCTCTCTTTCCACTTTCACTCCAACCTTTCTCCCTTCCCTTACGGCGAGGCTCGGATGTCCACAGAAAGCATGCCAGATACTGCGTCTTTCCTTTCCTGTGAACCAATTATTATATTCTTCTGGTCTGCTTTTTCGGTTTGATCAACTGAAACAGTGGATTTGATGTTTATAATGCTTCGGTCAAGCGGGGCACAAAGAAGCACAACGGAACTGCTCATATATACGGGTGTGTTCAGATAAGAACGGTACTTGAAGTCTCATGACCATTTTTAATTTCCAATTTATTTTTATATATGGTGGGAAAATGTCTCAACACGAAAGAAATAGCTGTTGTAACATGGAACCGAAGTCCCGCAGACGCGGACGCGAGGGCGAGTTAAAACCGAGTAACAAATAAAGTAAAACACCTGACGCCAAGCGAACGCCGAAATCGCGGAACAGGGGTCAGATTGACAGAGGGAACTGTCGTAAATTCCCAACAGGCAATTCGTAACTTCGATGCAGGTCATATATCCCGACAGGCACACACTACCCTCCGATCTCTCCCCTTACCGTCTACACCTCGTCTTCTCATATGGACCCCAGCTCATGAGGCGCTCAGCGGGAACGCACAGGCGCATGCTCTAGCCCGAGAACTCAGCTACCGGGCGGAGCACCCTCCTCAGCCTGCCGCTTCCTCTGACACTCCCCAAAGCACTCATTCACGCCTTGTTACATACACGGACATCCTCCAGCATTATTGGCTCGAACAGTGTCTATACCCCCCCGCACACCGGGAACTATCCCGGCGCGAGGCCGTCCATTGGCGCAAAATACAAACAGGAACCTTTCCCAACCCATGGCTATATAGCAAAAATTTCCCAAATCTTATTGCACCTAGTTGCAAACACTGCTCACAACCGGCCACATTCGTTCACATGGTGTGGACATGTATACGACACAACGCAGACAATACAGCTACAATGGATGCGTGGGAGTCCCTCCTGCGTACCACCGAGCTCGCCCAACAGCGCCAGCTCATTTTGCGCGCATTGGAGGCCGCAGAGTCCCAAGGGATACCTGATGACCTTCTCTAAGCAGTGAAACCAGTCTGTCGGCTGGTTCCCCTTCTTTGGGAGTAAATAGAGAGTTTATCATCATCATCATCCGCAGTAGGTCGCTTTGAGGACAGCGCGACGGGTAGAGAGCTCGCTTTCCTCTCCAGAAAAGGAAAGAGGGAAGGCGCCCTGGGGCAGTTAACCGCGGGGATGTGACGGTGTTTGAGTAGGTGTAGGGTTTGACCCTGTATCGCTGTGGAACGCTTCTTCGTGTTCCTAATGGGAAATAAACGTTGTGTTGTGGGAAAAGAACGTGTGTGGTGAAGCGGTGAAGTGGTAGTATCAGGATCGAACCACGATGTCCGTAATCGTCAATAGAGTAACCATTAGTTTTAGCAGATCCGGAGTAGTTTTCTCGGAAATAAATCTATATTGCTACAGGTTGAAAATGCTGTTTTTCCATTCAAAACGTTACAAATTCGCAGATGTGGTGGACGCGGAATAACATTTTCTCAACCATTACTTTTAGTCATTACATTAATTAGCATTTACATGTATAACGACTATCAAACATGCTTTGTTGTTGCATCAAATTTAGTAAAAAGTGCAAACTGTTTCAGCAGAAAGATCTGCAAAAGTATTCGTTTTTAACTTTACATACGGCATCATGTGTTACATATTTTATGCTAAAATTTTTCTCTTCGTTACGCATCTTATGTTCTTAATTTTTGGCAACATTTGAATCTCTAAACCGCTAGGCGTTTTCTGCACAACGCCTCAAAATCTCCCGAAATTCGAAGACTGCAAGAAAATGGCAACTCTGATTTCAATGTGAAGAAAGTCATCATCTTCGATAATTATAAATCCCTTTCAACAATCCTCAGTAGCTCAGAAATATTACAGACTAGAAGTGTGTCGATATATATGTTTAAGATATAAAAATTTATATAAAACTGAGCGCTTCTCTTGATAATTTTCAATATTCAGCCCTGCATTCTGGCACTACTCAATAATACTTTGACGCTGAAACCATTTCTCCAATTTATACCTGTCCTGTTCTTTATTGCTGGAAAAATGAGGAGCACTAGATTAGTCTATTCTTTCTCAATGTTGCTTTGCAATCGGGCAAAATGCAAAACTATCAATAAATGAACAACTTGGATTCTAATTTAAAAAACTACCGCAGCTTCGGCCTTTACAAAATCTCCGAAAAATACCCTAAGCACCATATATATAAATCAGTCACTAAAATAGTATTGAATTATGCAGACTAAATGTATAGAATAAATATAAAACTTAAGGGAATTTTATCTTGCTTCTCATTATACAGAAGGCCTCAAAACTTTGATTCAGTGTTTTCTGAATTTAGTTACATATTATCCCATTAAATATGCAAAGCCTTTTAAATGCTCATAAGTCATTTTATTCTTGTTGGTAAGGTTAATAATAGCTTAAAATGGAATAAATTTGATATTTCTTGAATTTTATTGGAGAACACAAGTGAAGGTTGAACTCCAGCATATTTTATTGCGATCCAGTTCAGAGTCGGTAATAATGTTTTTTAATTTCTCCTTTAAAGCAACACAAGAATAGTACATTTTTGAAGAGGATTCGTCTAATGTGTACATAAGTACAGTCATATTCAAAGCGATTTGCAGAATGGTGTCAAAGTTGTCCTTTTTGGCTGTCTGAGTGTTCTCCACAAAGCATCAAAATCGCCAAAAATATATAAAATAATTATTATTTTATATATATTGGGCGATTTTGATGCTTTGTGGAGAACACTCCTAGCAGCCTAGAGCTCCACATTCTGCCTTAAATTAATCACATAACCTGCGCACTAAACAGAAGATGTTTCAGTGCAAACATAACACATCATGCCAGTATGTAAGGTTAAAAATTGAGATTTTTATGGCGCGTTGTTCCCGAAGCAAAGTTCGTATTTTTTTCTAAATCAACTGCATCAATAAAACTAGGTTTTATTGATGCTAGGTATAACACTAAAAGTACGTCGACTTGTTAGGTAGAAAACGACGGATGACAAAATTTTATTGCGTAAGCAGCAGGTCTCCAAACTTACAATAATTAAAAAAAGCGTTTACCAGCTCTAGTGATACACGATTTTTTTTTTCCGAGAAAACAACACGCCCCTTACAAAACTAATGATCATTTCTTCGTGTCGAGACGTTAGCCCAGCCCATATAAAAACTTCATTGAAAACAAAAGTGCTCATGGAACCTCGATTGCCGTTCTTATCCGAAGACACCCATATAATTTCATTTTGTCTCTTCAAATAGACTTGTTTGGGCAATGCAGTGAATAAATATATTATCGCACATATTAATGTTTTTTCACGCTTTCTGTTATTCCTAAAGCCGCAGTAATGTGCTACAGCCGTCATCTGTTATTTGTACATGAAACAACATCATAAAAGGAATTCAGTTACAAATTGTTCACCACTTCAATGCAAGTACGAGATAGCCCACGTATGCTATAGTAAAAAATAATTATACAAAGCACAGTTACTAATTTTAGGTACAATAATGCTTTGATGCGCAGTGTTTGTATTACTCCGCTTAAAAGTAAATAAAGTCAATTTTTATTATTTTAATATATTTGATGAATTATTCTATGTTCATCACATAGGAACACAATTAATGAGGTCATCCACGTATCTAATCCCTGTGGACATTGTAGATGAGTGGATGACTTCGTTTTGTTCCCATACGCGCGACACTAAAAATATGCATATGGAAAATTTTGGTGTGTACACAATCTTTTGCGACTATACAACAAAATTTCACTAAGGGGCTCCATCTACAATCACATCGCCTAGCAAGTGAATGGATGACTTTGTTTTGTTCCCATACGCGCGACACTAAAAATATGCATATGGAAAATTTTGGTGTGTACACAATCTTTTGCGACTATATAACAAAATTTCACTAAGGGGCTCCATCTACAATCACATCGCCTAGCAAGTGAAGTTTGGTTTGGTTTGGTAAAACTTTACTTCCCACCGTAGGGGTCCTGGAGGACACTCGGATAGGCGCCAGGTGTAGAGGGCAGCTCCCACGTCGGCACAGAGAGCCCGAAGCTTTCCGCCGCCGTGCGGGCCTCCTGGACAGCCCGAAGCTGATCAAGTAGTGAAGCACTTTTTAAAACTTTGTCCCAACGTTCCTTGTTCTTGGCGTAGGCGTCGCTCGATGCACAACCGCACAGCATATGGTTTAAGTCTAAACGGTCACTGCACCGTTCACACTCATGTTGTCCGTCGTAGTCTGGGTCGATGTGCTGCATGCGCCAGGGGTTGGGGTATGAGTTCGTTTTGAGCAAGCGTAACGTGACTGATTGGCTGCGGGTTAATTTCATATCCGGGAAGAGAAATTCTCGTCTGCCTAGATAAAAGTGCTTAGTGAGCTCGTTGTACGTGAATAATTGATCTCTGTACTCGATATGTGGAGTAGCAGGGGAAACCGGAGGGACGCGGTCGATGAGTCCTCGCGCCGCCTTGTGTGCGATCTCATTGAGATTCCGCATGCCGCCCCCTAAGCTGCCCATATGTGCCGGGAACCATACGATGCAGTGATCGGTGATGTTACTTCCGCCTAAGATTCGTAGCGTCGTCTTGTCTATCCCGCCCTTGGCGAAAGCTCGAGTGGCTGCTCTAGAGTCGCTGTATAGAGTTGTGACGTCCGAGTCTTTTAGAGCTAGTGCTATCGCTGCTTGCTCAGCTACCTCTGGCTACTTGGTGTAAAGTGTGAGGGCGTTGCGCGTACGCCCGTGTCCGTCGACTACTGCTACCGAGTAGGCATGTTTTCCCGGTATTTACGCTGCATCCACGAAACCTGTCTGGTCGGGGAACTGTGCCGCGTCTGCAGCGAGGGCTTTGGCACGGGCGAGCCTTCTTCCTTGATTGTGGATCGGGTGTACGTTTCTTGGGAAGGGGGACACTTTGATTGCTTCTCGCACGACTTTAGGTAACTGCAGGAAGTTGTCGTTTTCTACTATGGCGTTCAGGCCGAGCTTAACGAGAATCTCTCTGCCCACTTTGGTGCTTGATAGGCGTGCAATCTGTGCCGTGTGCTGTGCCTCGATGATTTCGGCAAGGGTATTGTGCACTCCTAGCTGTAAGAGTAGTTATGTGGAGGCATTATTGGGGAGCCCCAACGCTGTCTTGAAAGCTCGGCGTATGTGTACTTCAAGCCTTCTCTGATGTTCCTTTTTCCAGTTGAGCATTGCAGCCACGTATGTGATGTGACAGAGTACAAAAGCATGGACCATTTGAATAGCGTTGTCCTCGCTCAGTCCCCTGTGCCTATTCATGATGCGCCGAAACATCCGAATCGCGTTTTCAATCTTGATCGTGATGCTGTCAAGCATCGCCCAGTTGGACCCGTTGCTTTGGATGATTAATCCTGGAATTCCTATTTTATCGACCGTGGGTATGCGATTTCCATCCCTGTCGTGTAACTCTATGCATGGTGTGTGGTGTCGGCGCCAGTCGTTGGACGGGCGCCCTGGTCTTGGGGGGTGGTAGATGAGTAGCTTGGATTTTCTAGAAGTGGGATAACTGAGAAGTCGAACGCTCGCCCTGAACTGGATTTCACTTTTGCGCCGTCTTTAAGGCTTTTAGGAGTGCGGTTACAGCAATTATCTCCTTCTTTAATTTCCCTTCAAACCAGAGGATACAGATTTTCTTGGGGGTGCCAAACTGTCTTTTTCGCACCATTGGTGCACATTAGTCGATCCATTTCTAAGTCAAAACCTCTCCCAATGTGCATACATCTAAAAAAATAGAAATATGTTAATGCAGGAAAAATTATTCACAAGCGATAAAAAACGTTTTGGACAGTAAGATCAAATAATCGCACATGGAGTAACAAGAAAGTGGTGGACAGATGAGAATGGGAGCAATGAAAGGCGGTTACTGAACAAAGCCAGTAGCAAGAGGTTCAGCTTGTATATGAATAGACAATAAAATTAAGGCCCATTATAAGGTGCATGCAGCAGTTACAGTAATGCAGTGGTAATTTTTTTTTCACTGCAGTGGTGGTTATACATATTACGGCCATCGCTCTTGATTCTTGGAACCCCAATGACAACTCCATCCAAGGAACTGAGCAGCAGTGGCATGTTATTTTCAACTGGCAAGGGAAAGAAAGTCCTACAACTGCATGCACATTTCCTGCTTTCTGTACTTTGACTGAAAGCGAATGAACAGTGTATTTTGTAAGAAGTCCGGCATTCCTAAGCATAGGCTACGAAATTTGTTTTTGATTGAAAAACTGCATTTTGTTGACTTCCATTTCATTAAGCATTTTCATTGACTTCTCAGTGATTAAAAATGCTGTTTGGGCTTGTTACCTCGCCCGCTACACTTAAAGTGGCAGCGACCAAATGAGGGACCACCGGCACCGACAAACCATGCGTCACCCGCGTATAGCCATTTCAAGCCGTCAAACCAAAAGCAGTCGACAGTTGTTTGTTACGCAGACTACATACCTTCAGGTGGTGATTCAACATACAGTTTCTGAGAGCATTTCGTTTAACAGGTCGATGGAACGTAGTCTTCGTATGACGGCAAGCGCGCCGAAAAAAGAACGGTCGCAGACCAGGCGGCAGCGGCAAGGATCATGAACGCAGATGTGTCGCACACCACCATGTTGGCTCGGCGAAGCTGGCTAGGCCTCTCGCAGATTGGCGGCACCGGAGAAGCAGCACGAAGCTTTCTGTGAACTTGCTGAGTTTGTGCACCATTATGTTCCAGAAGGCATCGGTAAATCAGTGCCTTGCATGAGGGTAAGCACGCGTGAAAAACCACAAGCAGATGCGACAAACGAGCCAGCAACGTTCATGACGTAGTCACCTGCTAGCACAGCGAAGAGTGAGCTTCCACCAGGCGGCGGCCAAGCGCCAAGACGCAAGGGAAAGTGTTTTTAAAACACCTTCATGCTGACCAGATCCTGTCTCTATAATAAGCATAATAATGTCAGTTTTACTTCTCAATTATTGGACAGTAGTAAAATGGGGAGTGTCCTCACCTTTACTTCTTATAAGCAGTTTCATAATTTCAGGGTAAAAGGTATAAAAGGTAACTTCAACCATTTAACATTCAGGCTTGTTTATGTTTACAGTGTAGTTAATACCACACTTCATTTATCTGCCGCGATGCAGTGTTACAATTATGGTACAAGCAAAGCCCCATTATCATTTAGAAATTCTGCTAACCTTTGAAGTTTGCCACCGTCGCACAACCTCCTCGCCTCTTTCGCGCCCTTTGCGTGAGGGGCAGTTCTCCTCCCGCTTTCCTGCTTGACGATTGGTCTCCCTGGAATTGCCGTTGGAAAGCGCCGATCCGGCATTTCGCTTGCATTTTTCTTTATCCTTTGCGCCACTTTCTCCTGGGCTCGGCTAGCGAATATTCCGCGCTGTGCTTTCTTTGCAATGTGCAAACGCTCTGCCATGCTGTTGCTCTTATAACTGCAGAAGGCAGGCTGAAGATACCCTAGTGAAAATATTGTGCGAGGCTCTGCGTGGTTATCTATGCGTGGTTATCGACCCGCACAGCGCGAGGTTGTGCGATGCGATGATGTGCGATGCGAGGATGTGCTACGCAAGGGTGTGCGATGCGAGGGCGTGCGATGCGAGGACGTGCGACGTGTGCACGGTGGGAGACCGTACGATGTGCTCACGGCGCGAACGCGTGCACACTGTGAGGACTTTTGTACCCGTGTGTGCACGGCAAAATTTGTGCATAGCTATCAACACTCAGAGTGCATGGATGCGGACACTCAGTGCAAAGAATGAGTGCACTCTGAAGGTGCAAGACATTAGTCTGATCTCAGACGAGAGACATTCGGCATGGGAATGCTACCATGCTATGGTGATAATCTGCATGGTTGCAAGGCTCCTACATCACACCTCATGTTTGTGTTGCGCACACTACTAATATGCCAGCTTTAGGCCTTGTGCAAGGCCTCAATCAGTGTCTGCTACAGTTATGACACAAAATGTTTTGCAGAAATGATGCTCTCCATGAGATGAGTCTCAAGTGCAAAGAATGCAAGCTTTCAAAAGATACATGTGGTCACCTGGATTGGCTTTATTGGCTGATACACCGTGGTCACAAAACGTCTGCTTTCGGTCCACCAGGTTCGAGCTTGTTTACAGGTTTCCTTCTTCAGCTGCTCTTGGCCTGTTCGATTCGAGCTTAGATACAGGTTTTCACTGTGCGCCGTCTGCAAAATGCAAAAAAAAGGCAGGACTATATTCTAAAATCCGAAGATTCAGCTCATGTCTTTACAAAACATTCTGAGAATAGGGTAAATAGGTGCTCTGTTAATAATTGATAACAATTCAAAAAGTTTCGATTCTGAACTACAGAAATCTGACGAACTGACACAAGAATACAGGCTGTTCAGCATCAGTCCATCGCAAAATCTAATACCTTAGTCGAACAGATATTTCAAGGGTCTTTGAACCATATCCTATCAATCAAAAACATTTGAACACTGCTTCATGGAAAACTACAATAACTAGAGTGAACAGAGCAGTGCAAAACTGGAGACTTACATGGCCTTTGAGAAATAGAAGTGTGCATTCTAGGATATGGCTTAGCACATAGGGCTAAGGAATAAAACCTAACCTGAAATGAAAGATTATGCAATCCTACATATATGATAATAGAAGGAAAACAAAATTGCACACAGAACAGTGCGAAAAGTATATCATCATTGCAACTTGTACAAAAACTGTTGATAACACATCTCCAAAAGTGCACGAGTATTACTTGAGCCCAGGAGCGAATTATCGATTGCAACAGCGGGGTACAAGAGCTTACAGTGAGATGATGGAATCTTTCAATGGTGATCGAGAATGCCATTTAGAAGTGGCACAACTCCCAAGTTTACTAAAAGCTTGGTTAGGATTCATGATGGCCCCTCAGCCTTCCTTCCAATAAGGTCTTGAGAAATACTCTAACCACCCGAGGCAGTGGAAACAGTGCATAGGGATCAGGTTAACTGATATTCACAAACATGCCTTGACTAACACCTTTACTCCAACCGGTCCTCGAGGCCCTTTTTTTTAAATGAAGCTCCACTTGAATTGCTCCTCGCGTATATGAGAAAACAGAGCACCTATAAGTGGCAATGACACTACTACGGGAACACCTAGACTTCCATTTTCAAACATAGGGCATCGCAGCTTTCACACACTGTGCAGACTTCATTCTACTGCATACCCAGTCTTTCATGAAAGTGGATACAATAAGGATTCACAGACCTACTCTCTGAAGCATTGGCTCTGAGAACCTCAATCTTACTCGAAAATACTGAAACATCGTTTCAAGTACGACCAAGACAAGCCTCCTAAGTTTCTGCGGCTGACGTTGAGCATGGATAACTATCGTCAGTTGCAGATTTCAATGCTGTAGTTGATCATCGCATTACGCTACTATGGTGTAGATCATCACCGGATACATTAGCAACATTTCAGAGCATGCCGAGTGCCAAGTTGCAGAAAGCATTTGATGGCTAACAGCAAATGAAGCATGTGAACCACTGTAGACAGTGGCGCAATCGTGGGGAATGTCATATTGTAAATAAGAAAACAGCGAGGTACCAAAGGTGCAGTTGTGCCATAGAACACCTGTGCTGCACGCATCAATGGCTTTCTGATTGCCTCAAATATACCTGTATGTCTAGATGCAGTGCTGAAGAGGGGGGTCAATTCTGTTTTTTTAGCTGTGGAGAGATATTTGCAGTTGGTGAAAGGCATGGCTTTTCAAGTGTGCTTACAATTATAGCTCCTAGCTTGCTTTGGAAACAGAAGCGGCATTTGCTTCTGGAAAGTCAAATTTGTTGGCTCGGGTGAATGCCCTATAACATGCTTCTTTGCACCTCACATGTGCTCAACACTCGCCGCTGAGTACTCAGAGGGCAAATATGCAACTAGGTCACTAGAGTTCACAGCAGTTCGAGCAGTTCTCAATGCCTAAATCCTGTTCTACATGAGCCATATGTCAGTGGCAGCGAATGTTGGTAGATCTGAATTGCTTTCAGCCATTTTTCACAGCTGCCTTGTTCATGCAGTCTGCAAAACATATTTTACTAGGCTGTGACTTTTTTTAACGTCCGAAAGCGACTCAGGCTATGAGAAATGCTGCAGTGGAGGACTTCAGAAATTTCAACCACCTGGAGTTCTTTAACGTGCACTGATGTCGCACCGAACACAGGCGCCTTGCTTTTAGTCTCCATCGAAAAGCGGCCGCCAAAGCCTGTGACTCTTAGGCAGCTTGTGGATGTTGTTCACAAGGACTTGACATTAGAAAATGAGCGTGTTATACGTAGTAGCATGCACTTTCCGGGCCAAATTTTGGCCTTATGACCCATTCGGTTGGGGGGACGAGAGCAGACGCGCCGAGCAGTACAGAGAAGTACAGGAGCACCTCCTGCACTTCCAAAAGACCTCCTCCTCTACCATTGGAAGCACTGATTCTACTCCTGCTCTACCACTGGAGGGCGCCCGCTTGTCTGAGAGCACTTTCGAAGTGCTCTCGAGGGCGCCTGCTCTCCCTCTCGAATTCGCCATTGTCCCCGTATGTCGCTTGTGCTACCTCAAGTGGAGAAATGTTTCTGAAGGGTAAGTCAGAGGAAATGCTGAAAAGCATTCAAGAACCTGAACTGAACCTTAAGTAGAGAAAAGACTGTTTTCTTCGCTTTATGGAGCTGAGGTAGCGTCGAGTGGAGACGTGTTTTTGAATTCGGCCACAAGGGTAAAATTTGAACTAACTATTCCACACGCAAAACACTCATGTCCTAATGTCAAGTCCTCTGAACATTCAGAAGCAAACTCGATATTCACAGGCTAACCGAACAAGTTTCCCAGGCTGCATGAAACGGCAGCTGTGAAAAACAGCTGAAAACGCCTAATGTCAGGCAAAATGTCGCTGCCGCTGTGATACTTTCATGTAGAACATGACATATGCATTGAGAAATGCTGTGAAATTTAGTGACCAAATTTGTTTATTAAGGTTTGGTTTGAAGTTGTTGCTACACTTGATCTTTGAGCTTGCAGGGCTCAGGGGTGAGGAAAGAAAATATGCGTGCTTCTTCGCTACATATACACCTAAACCAACAAATTCAACTTGCTGATTTCAGTTTCCAAACAAAGCTGGGAGCCACAATGGTCACTGCACTTGAAAAGCCATGCCTTCTGCCTACCGTGAATATCTCTCCACAGAACAAGTGAACCAACCGCTTTGACAGCACCATGTGTCCGAAGACATACATAGTACCCGCAAGCCATTGATGCCTGTAGCACAGATGTTGACATTGTTCACAAGGCTCAATCGCACTACTGGTCGCCCCAGCTTCCTTTACACGTACTTGCTAAGTCCAAAAATGGGAAGACTGCAAAAATGGGGGGAGGCAGCATTTGTGTACAAAAGAGGGAGGGGGCTGCTACTTTCAGGCAGTGTCTGATGCGTCCTAATCTAAACATCCTAAGCATAAACACATGCAGCAGCAAGCATGCAATGCATGTCTAAAGGTGTGCGTCGGTCGAGATATCTGCAGGCCGCCACCGAGCGTTCCTACTACGTCTCTATAGCCAACGCAAAATTGATCAGCATGGCCACCACCCAAGTTTCTCTGAGCACCATCGGAGCGCTGTTTAAGTTTTTTAATGCAAAACCATAACTAGCCCTTTTACCCGTAATTTCGTCCGTGACCGTTTTTGGCTAAGTTGGTTCCGAAAGAAGAGCAATCACGCCATTGTTGAACATAGAGCAGCTTGGTAACATAAGGCATGCGGCTGAGTTCAATAAGAAGGATCAGATAACATGACATTTGGGCAAAGCCTTTAACATCAAGTACACTGAGTGGCTGCCCTTAGCTGAGATCGAAAGCGAAGCCAGCAGAGCATCTATATCTACTGTGGCTGCATTAGCTGTAGATCGCTGCCTACACGAAACGCAGTACACCAACTGTTTTCGCAGCCAGCGACACCTACTATTGCTCGGCCAAAGTCTTCTTTGAATGATTTCCTGTTTAGCCAATGATGCCGATGGTGCTAGTGTGTCCTCTGATAGAGATGCTCGAAATTATATTGCGGCTGCTGATTCCTCGGTGCCGGTTCCGCAAAAGCCATTCTTTGCAAGCAAAAGCCCCTTATCGGAAGATTTAGGGCAGTGATCGTGCAATCAGAAAGTTTGGTCAAAATCTGAAGTCTTCTAGAAAATCTGAAGACTTGGCTCCAGGTATGTACGCAACATGCCTTCCCCACAAGTGTGTCCTTGTCTGTGGAAGCCACCAAGCAGAGCAAACTTGCCGTTAGCCCTCAAATGTCTACCGTAGCTCAGCACTAAGTAGGTTCTGAAACATTGTTCATATACAGTGACAACTTAAAATGTGCAGCACCACAGAAGTTTCTGTATGTGATGATCATTTACAGCACTGGAGTTAGTGATAGACCATTATTATGCATACTTGGTGTCAGAAGCTGAGATGTCAGGAGGGATGCCAAAGACATACCTAGAAAAAATGATGTGCCAGACTAACCCAGGCAGCACAAAGCATTGGGCCAATGTTGTAAGTACGACGGCAAGCAGTGGCCCTACATTGGGCCAGCCTAACCAGCATGCTCCCAACATAGGACATGCCAGTCAGCACAATGTCCAACAATGGCCCATTCTAGCCAGTGCTCTCCCAGTGCTGGCGCTGCCAGTAGCCAACACTGGCTAGCTTGGGCCAGGATGTACAGTGAGTTCCCGATATTGGCACTGCCGTACATACAGAATGTCTATGTTGGACCGAGATTGCCGTTGTTCCTCCAATAATGGTCGCACGGGTTTTAAAACTGGCTATAATGGGCCAAGCTGTCCTGCCTTCCTCCGTCATTGGGTTTTCCGTTTTTTAAAACTGGCTACAATGGACCAAGTTGTCCTGTGTTATTCCGGCATTGGATGTTCCGGTTTTTAAACAAGGCTACAATGGACAATGTTATCCTCTGTTCTTCCAGTATTGGATGTTCAGTTTTTTAAAGATGGCTACAATGGACCAAGTTGTCCTGTGTTCCGCCGTCGTTGGCCGTTCCTTTTTTAAAACTGGCTACAATGGACCATGTTGTCCAGTGTTCTTCCGGCGTTGCCCGTTCAGTTTTTAAAACTGGCTACAATGGGCCAAGGTGTCCTGTGTTCTTCCGACGTTGACTGTTCCGTTGTTTTAAACTGGCTGTAATGGACCATTGCAATTTGTCTTGTGTTTTTCCAGTATTAGCTATCCCTGTATGAAAACTGCCCACGATGGACCACTTTTTCCCCTGATCTCGCAAATGTCATTGCCATCCTAAAAACGCAGCTTTAATGGGCTGCCGAAGTGAATATTTTCCGTTGACCATTCAATCAAAACAAATTCTTCATTTTTATGGTTGAATACACGTGCGCTGGACGCCAAACCGCGGCATTTAATTCCGACAACATTTCAGCCGATCGTTCGGACCTCACCAAGTACCACGTACGGGACGACAATTACTATAACGCATTCAAGCACGTACCGCTGCAACTGTCTGGATTCGTCATATGCGGCGCACCTTTGGGGGTCAGCTATACGTGTTTATGGTTTTAGCCTATTGGCATGCATGCAGATTTCGTCGCAGGCGCATACGTTTGTCGCACAATTATATCTAATGATAGCACGACCGTGCGACCACATATGTATACCCCAGACCGGCTAGCACTCACGACCCAATATACCTGTATTGGACGCCGATTACAACCCTGCATCTATACGTAACCTATAGTACAAATCCAGTTGTCAGTGAGAACGCGCATAAAAACGAAATCGTGTCGCCATAGCATGTTCATGTGACATTAAATTAGTGATTAGAAGGTAGCTTTTTCATTGCCGAGAAGGAAAACGTTGCCTCAAGTTGAAGGAACAAATGACCATTTTCTCAGCGATGTTTTTGTTCTAGTGCTTTTGTATTATCCATAAGGAACTACGCGCAGCATCGTCTGTTTACCTGGAGAAAGGACCGAATACGATGTGTGTACTTTCTAGACGCTATCACTGGAAAATGAAAAGCCGGAAGACTCGCGAGGTTACCATTTTAGTTTTGGGCATTCACACGGTGGTAAAAAAAAATGACAGTTTTTCGTGCAGACTGCGAGCATGAAGGCCCCGGTACATTTATATGGCGCACAACATATATATCGCCAATAAACAAAAAAAAATAGTTTTTTCCGCCCATTAGTTTCCGCCCATTAGTAGTAGTTTGACCATTCCAACCGCGCAAGGTGATGGCAAAGGAATAAAAAAAAACTGTACAGGAATGAAAATAATGTGCGCTGTCGAGTCATTCGAAAAAACGAATGCAGCCTACAAACACTGTTTTAATGAGGCAGTTTTCCATGCCCTTTCCAATTCTTTCATTCTACTAAAATGATTTGGAATACGTTGCTTGCTCATTGAACGTTATCGTCTTTTTGTGCAATCCGCGTTAAAGTGAAGGTGATTGCGGAAAACGTCTGTGTATTGCCTTATGCCACAGCGCTTCAGGACCTCGACGCGCACAAAATTGATTCTGAATCATTCATTGCTGTGTCTGTCACCGTCGATTTGCGAAGTCGAGACAAAACATGAGCGAAGAAATATTGTTACAGCTGGAGAATGATGAGGACGAAGTGGCGCGCTCGTTTGTGGAAGATTAAGAAAAAGAACTGCGTCGAATGGGCGGCCCTCGTAGCCTGGCTCCTTGGCTGTTCCTCAATGTATATATCTTTAATCCTCTTGTGTAGATATATTTCTCCCTGTTACAAAATTATATGCCAAAATTTAAAAACCTTGAACAATTCACAAATTCCGTAGAATGTTCAGAACAGCGCGGTGCGCTATAATTGGACAAAGGCTTTATCGATGTGGCCATAATTACTTGCGCAACAAAATTATGCAAGGTGTTTTAATGGTTTTGAAAGCTGAGGTAGTGTAGAATAGGTGGAAAAAGTTTAAACAATGTGAAAACTGTTTTTGTTTTCCTAAAAATTTTCAATGTTCGCTGTTTTCTGTAAATTAGCGCGATCGTATCTCTGTATCCAAATGTAATAAAAATATGAGCTTTAGCTGTTTGCGGATAATTATGCTGAGAACATATTGTGGAATTATTGCTGCTCTACCATGAACCTTTTCTGAAATAAAGGCCTGCAAATTAGGAAAATTTTCGTTTCCTGGGCCGATGTTTAGAATTTTTATAAAAACATCTACTCATACCCGAAAAGCGAACATTAACTGAATACAAATAAAAACATGTATATATTTAGTCGGATAATTTTCAGCTAGCTAACTTGAGCATAATTTGTATAATCTATAACCAAAGTTGGCCAGAATAGAAGAGAAGCTCGGAACTCCACCTCTTTGACATTATTAATCAGTCATCACGCAACAGTATATAACATTTTGAAGTAAATATAAAAGGTCGAACGACCATCCTTTGTTCGATCATAGGTGGCGAAAGGGAGGGGACGCGCGCATTTGTCGATGCACCAGCTGTATGGATTTACGCAAGAATGTGGATGGTAGATGGAGAGGCTTTCTATTTTTTTAGAAAATGTTTGTCCGTGGTTGGCTTGAAGAAACAATGCGTTTGCGAACACACAAAACAAAACTATTTATTAGAACTCGACTCGAGCGGTGCGCGCTGGCGGCCGCTCATCGGCACGGTCCGAAGTTACGGCTGGCCGGTGCAAGCAGAAGAGGGCTGGGTAAAGGACGAATGGAATGTTGAGAGGGTCGTTGGTCCTTCGTTCCCACGCGCAGCCCTTGCGAACACAACACCGCGGCGGGAATCACGCGCTGGTTGAGCGGGTCGTTGTTCCCCCTCGCCTACGCGTCTACGTGCAAGACACAACAGACAGCATCCCCAGCTGCGCTGCTGTGCGGCCTCCTCCCGAAGCGTTCATTTCAGAGCTTGTTGGAGACGCTACAAGACTTGTGACAGCTTCTTAAACCTTTCTTTAATTTCTTCCCTCATTATTTTCTTTTTCATTGTGCTGTGCATAATTTTCTCTTGCGCCTATACATGTCCATGTGCTCCGGTTGGTGCTTGCTACATATCAGTGAATAGCTGAGCTGTGAAATGTCGCCGGAGTACGGATTACAGCAACGGCGGGATACCATCGGCATTATCAGACTCAGTGAACGCCGTCATCTTAGACCGTGAGTATATATCTTTGCAGCATGCCATTGCTTCGTAATTGGTTCTATATAATCTCCTACCAGTCCCAAATGTTCTCTTTCCTTATTCTCCTCGAAACAACTGCGCGAAGCATGACTTCAAGAACTAAGCGAATTTTCGTCCGGGTTACATGCAAGCAATAAGTGCGTGGACTTATTTGCTGGCTGCGATATGAATAGCATTTGCGCCGAAAATAGAGGAGCCGTGCGTAACAGGTGTGTATGCCACTAACACGTGACAGAACACTGCAGGCAGCCATTTGCGCAGTTTTTTGACTGTGCAGCGCGCCGCAATCAGTTAGTAACCAGATACTATGCGCCCGGCTTTGTACATATATTTTGGACAGCCTCTCTTCTGCGCGCAGGAAGCCATGTTCACACAGTTTTTGGATTTTGTTAAGAGTTAAGGGCAGTTTTGTTTTCAGATGTACAGACGAAGTTTTGAAAACTGTTCGTGCCGTCTGTGCAAGCGAATTTTACAGTGGGGCAGACATGTGCGTGATGCCGCTTGATGACTAGGCTATAATTAAGTCATAATGAACCTCCACTTTTATAATGGTTAATATCATATTGAGGAATTGAAAGCCGTGAACAGCGCAAGTGAGCCCCTTTTCAAAATTTCCTTAATCGACGCCCCCCTTCTGAGCACGTGCATTCAGGTGAGGGCGTTATCAGAAAGCGGCGACAATAGGAGAGCGATTTCGCAGACGCGCTTCGAGGGCGGGGGAAAATAACAATACAAGCAAAAAGGCACATCAGCCGTGTGTGCACTGCGTCCCTGTCACTGCAAAGTAAACAACGTGCACGCGGGGCACAATGTACAAAACATTGACGGCCGGTATGAGGCAACCATATCATCCGAAATATTGCTCGCGAAGCGCTCGATGACGGCGCGCACTTTCAGGCGAAATGGGACAGGACGTCAGGTCCGCCTGTTCGGCAATTACAGCTCTTTGTACCTCACGTGCCGTACCGTATGCATGAAGTGCACGCCATAGCCATCGTGCAAGAATGTTGAAACCGAAGCAGCGATCCACGTATTCTAATTCTATAGGAAATCATTTGGGAGTAGAAAAGAGCAACTTAATATGATGTGCATGGTTCTTTAATGAACGATATGTATAAATGGACGGTTGAATAGTTACAGTAATGGAGTGTTCCGCTAGAATTGTTTACGGCCGTGACCGCAGTAAACATTACTCATATTGCTCTTAGCTTTAAGCTCTGGCATTGATAAGCCTATCTAAAGAACCGACTGGCAGTGACAGGTTGTTTACAGCTGTTGATCAAAAGGTAGGCCATCATGCTATTATTGCAGGCATATTTGCTTCTTTTTGTACCTCTGTTTACTAAAACTTAATTTTGTTCCCCATTCCTAGGGACGCTGCACCTCTTACAACACTCACTGTTCAGTCGCTTTTATTCAAGTATACAAAAAGGAGGAAATGCGCATGTCTTTCCGTTAACAGCTGCAAATAACACGCCACTGCTCCTCGGTACTTTGGATGAAGTTTTCAATGGGGTTACCTGAGATGCCTAGCGATTGCTGTAATAGTTATACCAATCACTGCAGTGAAACAGAAAGGTAACACTGCATCACTTTAACTGCTACATGCACCTATAAACGTGCCTTAATTTATTGCCTATTCTTATAGACGCAGGACCTCTTACTATAGGCTTTGTTCAGTAAGCAACCGTCTTTCATTGCTTCAATTTCTATCTCTCCACCACTTTCTTGTTGCTCTGGGTGTGATCATTTGATTTCATTGTTCAAATCATATTGTTTTATCATGTGTGAATGATTTAGCCTGCACATACATGCTTTCATTTTTTTAGATGCGCATCGGGAGCGTTTTCTACGTAGAAGTGGATCGATTGAGTTGTATCACTGGTGCGAAAACCGACAACCCCCAGAAGATATGTGTCCTGTGGTTGGAAGGGCAATAAAGAAGAAGAAAATCAGCGGAAAAGCCTGCCTAAAAAAAGGTAGCACTGCATCACTGTAACTGTTGCATGCACCTTTAAATATGCCCTTTTGTGATGTTTCAGCTACAAATAATGTATGACAGTTGTGACAATATAGGTAGCTTTAGGTATAACATATCGCGCGAAAATCTTTAATATATGCGATGATATTTTTATTCACCGCATTGGCTAAACCAGCCTGTTGAAGAGACGAAATGAAAACAAATATGGATGTCTTCGGACAGGAACAGTAATCGTGGTGCCATGACCATTTTTTTAATTAAATTTTCATATGTCGTGGGCTAATGTCTCGACACAAAGGAATGACCCTTAGGTTGCCAGATGCGGCGTAGTATTCTCGAAAAAAAAAAACGCCTATCACTAAAAGTTGCACGTTTGGAGGACGGCTGGTTGCGTAAAATTTTGTCATCCACTGTTTTTTACTCACCGCATTTGGGTAACGTTTACTTGTATAAGAAGTATTAAAAATGTGTTTCATTGATGCAGTTGATTTAGTAAAAAATCGCAAACTTTGCTTCAAGAACAACGCGCTACAAAAATGTTAATGTTCAACCTTACATACTGGCGTGACGCATTGCGTTGTTTGCACTAAAATATTCTGTGTTTATTACGCAGGTCATATTGTTAATTTAAGGCAGAATTTGGAGCTCTAAGCTGCTATGTGTGTTCTCTGTAACGCCACCAAAAGTATTATGCTGGAAAGCGATTTGCTTAAGATTGTAATTATAAAAATTACACATTGAAAAATCATCTTCAAAAATATAGTATTGTTAGTGGTGGTGAAAGCTGACAAATGGAATAATATATTAATAACCTAGATTGAATACTATTGCACCTAGCAATAAAAAAGAATGCAGGACAGAGAAAAAGTTCAGCCTTCACTTGGGTTCTGCCATGAAATCGACAGAAATAGTGAATTAATACCATTTTAAGCTATATTAAGTATTTGTCCTAGAAGCAGAAAAACGGTGTTAAGCGCTGACAATGTTTTAAATTTTACTTAAGGTAAAATGTAACTAAATTAAGCAAATACTAAATTGAAGTTTTGATGCCTATTCCATAAGGGGGAGCCATATAAGCACATCTATAGAACAAAAACAAGCATTTTTATATTTCTAATATTACATTTTGCAGAATTCAATATATTTACTGACTCAAATTAACAAAGTACTTTGCATTGTTTCCACAGATTTTGATAAAAATTGATGTTGCGGCCGTTTCTTCAATTCTAATCAGTTTTCCTTATTTTACCATTTTCTTACTTTTGTCCAATTTCAAAATAATATGCAGATACACACACAAATCTAGAGCTTCAAATTTTTTCAGAAATAAAGAATGGAACCTAGATAATGTATAAAAATAGTTTCTGTGGCAAGATATTATTGGATCTTGCAAGAATGCAGGCTGAGTTTGGCCATTATCAGCACAAGCACTCAGTTTAATATTTAATGTTATATTTTTAAACAGTATAGCGCAACACTTTTTAGTCCGTGATATTTTTGAGGTACTGAAGATTTTTGAGAGGGATTTGAATGAAAATCGAAGATGATCTTTTTTTAATTGCAGCAAATTTGCCCTTTACTGCTGTTTTCGAATTCTGAGCAATTTTGATGCGTTGTGGAGAACACACCTAGTGGTCTGGAGCTCCAGATACTGCCTGGAATTAAGAACATGCGTCAGGAAGTGAAAACATATTTAGTGCAACCAACCTAATGCATCATATGCCAGTACATAAGGTTAAAAATGAATATTATTTTTGCAGCATATCGCTCCTGAAGCAAAGTTTGTGATTTTTTAATAACACAACTGCAAAAACAAAATAGGTTTCTAATAGTGTTTGTAAATATAAAACCTGCATATATTTAGTGAGTAAAAAAGAGCAGATGACAAAATCATGGCATCCAAACTTGCAACATTTTGAAATGGCAAAAACAGCGTTTTCTACCTCTAGAGATATACCATACAATTGTTTTTTTTTTTCGAGGAAACTACGCGTATCTTGAAAAACTAAAGTTAATTCTTTTGTGCCTAGATACTTGCCCACCACATATAAGAATTTCATTGGAAACGAAAGATGGCCATGGGACCTCGATTATGTTTCTTATCTAAGGCACCCATAATACGCTGTGAGAAAGTCAATATCAAGGGCTTTTTTTAATATTCCATATTTCGAACGGTTGTGCCATCTAAGAAAATTAGAAAGCTAGGCACACCTTAGGTGTAGCCAGCCCTCACTTTCTGTTACAGCTGCATTTGCTAAGCTGAATTAATGCGTTGATTACTTTATTTTAGCCACGAATATAGCGCTAGTACGTGTCAATTTTAAAGAAAGGCCGCAGTGACGCGATTCCTGTAGAATTTGTAAGTGAAATCTGTAAACCTTACAAATCTACCCATATATATGATCTCTTGCAGGTTTTATTCAAGCTACATTACACCTACTGCGCCCCATAGCTTGAGCCAAGGGTTATAAATAAACCATTAGAAACAGACGATGGAAACCGGTGGTGCATTGCTGGCGGCCACTTAGGACAGCGCAGAAAATTTTTATTTTGTACGTGGGGAAGTGAGGTTATTCGCTTCAAGTACTAAATATTCACTTTAGACAATAAATAGGACTTACAGAGTCGGTGAGCACGTTCGGAAACCCCTGTTTCAATATTTGCGGTTAGAAACCTCATGTGTACCTTTTTTTCCAGCTGTAGATAAATTCCGGGTTATGTAGATACCGAAACCGTTACCAGCCCATTCGCGCACCTCAACTGTGCTGCTCACAACATGATTTTGAGCGGACAAAACAACCTGCCGCTAAGATTGCTAGCCCCATGCATGAGTAAGGGTGATATGCTGGCGATGGTTGCTTCGCGTCGGCCCTTTGGCGCACATGAAGGCTCGAGTTACAATGAGCGCGCCGAACTTTGCAATGCGGATAATGACTACAAAGCGGTAAGGATATAAATGAGTTTAACAGTATTTTTCAGCTGTAAAATACAAATACAGTCTTGTTGGACGATGTGCTGGCGCGGACGAAGAAACCATAGGCAACTTGTAGGTCTAACGCTACACAGGGCTGTCGAGCCAAGCCAAGTCCTCAATTGTATTGTCCGGGAATCAGATTTCTGTATTTTCATGGTTTCCTATTGTATCTGGCGTTCAAAATGCAGACGTGAGGGTTCTTTATCACAAATAATCAAACGTGGATTGTGCCGGTACTCTTCAAAGTAGCAACACCATTTATCGTGTAAGTCATTAATCAGTAATTTAGGCAAATAATGTCAATAAGGATTCCAAACAAAACCTTTTCTGTGGCGCTCAAGGTAGCTTCCAGCAATATATATCTGGTTTCCTTTGCCTGTCTCCGAAATGTTTTTTTTTATCCCTTGGATCAAATTTGCTTGGACAAGCAGTATATGTGTAAAAACGATGCACCTGTGAGCTACCCGTTTAAGTGAGCTCCCGTTTAAGTGAACTACCCACAAAACCAGTCAAAAGCGTATATCAGCTAACCAGCGGCCAGTGCAGCAGTCGTGGGCTTAGATCGCTTGTGTATATTATATCTAGCCATTTAAAAAAAAAATGAAAATGGTCGCCGAACATTCTCTTGGTAACGATTATTAGTATAAACTGTTTGCACATCGCAGAAAGCGTAGGAGCGGCAAAAAACTAGCGCGCCAGTCATATGCGGAGACAGCCGATAATCAAGCACTAATTCCTAGTGTGGGATGAAACACTGGCTGTCTCAGCCGTATTGCTGTGGAGGCGATCAAAATGCAACAGGGCACATGCTATGCAATGTATATGCGTCTTTCATCCTAATAAACCCAAGGCAGCTCAAACTAGTCTGGAACTCATCAGTATAGTGTTTCTCATTGACCATAAATTTCGGTACATGAATCCTGGAATTTTCTACATCTTCCTAAAATAATGCGCGCGATTTTATATGCCTCGTAATAGTGTTGTAAATTTTGTTTCCTCATTGTTATTGTGCAGGTGCCATTTGCGAAAAAGTTGGGGTGGACGATTTGGAGGCACACGCATTTATTCGCAGGTGGCTGCCTGGTTCCTGTGACAGGGGGGGTGGAAGAAAAAGGCGTTATGCTGAAACCTCCCCTGGCGAACCAGGCATGCCACCTGTGAATGCAATTGCAGGGTCAGCCCCCTCACTATGCCTATGAGTGTGCCCTCCAGCTCCCTGGCCCCTTCCACTTCCCGAGAGCCCGCCCTGCCCTGACCAACCCTGCCACTGCCCCGCTAACTGCTGCTGTGTGTGCCCTCAGCGCTGGCTAGTAACAACTGCCGTCTATAGTAACAATTGCAATAGATATTATCTTTTTGTGAACCATGCCCTTGTTTTGTGAATATCTACTGGTTGCTCATGAGCAACAATTTGAATTTATATGGCCACTCCTATTTGAAAGGCCATTATTGTCCCAGCAAGTTCGATGTGCTGTCACGAATATGGCTAGAATGAAAAAGGCTGCATTTTATGGCCTGCACAGGCAGTGCCACAAAATGTGTAATCTTGACATCATCAATGGCACATGAATGGAGTAGCCGGTGTACCCATAAACCATTGGATTAATATTGGTATCGACAATATGCGGCATGAATGGAGTAGCCAGTGCACCTGCAATGGCTAACCATTGGTATGATATTGGCATTGACAATGGGCCATCAATGGAATAGCTGGTATTAAACAAATATTGGTAATTCAATGATGGTATAATGCTGGACAGTATTGGCAAGAATCATGGTGCATGAATGGAAAGTCTAATATTGTGCCTACATTGGTGGCTCCAGCTTGGTTGAACACTGGACCAATCTTGGAGCGAAAGATGGGCCAAGATTGGAGAATGTAGTAAAATGCCCAAATGCCAATATCAGTCCAATATTGATGCCATTCTTTTCCAGTGATGAACCATTGTTGGACCAATGCTGGTGTGCTGCTTGGGAAGGTACCCAGGGTTTACCTGGGCTGTCACTCAGCCAATGCTTCACAGAATAGATCTGTGCATACTCACTGTATCCACTTTAGTAAAAAGCTTGTAAACCCGCATATGAAAGCCCACAGAGAGAGCAAATGATAAGATGTCAAGTGTTTACAAGTTGAGTGCCAGTCTATGAGCCCTCAAGGTCACATAAATGCCAATAAATGAAAAGCAGGCATTCAGGGCTGCGTGGAGTTGAAGTGAATGTATTCTTACGAAGTGAAGATTTCCTGTCACTATATTCAATCTCACAAGCTGTCTGCTGGACCTGGCCCATTCGAGATCATATAGATTATAGTAGGTAATTGTGCTCTTGAGTGCCTTTCACCCCTTGAATTGGCCAGGGTGAAAGTAGGAGCACAATGACCTACTAGGACCCTTTGCACAACTCAATGCGTCACCTATCTTATATAGCAAAATCCTTGTGGGAGAATATTTTTGCACGTCATGGGTGCACAGTCACGTGACACATGGGTGACGTAGCCTATATGTCACATACACATATCTCCTAGATTTTGTTTTTACGGAGGCATGCTGCTCCGTCAAAAGATGTGATGCGCGGGAGTGTAGTGCGACCCGATTCTGTGCATTTGCAATTTTTTGTTTTCGTTCTGTTTCTTCCGATAGTTTGGTGGGGCTACTGGTATGCAATGCAATGCGGGGATTCTGGAGTCGTGAGTCGTGAGTCTGCTTTTTCGCAGCATGCCACAGGGATGGTGCGTTTGCTTTCTGCAGTCTAAAAAAAATGTGCAAGAGTACGTGCCGTTTGCGGGGCTGGATATATATTGAGTACCAGAGTGCGAGTTATTTGCGCACACGCACGCCCATACGCGCCCATACACAAGCAGTTTTGTAGTGGCGCAAAAAAAAGAGTAATTCTGTCAAGAGAGAGCATCTTCTAAAGGGCACGTAAACTTTGACGTTTGGATTAAGCAATGGAATTATGCAAGATGTTTCACATAAGGTTTGCTTTATGGGGTTTAATGCCCCAAACCGACTCAGGCTTGCATCACATGAGAGGCTTAACACAAGGTACAAAATAGGCCCACATGCGGACACAGAAGCAGTCAAACCTTCGGTGCTACAAAAAAAAAGGAAGCGTGCATACTACTCTGTGCTTTGCCGAGGCAGCTCCAAGCCATCACTCACTTGAAACCATGCTGCCTGTATTGGCCTGCCCCCTCCCCCCCCCCCCCCCGATTTTTTCATTTTTTCCGCACTGCTAAGTAAAAAAAAGCAAGCGTGGATACTGCTCTGTGCTTTGCCGAGGCAGCTCCAAGCCATCACTCACTTGAAACCGTGCCGCATGCGTTGGCCAGCCTGCTCCTCCCCCCCCCCTTCGATTCTTTCATCCTTTGCGCACTGCTAAATAAAAAGAAGAAAGCATGCATGCTGCTGTGCGCTTAGCTCGCAGGACAGCTAGATTCCCCTCCCATTACCTCCACTCCCCCTTCCCACCCGCCACTCGTTTTAAAGGACGGCCAACATCCCACCACCCTTGCGTCCTACCCGCGCTGACCAGGCAGCCCTTTTCTCACTCTCTCCCAGTACAATGACAAAAAACCATGCAGGACATGCAGGAGTGACATAGTCACGTCACTTCTGTTTCAATGAGGTTTGAGTTGCTTTGGCCTGAGCTGCAGTATAGGGAGCGCTCAAAATTTGATTGCTTCTGTGCGCAGCGCGTTAGAGCACAGGGCTCGATCAGCCTCCTTTGTACCTTAAGTTAAACCCATTGTGTGAAACGAGAGGCCGGAAAATTTTTGGTTCATACGCTAAGCCACATCTTTTATGAATTTACAGCTTAATTTCAAACACCAACGTTTATGTGCCCTTAGAAGATGCTCTCAGCCTTGACAATTATTTTTGTGCCACTGCAAAACAGCATAGGTGTGGCGTGCGTGTGTGCAAGTAACTCACGCACTACCTTTGGATGTTTTCATTACAATGAGGAAGACAAATGCACAATCCCTGCAGCGCACTCTGCAGAAGCAGACTCTTGACTCCGTGTCCTTGCATTGCTCGAATACCAGCACACCCGCTAAACCACCGGAAGAAAAAGAATGAAAGCTAAGCAAAAGATTGCAAACGCACAGAATCGACGCTCACTCTACATTCACCTGCATCATTCCTTTTGACTGAGCAGCGCTTCTCTCAAGGAAAAAAAGAATGCAAACTCCACAAGATATGTGTACGTAACATATAGGCTATGTCACTGATGCATTACGCAATTGTGCACTGAAGACATGCAAAAATATCCTCCCAATGCCCTTTGGGGTAGAAGTTACGTGCAATGCTAAATAGTTTTATATAAAACCTCATGTTATGCACGAATCTGACGAGGAGCATGCCTTCACTATTGAAAACCAGGAAGGGTGGAAGTGGGGGGGGGGGGGTTATGAATTTTGTTACTGAGTGCAGCAGGTAATGGATGTGGTCATTGTCACAAGAAATGTCTCCTGGCAGCCGCCTATTTCTGCCCCCAAAACAGGTTTGGCCGCCACAGTGAAGGGGTTTACGCTGAGCAGAGAAGCATTGCAGAAATATTCTGCCAGAAAAACCCCATACTTCATTCATGGTCTATGATTACATATGGCATAGTATTATCAATAACACTCCCCTCTATTCTCTTTTCACTTAACATACAAAATGTATTCGCCCTGAGTTTAGCTACCAAAAAAGTGCAGGGGGTGCTTTCAGAGAGGAAATTTGTCGGAGCTGATTTATAAGAAAGCAGCCATCAACAGGTCTAGTTGAAGACAGGAAGACCAGAAAAATAACCCTCCAGAAAGGTCTTCAAGAAGTTCCAATTTGAGAAAAATATATTCACAGCAGTTTTGCATAAATGTTGTGTGAAATTTAGGGAAACAAAGACAGACATGCTGAAAAAAGGAAAAATTAAATAGGGACAAGAGAGGTTGCAACTGCGAAAAGAAGGTCACCTGTAACCCTGGTCTGGACGCATGCCAGGCTGTCACTTTGGGTTTATATTATATAGGCTCATGTTCTCTTCGTTTGTTCCCTCTGAAGTGCACTTTTAGTTTTCGTGTAGGCTCGCTTTTAGAGAAAAACCATGGAATGTTTTCGAGAATTTTAAGAAGAAAATAATTTCAGGAGTTCCAAAGCTCATTTAAATAGTTCCTGAAAACCAAGGGTACTCAATGATATCAAAGGCCTGTGTGAACCACACTCCATGGTCATCATATTGAAGGGAATGGCTTACTACCCCAGCCGCTGGGGCCTGCGCCCAATAAAGTATGGATGCATCATGTAGAACTTAAGAAATCAGCTGGCAATGACATCTGTTTTAAAACTTATGGCTTTTCCTATCTTAAAGAAAGCTCGTATTTTCAGTAAATAGCACTTTAGTGGATAGAATGCAGTAATTTATGATAAAAAACAGCTTCAGCTTGTCCTCAATGTCCTTTTATTATCCTAAAGCTGAACATGAGCTATGAGAGAGATCATGAAGGAGGGCTCCGGGTTACTTTCCAGAGCCCTCTTCCACAAACGTTCTTCAAGCTATGCAGTGGCACCAAATGTGGGCAAATTTGTATTTTGCCTCTATCAACATGCCACAGGCACCATTCCACTCCACATTCTCAAACTCAACATCCAAATGTCATAGCCAGTAAGCAACGGCAGCAAGCAAAGAAAACACTGAAGAAACCTAAATGTCAAAATAAATATGAGGGGTCACAAATGCAAGTGGGTTAGGCAAATAAAAAACTACGCATGCTGAAAGATGTCTTCAGTGCTTACAACAATGTCCTGCTTCTTGCCCACCACAGCACAGCACAATTCCGGCAAAGGGTATGGAGCTTGAAGGAGCCATTGCTTGCGAAGCCACAATGAACAAATTAGTGAAAACGTAATATAGTGCAACACGTACATGCAGAGGCTTTGTGAGCAAGAAATAAAGGCACAGAGTAGGAACACCACAATACTGTTTTTTTTTTCCTTGAAATTATGCACGACATGCTGGTGCAGGTCACTGCATGAAATATGCCTCTGCCTGCTAAATAATTTTAAATTATTATAATTTTTTATTCAAAATTTCGCTTTGGTATTCAATTATTTGAAGGGCGATAGCCTACAATTCCAGAGAAGAAACATTGTTGACATCACCGGAGACATACCAACAGTGAAATAAAATAACTCCTTTCATTTCATCTCGTCGTCAGCCTGGCAAAAGAGCAAGTCAGGCATCACAGTGCCCCTAGTTAAAAATAAAAAAGCATTTACTTGACTTTTACTGCAAGTGCATTTTAACAGCCTATCCATAATCCAACCGTTCCCACTAGGATCTAAATCAGACAAGCCCTCCCTTTCTTTATGCTTTACATCGAGCGAGCAACTTAATTGGTACTGCAGGGCCTTAAACATGCCTGCAACTACAATACTACTTTTCTAAGAGATGTGGAACTTCAATAAAATTCATTTTATGACCGAAGTAGCAAAGATTGTATTTTATCTTGAAAGAAGCAGCAAGAAAAAACAAGGGTATGAAAGGAGACAATACGGGCACTAACTTACAACTAATATTTATTGAAGCACACATGAAATATATAAAGAAGTCGAGCAATAAGCAGAGTGCAAAACATGAATCACTAAAACTTCCGAATTACATTTGAGTAGATATAGGTAGAGGTAAACTTGGCTGTGCATTGTAAAGAATGCACTGGTTGCTTTCAGTTTCTTTCTGCTGCGCACATTCTGGCACATTTTACAACTAGATAATTAATGTGTTAGTAAGCCATCCATCGTGTTACCATGCAGTCAGTTCGGTTATCTAGATAGAGAACTGATCCTAAATTTTAGTGATTCATGTCTTTCTTTTTGCTTTTCAGTGATTGAATGGTTTGCGGTGTCGCTTGGCATTATATATTTCTTATTTGCATCAATAAACTTTAGTTGCGAGTTAGCATCTGCTTGCTTCTTTTCACGTCCTTGTTTTTTCGCGCTGCTACTTTCAAGATGACACCTTACCAACTCACCCAAATTGCCATCCTTATGATTGTATTTTATTCATTGAAATTTTACTTCATTGACACTAATCAACACACATGACCACATTTCATGAAACTTAAAGCCTAGTCAATGAGAGCCTCAACATAAAGCATGAAAGTTGGCTCAGATATGCAGCTCTCCATGCCAACACAGCCTTCACAGACATGATTTTTTGTGGTAAACAAAGCACTAGGCTGCTGCAAGGGTGGTACAGAGCAAGCAGAGGGTGCTCTTACACAGAAGAAATGTGGCATTGAATCTTGCTGTACATGGGGACAATGTTTTGGGGCTATGCAGCCTAAGTCTAGGTACGAAAGGAAAGGAGAAAAGTTTCTGTCCCCTTGCCGTGAAGAGTGGTTTGCTCACTATTTGGGCTAGGAGTGTAATGGGTTGAAGTGAAGGGAGGAAGTTGGAGAGTTGATGGAAGGTCACTAGGGCTAAAGTAACCCACTCTACATGGCAACGGGAAAGAGGTATGTTGCCTCCTCCTTCCAGCCTAACTTCAGCTGCATAGCCACAGTTATCCCCGAGTATAGTGATGTACTACCGTGATCAAGACTTGTAGAATTGAAAACTGAAAGTAAAACAGGGGTATGGCATGATTAAAATATCTATGGCATCCAGGTGAATAGCACGCTGCACTCCAGGGTTGCTGACGGCGTATTTACTTATTTTATATTAAAAAAAACAGTAGTTAGTGAACCATAAATATAATACTTCTGCTATTGTGAGGATTCTACGGCTATGAATGTAAACTGCATGAAGAAAGTGAAACTATCAATAGCTTGCACTGACAACTCACCAGGCACCCACTGGTGAAATAAAAGTGGGGCAAAATGTCTAATCTGCATTCACCACGTTCATCATGAAGGTATTGCAGACACTAAGCATAGTTCATCATCATAGCACTTCTGATGTCATATCCAAGCCACCTATAAAGCTACCTAGCTTGTCACATGGACATTTCAGCAGATGACGTTTCAATGGTCATTCGACTGACCAAATTCTCATGAAAAAAATGTTTATAACCAAATCAGCACTTTTTTCATGGTTCACTGCATGGGGGTGAGTTCGTCAACTGCTAGTGTTTCAGAAAAAGGGTTCATCAAACTGTAAGTAACCTGAGTTGAGTTACAAACAACGAAATTTTGGAGTGGTGAGGGGCAGAATTTGTGGTATTGCGAAGGTCATCTACTAACGCTAACAGTAGGCAGCCTTGATTTGATGATAGGGTTCAACATGCCAAAGAATACTTAAATAGTAAGGGTCAGCAATAGTAGGTAGCTCTGGATAATTTTGACAGTCTACACTTCTTTAATGTGCACTGACACTGTATAGCACATAGGGACTTAGTGTTTTGCTACCACCGAAATGTAACCACCCCGGCTCGGACCGAGCCCGCGTCACCCAGCTCACTAGTCAAATGCCCGAAACACTGACGCCACCACGGTAGGGTGTAGGCAGCCTTGAAGAGGGTTACATTTGCAAGCATGTTTTGTACAAGTCAAGCTTATATAAGTTGGGTATGGCCAAGATGCGGCTAATGAGTAGCACGAGGCTCTTTGCAAAGTCCAGGTGCAGGAAACGACAGCTTGGCACCTGTCCACCACTCACCATTTTCAGTATTTCTGCCTCTACAGCAAGCTTTTCTGTTCTTTCTCCTTTAAGTTCCAAACCGCCTATTGTTTAGAATTCTTTTAAACAATGAAACAATGTGCCACCCTTATGGACACACATCTAACAGAGCTGCTCACGACTGTAACCATGCTCATTCGAGAATTTCAATATGCTTGCTTTACAAATGGGGCAGTAGAGGCATATTAACAGTCGTGGCATGAGTTCTTCACTGTGACCGCCAGCTTTGTTAAATGAAAAAAAGTCATTCTTATCATTTACTTTGCTGTTTGTAAAATGTTGCCTTTTTATTCAAGAGTTCTCATTAAAGGTATGGCAGCAGTTGCTGTAGGCACATAGCTAAAGAGCTGTCTGACATATGCCCGCATTGTACGAGCTTGCTCGTACATGGAACTGAGCCTTAGCAACCTTCGCAGTGATGCAAAGAGATGTTTGCCCATGCTAACATCTCGGCATTTCAATAATGGCGCAGATCAGTGTCTTCACTCCTACTTGTGCTATGAACATTCCGGTCACTAGCACATATTGAAAGTAAAAGGGATGACAGCAGGCAATGCGACATATGCCAGCAGAGACACATTCATCTGCTTTTCCTCTGCACATACAGTGGATTACAATCCCAGAAGTGAAGTGGTCTGCCTGCTCCGCAAAAGAGCACCTGCATCCAGTACGGATTGTGTCCCGACTCTGCGTTTGGAACTCATGCCAGCGCAAGTAGGTGGTGACCATGGACTAATGAGTCAGTCTAATGAGCCGGTCTAATGAGTCATCAATGCGTGGTAGCTGATAGACGTCTTTTTAGTGACCTGATTGAGCTTACGTATAGTCCACACAGAACCCTAAACTTCCGTCTTCTTCTTAACAACGACAACAGGTGAAGCCCAGGGACTCCTCGGTGGCTGTACGACACCGTCATTTAACATCTCGTCTACCTGTTGAGCAATGACTTCGCGTTCCCGCTGTGACACTCGGTAGGGGTTCTGTCGGACTGGTCGGGTGCGGTCGTCGGTTATTTTGCGGCGCTTGGTCAGGAGCGTCTGTTTAACCGCGGAGGCAGACGAGAAGCAGTCTTGAAACTGAAAGAGTAGCCCGACGAGTCTGTCCTCTGCCGGTAATAGAGCGGGATTCACATCAAGGTGAATGTTGGGCGTTTGGCTACCAGACGTGTTGGTCTCCAGAACAAAGCAGTCGTGTGATTCTGCGACACCTTCAAAGTAGGCTACCGTGCTGCCTTTAGCGATGCGTTGGCGTTCCATCCCAAAGTTCGTAATCAGAACGTGAGCTAGACCATTAGTCAGATGAACTATACCGCGTGCAACACAGACTCCATGATGTAACAGAAGCTCTGTAGTTCGGCAACCCCGGCAGCACAGGACTGGTCATCACACCTGAGTGTGACGAGAGCAGACGAACGTGGCGGCATGAGTACATCCGTGTCACCGATGCGTAAAGATGCGTGGCGTTGTTCGGAGTCAGCGGTCATCGTTGCAGGCGTCGAAAACGTGACAGTACGGCAAGGAAAATTAATAATGGTCCCATGCTCACGTAAAAAGTCCATGCCGAGTATGAGGTCCTTGCAGCAGTGCGGCAGGATAACAAAAATGGCTACAAAGGCTGAATCGGCGGTGATTATACGTGAAGTGAACCGTCCGATCGGTGTCATAAGGTGACCGCCAGCAGTACGAATTTGCGGCCCCAGCCATTCAGTTATCACCTTGGAGAGCCGATCTGCGAAATTCTTGCTTAGTATAGAGAAGTCAGCTCCGGTGTCTAACAAAGCGGTCACTGGGCGTCCGTCGACGAGAACGGGAAGGTCGGCGCTAACAACGTTATCGGCTTGAGGTTGATTAGGAGTTTCGGATTCATGTGGCGGCAGCGGCATCGCAGTCACAGCATTGGGCTGAGTCGTCACGGGGGCTCTTCGGGATATGAATTCTGTTCGTCAGCAACCTGCCCCCTGAGGTCGCCGCCTTCAGTTTCCCCAGTACGGGCTTGGCGACCGGCGCCTCCGCGCATCAGTAAAAACACGCCGGCTGGGTGACGAGCAGCGCGCTGGAGAAGACTGTGTACGGTCCCTCGAAGAAGTTGCATGGGTTTCTAGGTATTCATCGATTTCTGGAGGGCGTTCGCCGACCCGGGGAAACGGGGAATCACGAAAAAAAAAAACCCGAAGACCGAGTTCCCGGTATGGACAACGGCGGTACAAGCGGCCAGGTTCTCCGCAGTGGTAGCAGAGGGACCGTTGGCGAGGAGTGCACCAGACGTCTGCCTTCCGAACCTGTTGCTGCGTGACGGCTCTGCTGGGATGGCGGCTGATAGGAAGGTTGGTAGAACGGTTGCTGCAGAGCGGGCGGCGGCTGTGATTCGAAAACAAGCTGTTGCGCAGGAGGCACCGCAGGCCGACGAAAAGCCGCTGCGTAGTTCATCGAAAGTGGCTCCGATAGCGACTCAGGCGGTGAAAATATTGACGGGTTTCTTCACGCACGGCTTCGGTGACGGCAGCGGCAGTCGGATTAGGCGATCCAAGATTAAACTTAAGGAGCTCCTCGCGAACTACCTCGCGGATCAGCTCGCGCAAAGAGTGATACTTAGTGGACCCATACAATGTGGCCACACTGCTGAAGGGCTGACCACAAGCAGACTCCGTGTGCCGACATCGTTGTTGCAGAGCTCGCTCAATGAGGTAGCTTCATTAATGAAATCCGCGACGGTTTGCGGTGGACTGCGAACCAGAGCAGCGAAGAGGGGTTCTTTTACGCCCTGCATCAAATGACGCAACTTCGCTGATTCCGTCAGGTCAGGATCAGCCCGCCGGCAAAGACGGGTAACGACCTGAACGAACATGGCCACGGTCTCATTAGGCAGTTCCACACGAGCTTCTAGGAGGTGGCGTGCGCGATCACGGCGGTCGTGGCTGGCAAAAGTATCCCTCAGCTGCTGGCGAAAGGAATCCCAGCTTTGAAGACTGGCCTCCCTATTCTCATACCACGTTTTAGCCCAGTCCTCAAGTGCAAAATAGACATTGCGCAGCTTCTGAGCAGGGCTCCACTGATTGAATTGCGCCACTCGCTCGAACTGGTCGATCCCATCGTCGACATCTTCCCCAGTACCGCCATGGAAAATTGGGGGCACACAAGGCTGTTGAAGCAGCAAATGATGTTGACTTGCCGGGGCCATTGCATAAATCGCGAACTGCTGGTCGGCTGGCGCTGGTTCAGGTAGAGGGGGAAACGCCGGTGCCAGACCCCGGAGGCGACGGCTGCGTCAATGAACGGGTGTAGTCACCAGCGGAAGTCGGTTGGGACTCGATGTGCAGTTACGAGAGGCCCGAGACATGGAGTTAAAGGCCTCACCTCCACCAGTGTTACGTAGCCGTTTAGGCCCGTAACCAGAAGGTTGGTTTTTAAGGGGGGTTGATCTAGCAGGCACAGGAGAGCAAGTCCAGAGTACCGAGAGACAGCAGCAAACGTTAGCCTCTTCGAATCGAACGCCACGGGGCCACTTCTTCAAGTCCGCGCACGAGACTCGCGACGAGCAGCCGCCCAGCGGCTGCTGATGCACACGCTACAATATATATATATATATATATATATATATATATATATATATATATATATATATATATATATATATATATATATATATATATAATATAGTGTCTGTGATGCGCAATGGGCAGGTTTTCCCTCTTGCTGCAATCGCAGCACATTTTTCTATTTTTCTAGTTATCTGATTCTGTTGAAATGTTGTGTGCCCAACTATTTTTTCTTAGCTTTGTATAAAGATTACAATGACTAGTTATATACTTCCCTTACATACCACCGTAACATCATCTGTTATCCTGCTTTGTTCTACCCTGATTGGCTTCCACATCCCCCCTATGTAGTGCCCTATTGGGCCTTTAGGGTATTTCAAATATGTATATATGTATATATATATATATATATCTGTTTTTGTTCTACCCTCAGTTGCTTCCCCATCCCCCTCTATGTAATGACCCCTTGGGCCTTTAGGGTATTTCAAATAAATATATATATATTGTCACGCTACTGGCGATGATGAAGGATGGTGTGGCAGAAGAGGAAGGGGAAGCGTTGGTTTCTGGGCGCTAGTAGGCTTCATCTTGTTCCGCTACATCAGCACTGTAATTAAACACCCCTTCTTATTGCATCATAACAACTTGGTGGAATGTGCTCCGTACGATCCCTTCCTACAGCGCTGCAAAAACCAACTGGAGCTTCGACGTAGTCGCCGCATCGCTGGACTGCCACCGCTCACGACCCTCATGGACCACACCGACTCAAACCGTGCAAGCTGCGACGCTGCAAGCCAGGCTGGCGGCATGCCTGTCCACTCCAGCCCTATTCCGTCCCAGCCTTACCGGGAACCACGACCTTTTGCCGTAGAAGAAGGTAAGGGCGTTGAGAAGTGGCTACTTGATTATCAATGAGTTAGTCGGTACAACCGGTGGGACCCTCTTACCATATCTAACAAACGTCGTTTTCTTTCTCACTCACACGGCTATGACCTGGTTTGAGAATAACGAGAACAACTTGGTAACTTGGAAACGGTTGACGACTCTGTTCCCAGCAAAAAGCGGGCTGAGCAGACCCTTGCTCAAAGAGCTCAATCGCCTGATGAAACTTGTACAACTTACACAGAAGAGGTCCTCAAGTTATGCAAATGTGTTAATTCCAACATGCCCGAGGAAGACAGAGTCGGTCACATTTTGAAGGGTATCGCGGCGGACGTGTACAACTTCGTAATCGCCAAAGACAACCTTGACACTGTCTCCGGTGTCATTAGACACATCCGCGCGTTTCAAGCTTTTAAACTATGTCGTATTGCGTCGAAATTTGGGCGGCTGGCCAATGTGCCTACTGTGGCCAGCCTTGATGACCATGCCCAACTAGATCTTCCGTCAGCTACCCGGCAAATCGTGCGCGAAGAACTTCTACGGATCAACACGCTTCCCCTGCATGAATCTGCTGATGTTTCTGTCCAGAGGGCCTCTATACGGCTGGCTTCACCACCACAAGCGATTCAATTGAAGCCTTTCTCCCAAGCTCCTGAAATTGCAGCTTCTATTGACGACCCGCCAATCCATTTTGCCAACCCGACTGCGCCGATGCTTGAAGCCCCAAGATATGACGTCACCTCAAGTGCATCTAGATCTTCTATTCGATCTACAAGGATTCCTGTACAGTGTGAGCATTCAGCCAGACCTACGATGCGCCCTGCTGTGCCTGGCTCGTATCCACAATAGCATTTTATACCTTTCCCACCGATATGCTACCGCTGCGGCGTCGAAGGTCACATCACCAGGTACTGCCGCAGTAGGTTCCCGCCAAACTATAACAGCCCGGTGCCTCCAGCAGTACCCAACAATTGGCAATACAGCCCCGTTTTCCAGCTATCCAATACTTCCCGTGAGTACTTCGGCAACATCCAGATCGGGAATCTCCGCGACCATTCCCCAGCATCTGAGCGAAGTGTTACTCCTCCACCCGCCTTCCGTGCGCGTCGTTCTCCATCACCGCGGCGACGCTCCATGTAGCCCCATCAGGAAAACTAACCAGAGCGACCGATGGGGGTGAGGCCGCTGGAAATGTGCTGTGTGCCACAATCCCTCCAACTGCAATGCTCAAAAACAAAATTCGTGTGTTCATTGATGGTGTTTGTACATTACCTTTAATAGATACGGGTGCGCCTGTGTCCGTGATGAGTAATCAGTTTAGGCGCTTGTTGGGACGCAAAGTGATGTTTTAATATGGCCGTGCTTCAACGTTTTGTGGGGTGGAGCGGAGAGGCGTTGCGGCCACTGGGTGTGTTTAGTGCGCAAGTGTCTGTGGGTGGTGCAATTTTTCGAGCCGAATTCGTAGTCTTACCCCACTCTACGCATGACATCATTTTAGGAATGGACTTCTTGAAGTTTTGTAGCGCAACCGTGGACTGCCGAAGTCAAGAGGTTCATTTTGATGGCTCGCATCTGCCGACTCTTTTTTAAAGTGGCCGTGATTAAGAAACATTTTTTAGTATTACCGCCATTCCACCATTGTCTGCCATGTTCATCCCCGTGTCCGTTCCACTTCTTGAGCAGGTTTCATTCCAGGCCGTGGTGCACCCAGTTCACTCAGCATGCCTGAAGAAAAATGTAATTATCCCTCACTGCATGATCTCAGTGCATCACGGTAGTGCCTCGTTATGGACAATCAATCCATCGTCCGAGCCCGCAGTTTTACCACCGCGATTGAAGCTTGCCTCCTGAGGACCCCACGTCGTTGCTTTGGTCACAAATGCTACGCTACGAGTGCCACCGTACCTCTGCCTGCTGATGCAACTTCGATCTTCCGCATGATCAGCGCCGATCTCAGCTCACCTCAACGCCGTATTCTAGTGGATATTCTACCTTTTCCCCCTATGTTTGACTTTTCTCAAACAGATGGACCAGCCCCTCGCCCTGCACATCGGACCCATCATAGCATTGACACTGGTTCGGTTCGTCCCATTTGTCAAAAGCCATATCGCGTGTCTCCATCTGAGAGCAGTCATTCATGAGCAAGTGGAGGACATGCTACGGAAGAAGGTGATACAGGAGTCATCTAGCCCCTAGGCTGCCCCTGTTATTCTTATACGCAAGAAAGAAGGGTTCGTGGCGATTCTGCGTCGATTATCAGCGTCTGAATTCTGTTACGAAAAAGGACGTCTATCCTCTTCCTCGCGTAGACGATGCCCTCGACTGACTCTGGTGCGTCCTATTTTTCTTGTCTTGATCTCAGATCTGGCTACTGACAAATTCCAATGGACCCTGCGGATAAGAAAAAAACAGCCTTCATAACGCCAGATGGCCTTTATGAGTTTAATGTTTTGCCATTCGGGCTGTGTAATGTGCCAGCCACATTTGAACGCTTTATGGACACAGTTTTGCGCGACTTAAAATGGGACATTTGTCTTTGCTATCTGGACGATGTCGTCATATTTGGGAAATCCTTCCAAGAACACAATGAGTCTTGAATTGTCTGCAAAACGCCGCCCTAATTCTGAACTCGAAAAAATGCCGCTTTGCAGAGCGCCAAGCGCTGGTGCTAGGACACCTTGTCGATGGTGATGGTGCAATGCCGGATCCCCAGAAAACCGCCGCTGTTGATTCTTAAACCCCCGCAGACAGTGAAGGAGTTGCGCAGCTTTCTAGGGTTGTGTTCGTATTTTAGACGCTTTATACATCGCTTTGCTGGCGTTGCTTACCCATTGACGTGCCTTCTCCACAAAAACTCTACTTTTGACTGGGCACCAGACTGCGACGCGTCATTCCATCAACTGAAGTTTCTTATAATATCGAAACCCATCCTACGTCACTTCGGTCCTACTGCAATGACAGAAGTGCACACGGACGCTAGTGGAATCGATCTCGGTGCAGTCCTTGTCCAACGGCATGATGAACGAGAGCATGTTATCGCGTACGCTAGTCGTACCCTGGGCAAGCCGGAGCGAAACTACACAGTCACCGAATAGTAATGCCTGGCTGTAGTTTTCGCTGTGCAGCGTTTCCGTTCATATTTGTACGGACGTTCATTTTCTATCGTAACTGACCATCATTCACTCTGTTGGCTGCGGAACCTTCGAGACCGATGTGGTCGCCTTGCACGCTGGGCCCTGTGCTTACAGGAATATGACTTTGCCGTGGTGTACAAAAGCGGGAGGCGTCATGCAGACGCAGATTATCTTTCTAGGGTGCCAATGGCCACGACTGGACCTGAAAGCGACCATTTTGACAATTATATATCGACCCTCGAGCCAGCGTTCCCCGACACGAATGTTTTCAAAACGGAACAGCAAAATGATAGCAGTCTGCAGCCTCTCTTTGCCCAAGCCAGCGTACCTACAAGCCGTTTTTGTGTGCATGATGGCCTCCTATGGAAAAAGAGTTATTCGCCTGTCGGCCAGCGATACCTACTCTTACTTCCCAAGACGTTGTGCACGGACGTGTTGCGTGTTATGCATGATGATCCAACTTCTGAGCATTTGGGATCGGTTCGAACACTCCACCGTGCTCAAGAAAGATTTTACTGGCCCAGAAGGCGCTCGACGATTGAACAATACGTTGCCAGTTGCAAGCAATGTCAACGCCACGAACGTCCAACTGCAACTCCATCTGGCTTGCTGCATTCTGTGAAGACCCCGACAGCACCGTTTGATCAAGTAGGCATTGACCTCGTAGGTCCGTTTCCGAAGTCCTTGGATGGAGATCGCTGGACTGTAATCTACGTGGACTATCTCACACGTTACTGTGAAACGGCCGCTCTGCCATCTGCTACGGCGCATCAGGTGTCGCTTTTCTTGCTGCACTCGGTCACCTTACGACATGGGCGGCCACGAATTGTCATCACTGATCGGGGCCAACAATTCACTGCTGAAGTTGTTGAAGAGCTCATGCGTTTATGCACCGTAACTTTCCGACATTTGACGTCATACCATCCCCAGACAAATGGCTTGACTGAGCGCGTCAACAGAACGCTTATCAACATGCTAGTCATGTATGTGCACGCATGGCATAGGAATTGGGACACCAAACTACCCTTCATCACGTATGCGTTTAATACCGCCGCGCATGAGACGACTGGGTACAGTCCATTTTTCCTGCTCTATGCCAGACTACCACGCCACTCCCTAGATACTATCCTGCCCTTCACAAGCTGTGAAGACCGCTGTCTGGCTGAGAACTTATGTCTCGCCGAAGAGGCTCGGAGAATCGCCCGATTACTGTCTGGCGCTTCACAACAACGTTCTAAAGGGCGATACGATGCCAGTCACCGGCGAGTCACGTACTCTGTAGGTGATTTAGTCTGGCTATGGGGTCCAATTAGGCACCGTGGTCGACATAAAAAACTCTTGGCCTACCATGACGGCCCATATATGGTGGTCAAACGCATAAGTGAATTAACTTGTGCAATAGCCCGCCTGACAGCATCGGGTCGCCGGTTTGCCAAAACCGAACTATGTCATCTTGCCCGCTTGAAGCCGCGTCAACATCGAACGACTCATGAACACGCCCAGAGGGCTTCGTCTGAGTAGGGGGAAATGTCACGCTACTGACGACGGTGAAGGATTGTGATGGTGTGGCAGACGAGGAAGAAGAAGCGTTGGTTTCTGGGCGCTAGTAGGCTTCATCTTGTTCCGCTACATCAGCACTGTAAATAAACACCCTTTCTTTTTACATCGTAACAATATATATATGCCATGGTTACTATCTCCATGCGGAGGGGCTTGCGAAACTCGATGAAGTCGTGAGCTCTGCTGTGTAGGGCCACCCAAGATAGACAGGTCACGGCAGAGAGTTCTGACAAAATGTGATTCACTGGAGAAGGTAATGGCAACCCACTCCAGTATTTCCTGCCAAGAAAACCCTATGGCCAGTCACAATATCATTAATGATATGGCGCCGGAAGATGAGCCCCCCAGGTTGGAAGGCGTCCCACATGTTACTGGGGATAAACAAAGCGCGATTCCTAGTAGCTCCAGGACGAATGAAGCGGCTGGGCTAAAGCCAAAAGGACGCTTGGTTGTGGATGTGTCGGGAAGCGACCGGAAAGTCCGATATTGCAAGGAGATGTATTACATAGCAACATGGAATGTAAGATCTATGACGCAAGGTAAGCTGGATGTCGTCAAGCGAGAAATGAACAGATTGAACATTGATATCTTGGGTATCAGCGAGCTCAAGTGGACCGGAATGGGAGAATTTAACTCCGGCGACTATTATGTCTTTTATTGTGGGCACGAATCCAAGAGAAGGAATGGGGTCGCTCTCATAGTAAACAGAAGAATGGGCAAAGCAGTGCTAGGGTACAACCCCAAAAACGACCGAATGATTTCACTTCGGATCCAAGGTCACCCTTTCAAGATAACAGTTATCCAAGTCTATGCACCGACCACTACTGCTGAAGAAGCTGACGTTGAGAGATTTTATGCGGAGCTACAATGCCTTTTAGACCGCACCCCATCATCAGACGTCGTTTTTCTCATAGGAGACTGGAATGCTAATGTAGGGAGTGAAGAAATATCCGAAATTACAGGCAAGTTCGGTCTTGGTGAGCCAAATGAAGCTGGGCAGAGGCTAGTAGAGTTTTGTCAAGAAAACAACCTGACCAGAGCGAATACTCATTTTCAACAGCACAAGAGGCGCCTGTACACATGGACTTCACCGGACGGTCTGTACAGGAATCAGATCGATTATATTATTTGCCGGCAGAGATGGAGAAGCGCTATACAAGCAGTAAAAACAAGGCCTGGGGCCGATTGTGGCACCGATCATCAGCTTCTTGTTGCCAAGATTAGGCTTCGATTGAGGAAAACGCAGAAACTAGAATGCCTTTCAGGTATAATCTGGATCAAATTTCATTAGAATATGCTGTGGAAGTGAGGAATCGATTTCAAGGATTAGATCTAGAAGACAAAGAGCCCGAAGAGATGTGGACTGATGTTCGTGATATAATACAAGAAGTTGCTACTAAGGTAGTTCCAAAGCGAAAGAAATGCAAGAAAGCAAACTGGTTATCTGAAGAGGCTTTGCAAATAGCTGAGGAAAGGAGGACGGCAAAAGTTATGGGGGAAAGAGAAAGATACAAGGTTCTCAATGCGGATTTTCAGAAAATAGCAAGGAGAGATAAGAATGCCTTCCTGAACATACAGTGCCTAGCAGTTGAGGACAACAGCCAATTAAGGAACACAAGAGCTCTGTATAACCCAATCAAAGATATCAAAGGAAGCTTCTGTGCTAAGCTGGGCGTGATAAAGGACAAACGAGGCAAGGACCTCACTGAAACCGCAGAGATAAAGAAGAGGTGGCAGGAATACACATAAGAACTGTACAAGAAGGACCCAAATGTGCAAACCCAACATATGACGGTTGTGATCACTGATCTCGAGCCGGGCATCCTGAAGAGTGAAGTTGAATGGGCCTTAGCCAGCCTTGCTAAGAACAAAGCTAGCGGAATTGATGGCATTCCAGCTGAGTTGCTTCAAAACCTCAACCATGACGCTGTTAACATTCTGCATACATTATGTCAGAAGATTTGGACAACCCTGCGGTGGCCACAGGATTGGAGAAGGTCAGTTTACATCCCCATTCCAAAGAAAGGCAGTGCCAAAGATCGTTCCAACTACCGCACGATCGCGCTTATTTCGAATGCTAGCAAGGTGATGTTGAAAATCCTCCAAGGTAGGCTGCAGCAGTATGTGGATCGGGAGCTTCCGGACGTGCAAGCTGGGTTTCGCAAGGCCAGAGGAACTAGAGACCAAGTTGCCCACCTGCGGTGGATCATGGAAAAAGCAAGAGAGTTCCAGAAACCCATGTACTTCTGCTTTATTGATTATGCGAAAGCCTTTGACTGCGTAGATCACAGGAGATTGTGGCAAGCTCTCCAAGAGATGGGAGTTCCAATTCACCTCACCTGTCTCCTCAGGAACCTGTATGAAGGGCAAGAGGCCCCAGTCAGAACTGGGCATGGTCTTACTGATTAATTTCCGATTGAGAAAGGAGTGAGGCAAGGCTGCATACTGTCGCCCTGCCTATTTAACCTATATGCAGAGTGCATCATGAGGAAGGCCGGTCTGGACGAGTCTTCAGCTGGAGTGAAGATTGCTGAAAAACGTATCAACAACCTTAGATATGCGGATGATACCACTTTAATGGCAGAAAGTGAAGCGGAACTCCAGAGACTTCTGATGCGTGTACAAGAAGAGAGTGAGAAGTTTGGGCTTAGACTGAACATTAAAAAGACAAAGATCATGGCGTCTTGCCCTATCAAGTCCTGGAGCATCAAGGGACAAGAAGTGGAAGCCGTGACAGATTTTCTCTTCTTGGGCTCTAAGATTACCTCGGAAGGAGACTGCAGCCATGAAATTAGGAGACGCCTGCTTCTGGGAAAGAGAGCTATGGTTAGCCTTGACCGCCTAGTAAAGAGCAGAGACATTAGTCTGCCAACCAAGATCCGTATAACTCGTGCTATGGTCTTTCCAGTTGTGATGTATGGATGCGGGAGTTGGACTGTGAAAAAGGCTGACCGCCGAAGAATTGACGCGTTTGAATTGTGGTGCTGGCGAAGACTCTTGAGAGTTCCTCGGACTGCCAGAAGATCAAATCAGTCAATATTGTCGACCATAAACCCTGACTGCTCATTGGAGGGTCAAATTCTAAAGTTAAAGCTCAGCTACTTTGGTCATCTGATGAGAAGTCATTGGAGAAAGATTTGATGTTGGGAAAGGTTGAGGGTCGCCGGAGAAGGGGTAGGCAGCGAACGCGATGGTTAGATGGCATCCTCGAGGCACTGCAGATGAAGTTATGTGATGTTAGGAAGATAGTGAGAGACCGGAAAGCATGGCGTGACATTGTCCATAGGGTCACGAAGAGTCGGACACGACTGAACGACTGAACTGACTGACTGATGGTTACTATGGTTGAGGGTGGCGCTGGTGAACACTGAAAGTTCGTATACAGGCAACATTAATACCCAAGAAGGTAGCAAGTGGAACAGCGGCCGATGTAGCTCAGTTGGAAGAGCACCGGACGCGATATTCAGAGGTCATGGGTTCGGTTCCCACCAACGGCACGTTGTTTTGCCTTCTACTTTGTGTTTAATAATCTTTCCCTTAAACAGATTATATTACTAATTGATGTGATTACCAACGTAAAAATTAAAAAAAAGAAAGTACAATCCCCAATGCTTTCCTTGGTCTTGTCGACTGGTGGCTTTTATTAGGTTTGAGGTCGCGAGTGCCTGGGTAGCGTACCGCTGCCACCAGTTATTACGTGCGTGGCTCGCGTGCTCAGCCCACCGCTGACGCAAGTTGGTACATGCGGAGCGCGGCCACTCGGTGGCGTTGGCCTGGCGGCTCCGTGGACGGCAGACGGCATGAATGGTCCCAGCAAAGACGAGGCGTCTTCTAACGAAGCAACAACCTTTACTACAACATCGTGAAAGAACGGGCAGAGAAGCTGACCCGGAGAGACTACAGACACGTTCACACAGCTGGTGTCTAGCGTCGTCTCCACGGCGCGTCAAAGTAGTCTCTATCTCAGCGGAGCCGGCCGCTGCTTTTTATAGGTTTTCCAGTTCACAGGGAAAGGGTAAACCCTCACAGGAAAGGGAGAGCCAAACACGTTTGTACACGATGGGATGACTCAATCGCAGGTGGTCGGACCTCATCTTCTCCACCTCCTGCAGATGGGCGAGGGCGACGCACTCTCTCAAGAGCTCCAAGCTTGGCCGGCGTTTGCACACACACCCACGCACACACATGTGGCGCGTGGCAAGATCACGCCGAGACTCGCCCGCGGGAGGAAGCGTTGCGCGGCCGATGAACGGCGCCGAAATGGCCGATCCGCTCGCGGTTCTGCCTGTTGCTATGCGGTGGCCGCGTCAGCTGTCCCACTTGTCGGTGGAGAAACGTAACAGACTGCCCCGCCGGGGAAGGGAGATCCCGAAGGGCAGGGGACTGCATCCGCTGCCCGGAGGGATCGGGATGTTGCTGCTAGCCGGGGTCGTCCGACTCAGCTTCTCTCGAGCCCAAACAGCCTGAAAAAGTCCTTGGCAAGTCCGGTTTCCAAGGAACTCTGCAACTTGTCTTCAGGAGAGTTTGCTGACAACCCACAACGTCACAACCACGCTAAAGACTTAACCGTTCAGCCAGCAAACACGGCACAAACTTCACTAAGTTTTGCCAGACTATTTACCTCTTATGCCCCCATCTATGTTAAAGGGCAGCTTAGCAGCACTTGGAAGGCGTCCATAAATTTGAAAAACTCATTTTCAAAACAGCACTTCAAACAAAAATAATACAATACAAATGTTCAAAATCCTATGTCCGGAAGAAAAACACCAAGAAGTGAAAACTGAGGCTTCTTCTCACGTCATGGGCTCCGACTTAAACCGTCGGCATTACCATTGAGATAACCTTTTTCACTGAAGCTTCAGCTGTCGGTTTCACGGAACAACCTTGCCTTCCTGTTTCTGTACAACGAATCACATGAGGATGAATCACTCACTTTTTCGGAACAACCTATCCCTCTCCTTACGGGTTGCGCACCAGTCACGCATTTTCTCGGCATGGGCGCATTTGTGCCTTTGGGATAGTCGCTTTTTTTTTTCGCGATAGCTTCCACTTGCTCCATTCCTTTTCGAGCCTACCTTTCCGCGTTTTTCTGCGGCAGCACTGGAACACAGGCTTTCTGCTTTCTTTTCGTAATCGTTTGCGTTTGCTCTCCTTACGATGGCAGCAATCTCTCTCGCGCCTGCCTTTCCGCGTTTTTGAGTGGCAGCACTTGAATACTCTAGTCCCACTTTCTTTCGGCGCGAGCTCTGGCAAGCTAGCGGTAACCGGAGCTAGTAGGACACCGGTGTCGTCACACGTGGTCAAAGTGTGGTGCCGCGTATGCATCGCAGCCAGCAGCGCAGGACTCACTTTCAGTCAATTCCGAACCACAGCAACTGCTGACGTCAGTCGCGTCCGTCCCCCTTCTAGGAATTTGCTCTGGCGGCTCGCCACTCAGTGAGTCGCCTCGCTCAGAGCTAACCGGAGCACGATCAAGCTGTTTCGACAGCTGGGGCGCTTCGGATTGCGTGAGGGTCATGTGTGCTACGTCTGCGTTCGCACTGGGGTTGCTTTAGCGAATACAACCTAGCGTGGTATCGGGCACAATTTATTCTGACTCTGCTCTGGTCGTTCGCTGTCGCCTTCGCAAGTCTCGCTCTCTACAGCGGACGCGCACTCCTCGCCGGTCTGCCCTGGCTGATCACAACTCGCGGGCTGCGCAGTTTCCCTGATCGGCACTTCATTTTTCTGCGTGCCCTGCTCTACGACACAGCTGACTTCGGAAACTGAAAGTTTCTCATTTTCTAGCTCGTTTTCATCTCCGTCGCGCTCCACACAAGCTTCTGCATTTACTTGAGAGGCGGTTCAGTTATTGCCAGTTCCCCACTCTGATTTGATGGGACTGTATCTCCTACAGCTACTCGGGTCGGCATGCAGTTCACCTCACTTAACGGCGTCACTTCGGACTTCTCGCCGATTAAGCCTGTGCTAACCGTCTCAGCTAGTGGCTCGACCAAGGTAACACAATACTCCTCTGTTCGAGGCTCGGTCGGCTCGCTACTGCGGTCACGTTGCTCGGCCGCTTCCCCAAGCTGTGTCTCGCACTCCGGTGCAAGTTCGATTTGCTCCAAAACTTCCGCACTGTCTAGCCATTCGCTTACAGCGGCTTTCAACTCATACGCCAAATCAAAGTACGACTCATCACAATGTTTCTCGCTCCCATACCTCTTCCGAAGATCATGAGGCGTTATCTGATATCGTATCAGCAATGACTCTTTTAGTTCATCGTAATTTTTCAAGCGGTCGCCAGCCAAGCGCTTGATTTCTTCCGACGCTTCAGCGGAGAGAAGAGCTACCAACTTCTGCGCCCAACTATCTCGCTCGAAGCGTTTACTTCTACAGACCCTCTCGAAGTCTGTCAAATACTCTGCCATATCCTCGGCGATGAGGAACAGTAGCGTACCGTCTCGCGGTATTGACCCGTTACACTGAAGGGCATTGAAAGCATTAAGCTTTTCCACGCTCATTCTATGTGCTGAAATCTCCAGCTGCATCAGTTTCCTTACGCTGCCGTCCTCTTTCTCGTAACGTTCCCTACGTTCACGATCCTCTTTCTCGTGACGTTCGCGTTCCTCTTTCAAGTGACGTTCTCTAGGTTCACGTTCCTCTTGACGTTCGTCAATGATCTCAAGGCATTCCAAAAGCTCGTCATCTTCAGCTTCCAATGCAAGAATCGCCTTTAACACTTCTGGTTTTCTGAGTTTGTCTGACAAATTCAGACCCAACTCCTCCGCAAGCTCCAGCAATTTCGGTTTGCGCAACGACTTCAAATCCAAACCCATGGCTGTTCCGAGTGCTGCCTTCTCTACTGCCCACTATTGCCATGCTGCACTTAACCCAGCAACAACGACAACACAATTACCAGCTCTGTTCTCTACTTAACAAAAGCCTGGCAAAACTCAATAGAAGAAAGTCCCGCACTTACCAAACCTCGCAGCCAAGAATCCAACGCAGTCGTTCCGCTGCAGGCAACCAGTCATCACACAGGGCTCGTTGCACTGCTCCCGACTTTCCGCTTAGCTGCCTGTTTCACGGGTCACGCCTGGGACATCTCCGCTCTTCCCAACAGATGGTGCACCTCGGTCAGGCTTGGCTCGTTTCACCGACCACGGTCACTGCTTGGTCGTCCTCGTCTCTCCGCTGTTCACCAGTTGTTGGACGATGGTATCGCCTCGCTCGTCCCTTCAACCACGGTTACGGCTTGCTTGGTCGGTGTCGTCCCACCGCTGCCTACCAGTTATTAGGTTTGAGGTCGCGAGTGGCTGAGTAGCGTACTGCTGCCACCAGTTATTACGTGCGTGGCTCGCGTGCTCACCCCACCGCTGACGCAAGTTGGAACATGCGGCGCGCAGCCCCTCGGTAGCGTTGGCCTGGCGACTCCGTGGATGGCGGACGGCATGAACGGTCCCAGCAAAGACGAGGCGGTTTCTAACGAAACAACAACCTTTACGGCAACATCGTGAAAGAACGAGCAGAGAAGCTGACCCGGAGAGAATAGAGACACGTTCACACAGCTGGTGTTTAGCGTCGTCTCCACGGCGCGTCAAAGTAGTCTCTATCTCAGCGGAGTCGGCCGCTGCTTTTTATAGGTTTTCCAGTTCACAGGGAAAGGGTAAACCCTCACAGGAGAGGGAGAGCCAAACACGTTTGTACACGATGGGATGACTCAATCGCAGGTGGTCGGACCTCATCTCCTCCACCTCCTGCAGACAGGAGAGGGCGACGCACTTTCCCTCAAGCTCCAGGCTTGGCCAGCTTTTGCACACACACGCACGCACACACATTTGGCGCGTGGGAGGAACACGCTGAGACTTGTCGGCGGGAGGAAGCGTTGCGCGGCCGATGAACGGCGTCGAAATGGCCGATCCGCTCGCGGTTCTGCCTGTTGCTATGCGGTGGCCGTGTCAGCTGTCCCACTTGTCGGTGGAGAAACGTAACACTTTATATACCGGGTGACCCAGCTAACTTGAACCAAGGGGTACAAAATATTATATTTGAGGTAGGTCAGTGAAGCCAATTGCATACAACTGCCAGCCTGTTTGCGCACTACAGGCAATTTTTTGTTTTGCAATGACTTAGTTAGCTAATTATGTTAATTTCTCTAATTTAATTAATATCAACTTAGACCAAAAATGTGAATTGGAAAGTTGTAGAGCACCTTCAGAAACCCCCATTCCTTAATTGCGATAAAGAAAGTCTCACGTGTATTTTTTTTTCCGGGCTCAGAAGAAAGCCCGCGAAATACAAACAATACCACGGGACTAGTGCATTTGTGCGCCGCGATTGTGGTGCTCTCAGTCGTGGTTTGAGCGAGCGAAATTAGCGGCGGCCGTGCCTCGGCCCCGTTAAAGCGGCAGGCCGATATGCCTGCAATGGCTTCTTCGCCCGCGTCAGCCGGCCCACGTGACGGTGCAAGTAGCGGCGAGAGCGGCGAGCCGACACCACCGAGATTCTAACAAGGCCTGCTTCTCTCCCATCAGCGAACGTCACGACAAACGGATGAGCGGTAAAGTATCAGCCACTGAATCTGCGCATACAGGCACGAGATGACATCATTTGACTCGACTAAAATTAGCGCTGCACCTTCATTTGCCGGTTCTTTATCGTCATCCGCCTGTCGTGATGTAAGCTGCAGCGGCGCGTAGGCCTGACCAAGATCGCGGTGGCGACGGGCGAGCTCGAGCTCGCTCCAACCATCGCCAACATTTCTGTCTGCAGCTGCAACGGGACCATCGGGTCACGGCCGCAGCTGATTTCGTTCACTTAAACCACGACTGAGAGCACCACAATCGCGGCGCACAAATGTCACGTGGTATTATTTGTATTTCGCGGGCTTTCTTCTGAGCTCGGAAAAAAAAAGATACACGTGAGACTTTCTTTATCGCAATTAATGGAATGGGGGTTCCTGAAGGTGCTCTACAACTTTCCAATTCACATTTTTGGTCTAAAGTCGATGTTCAATAAAATAGAGAAATTAGGATAATTAGCTAAGTAACTGCAGAACAAAAAATTGCCTGTAATGCGCGAACAGGCTGGCAGTTGTACGCAATTGGTTTCACTGACCTACCTCAAATATATTATTTTGTAACCCTTGGTTCAAGTTAGCTGGGACACTCGGTATATATATAGTAAGGTACAAGATGATATGCAGCCGACGCTAACGAAGATGAAGACGCCGATCAGCTTGCGCGCACACTGAGAGCTCGGACCGCCTTGATCGGACGATATTGTGCTTCGCTCTACGATCGTCTTGTGACACCGGTCGCCGTCTCCAGTCCTCCGAATAACCCCCAATAAACCCCTCTTCATTTGGTGGAACGTGCCGAGGTACGACCCTTACACGATCATCGTGGAGCTCCGCAGCCGTACGATACCTATGGCGACAAACGAGGTAGGCCAACAGCCAGTGGCTGCCCCTTCGCAGTCTATCTCATGCTCCGGTACCATTCGGCAGCGAGATCCTGCAGTTTTCTGCGGGCAGGGCGACCAGAACGTTTTTGATTGGTTGGCCTCGTACGAACGGCTGAGTCGTCATAAGAACTGGGATGACCGCATGAAGATCAGCAATGTCATCTTCTACCTGAGTGACGTTGCTAACCTTTGGTATCGAAATTATGAGGCGGACATGCCAACTTGGGCCAACTTCAAAGCAAAGTTCACGGACATTTTCGGACGACCCACAGTGCGGAACTGGGATTCCAAGAGAAGGAAAGCGTAGCAGGGGGCAGCAGAAAGTTAGGTGGGCGGATGAGGTTAAGAAGTTCGCCGGGGTCAAGTGGATGCAGCTAGCACAGAACCAGGTTAAGTGGAGAAATATGGAAGAGGCCTTCGCCTTGCAGTGGGTATAGTCATGCTGATGATATGATGATGACAGTGCGAAAACTACGCGCTGAAGAAGCCTTGCGGATACGAGTTCAGCATGAAGGGGAAACATTCACGAGCTACATTGAAGACGTCGTGGATTTGTGCAAGCGTGTCGACCCGTCTATGGATGAGGCTGCCAAGATAAGGTACATAATGAAGGGCATTGATGTCGACGCATTTCACATGCTGTGCGCAAAGAGCCCGACCACAGTGGCCTCAGTATACAACCTTTGCCAGAGTTTCGATGAAATGATTAAGCAACGCCTCTGCACTCGTCGCTCTCCCGCACCCGCTGCGTCCATCTCTGGCCTTGCTGTGAGCAGCGACCTTTTGGCTCACATCAGATTTTGTTCGAGATGAGGTCTCCCGACAGCTTTGGCTTTTGTCCGGCCCACGCCCGTCGCCTACAGCCCAGCTACTTACGCCTGCGATCCGACACACCATCCAGTTTTAGCCAGCCAGCGCCTTTCACACCTCATGTCTACCCGGTTCCACTGCAGTCCACACCTCTTGCTGCACCATTGAGTTACAACCCCCCTGTTGTCGTGCCGCATCTACCTGTACCAGTACAAATGCCCCCCACATATGCAGAAGTTACCGCCCGCCCTCCGCCGCCACAGTGTTTTGCGTACGTGCCGACTATGGCGCCACCGACTGTCGCTCTACGGTACCTATCAACGACGCCTCCCTACAATCCTTGGCGCACGAATGACAACCGGCCTATCTGCTATGCTTGCGGTATTTCAGGCCACGTCGCCCGCCTGTGCCGTCGTACTCTGCATTCTGCCCCTGCACGCACTATGGCTGACAGCAATTATCAGTACGACACCTTGCGCCCACCTTCGGGGACATCTCCAGGGCAGCCGCACAGCTCATCGGGCCGCCAGAACATTCCATTGCACCGCTCGCTGTCCCCTCGCCGTCGGTCCTTGTCGCCAATGCGGCGTCGCAGCGTGACACAAGACTCGGAAAACTAGCAGCCGCAGTTCCTGGGGCACGAACTGCGCACATTTCGCCTTCCACAAGTCCTCGTCTGTGCCCTTGCACTCGTCGATACCGGGGCCACTCTGTCAGTCATTAGCGAAAGTTTTTGCCGCTCGCTTCATAACGTCACCACTCCGCCTTCTGAACTTTCTCTTCGCACCGCCAGCGCCGATTCCGTTCGTCCGTCTGCTGCTTGCACAGCGCGTGTAGTTATCGCGGACGTTTTATACGTCGTCGAGTTTTTAGTGCTTGCGTCATGCTCGCATGACTTAATTCTTGGCTGGGATTTCCTTTCCCGCCACAATGCAGTCATTGACTGCGCCCGCGCTCACCTCGCCTTCTTTGTGCTCTGTAATGCGGTTCTTGATCATTCGCCGTCTTTTTCTTTCGCCAAACTTGTTGTCGCAGACGACACTGACATTCCGCTCAACTGTGCTGTGATTGTTCCCGTGTGTTCACCCTTTTCTTTCGATGCGACTGTTCTTTTTGCGCCTTCCCCCATGTTCGCCTCTCGCCGTCACCTCCTTCTTCCCTTTGCTAACATCGATATTAACTGCGGTGCCGCTGATGCAAATGCCTTCACCGCTGTGGTCCCCCTACTTCGTGGAGAATGCCTTGGTCATATTGAAGTTGCTGACCTCATCTCACCGTTTGAGGTTGATGGGTATCTACTACAGAGTGCCTACATAGCCTCCCTAACGCCGATTGCTGAGTCTTTCGATATAGCAAGTTGGGACCTTTTTCAATCTTCTGTGGCCACTGACCTCAACCCGGCTCACCGTGAACAACTGTTTGCTCCCCTCAACCAGTTCCGTTCTTCGTTTGACGCTCAGAGGACTTCCTTGGGCCGTGCGACCGAGGTTGTTCACCACATCGACCCCAGCAGTCATGCCCCTCTTCGCCAGCGCCCTTTCCGCGTTTGGCATACGGAGCGCCGTGTTATTGCTGACCAAGACGACAACATGTTAAAACGTGGTGTAATTCAGCCTTCATCTAGTCCGTGGTCGCCTCCCGTGGTACTTGTGAAAAAGAAGGATGGCTCCGTAAGATTTTTTTGTTGACTACCGCCGTCTTAACAAAATTACTCGTATAGACGTGTACCCACTACCCCGCATTGACGACGCCATCGATTGTATACAAGGAGCCGAGGTCTTTTTGTCCCTGGACCTGCGTTCTGGCTATTGACAAGTCCCTATGTCTCAGTCTGACCGACCCAAGACAGCCTTTGTACCCCTGATGGACTATATGAGTTCACTGTGATGCCGTTTGTTCTTTACAACGCTCCTGCTACGTTTGAGCGAATGATGAACAATATATTACGCGGCCTCAAGTCGAAAATTTGTGTTTTGAATGACATCGTCGTTTTCTCTCTCGATTTTCCGACGCACCTCGTGCGCTTGCACCAAATCCTAAGCTGTCTCACTGGCGCCGGTCTCCAACTTAACCTGAAGAAATGTCGTTTCGGCGCCCTCCAACTGACAATACCGGGTCATGTCGTGTCCAAAAATGACGTCCTGCCCGATCCGCACAAACTACGTGCGGTCACTGAATTCCCAAATGCGATGTCTGTTAAAGAGCTGTGCAGCTTCGTCGGCCTCATATTTTCGCCGTTTTGTCCGCAATTTTGCTACCATCATTGCACCGCTTACAAAATTGCTGAATGATCCCGCCGACTTGTCTACATGGACCCCACTCTGCGAGGATGCTTTCCCTACGCTCCGACGCTCCAACTTACCGCCCATTCTCCGCCATTAAGACCCATCCGCTCCTATAGAGGTGCACACTGACGCCAGCGGCATCGGCCTCGGTGTTGTCCTCGCTCAACGCAAACAAGGCTTTTCCGAATATCTGGTTGCTTACGCTAGCCGAGCGCTAACGAAAGCTGAATCTAACTACACCGTCACAGAAAAGGAGTGTCTTGCCATTGTGTGGGCCTTAACAACGTTTCACCCTTACTTATATGGCCACCGCTTCAACGTCATCACCAACCACCATGCTCTCTGCTGGTTGGCTTCCCTGAAAGACCCTTCTGGACGCCTCGGCCGCTGGGCTCTTCGCTTCCAAGACTGACTTTGACGTTATATATCGATCGGGACGCAAACATTCCGACGCTTACGCATTGTCGCGCTCGCCACTGCCTTCTCCTGCACCCTCGCACTGGATGTCCGAAACCTCTGTCACAGCCCTCACTTCCGATGACCTGCCTTTTGAACAACGCGGGGTCCCTGGATGTCTTCGCTCCTAGACGTCCTCACCGCGTCCTCAACGTCTTCGTTCCCGCGAGCTCTTCGTCGCCAAGCTTCCCATTTTATGATCTGGGGTCGTCTGCTGTATCGCAAACGCTATCGCCCGGATGGTCGCAAATGGCCTTTGGTCATTCCTCGCCATCTTCGCACAGAAATGTTTGCCCATCACCATGCCGACCCGCAAAGCGCGCATGCTGCCCTGTTGAAGACATACGAGCGTCTTCGCCAGCGGTACTACTGGCGGGGGATGTACAACTTTGTCCGCCGCTATATTCGCTCCTGTACTGATTGTCAGCAGCGGAGGTCGTCTCCCCGCCCCTCCGCCGGCCCATTACAGCCATTGTCTTGTCCAGCGCGACCCTTTGAGCGTGTTGGCATCGACCTCTATGGCCCCCTTCCATCTTCGACATTCGGCAACGGCTGGATAATAGTCGCCATGGATCACCTCACTCGCTACGCGGCGACTGCAGCCCTGCCTACGTCTAGTGCTCGTGAGATCGCCTCCTTCATCCTGCGTTACTTCGTTCTTCGCCACGATGCTCCTCGTGAACTTCTCAGCGGCCGTGGCTGCGTCCTCCTATCTCAAGTGGTTAACGAGCTGTTGGAAGCGTGTCAAACAATACATCAAACCACCACAGCTTACCATCCTCAAACCAACGGCCTCACAGAAAGGTTTAACCGAACTCTTCGTGACAAGCTCGCGCTGTACGTTTCTTCTGACGCGTCTTATTTGGATCAGGTGCTTCCGTACATCACCTATGCCTATAACACAGCGTTTCAGGCAACGATTGGATTTTCCCCATTCTTTCTCCTATACGGCCGTGAGCCTTCCTGTCTACTGGACACCATACTTCCTTACCCCCCGACAGTTCAGAGTATACTTCTCTTTCTGCTGTTGCCCGTAATGCTGAGCAGTGCCGTCAGCTGGCTCGCTCATTCACGTCGGACATTCAAGATCTTCGCCGACATGAGAGCGATCACGGAAAGCCCGCTGCTGACTTTCCTACCAACACACTCGTTTGGCTCTGTGTTCCGGCTGATTCCAAATTATCTGCAAAGTATAATGGCCCTTATCGTGTATTAGAGCATACATCACCAGTTAGCTACGTCATGGAGCCGGCAATGCCTTCTTCAGACCACCGTCGCCGCGGGCGAGAAGTTGTTCACGTCAGTCGACTTAAGCCATAATACGATCCCTTGTGATACCCTCGCCCTAAGTCGCCAGGATGCCTCCCTCTATCCGCCGGGGCAATTGTAAGGAAGAAGATGATACAGCGCCGACGCTAACGACGATGAAGAAGCCGATCAGCTGGCGCGCGCACTGAGAGCTCGGACCGCCTTGTTCGGACGATATTGTGCTTCGCTCTACGATCGTCATGTGCCACCGGTCGCCGTCTCCAGTCCTCCGAATAACGCCCAATAAACCCCTCTTCAATATATATATATATATATATATATATATATATATATATATATATATATATATATATATATATATATATATATATATATATATATTCATGCATATTTTCCTCAAGCATGCCTTCTGTCCAAACCTGGTCCACATTATATCAATTAGCTGTGAGGTTTCTGAAACCCCTACCTGGTTGTTACACTCAAGGCAGCCGGTAGCGCGTCGTTTTGTATTAAAATTACCTGGTTAGTACGTGGCCATCTGTTGTACTCTGGGTGTCCGAGTTAGACGTAGGCGACTTCAAAGCCCCTAACCCAAGGCCGGATTATCAGTTATGAGGGCCCGGCTCAAAAAAATAAATGGGGCCCCTATAACCCCTCCCCCACAACGCTGCCTCGCGCTGGCTCTGTTGTCATGTTTCAGACTTCACGCGCTTTAGAATTTCCTGCAGACAACAAACAGCATAACTTACTCGAGGAATCTGCGGACTATTTATGAACAGCACCTGGGCATATCCTTTCCTGCAGAGCACACGGGCATCTAGAGTTAGCTATTTTAGAAATTGATAGGACACACATCTTGCTCCCTTTATTATTAGAATGCGCACTCACGAAAAATATTTTTTTTTGCTAGTGCTTATTTTAAAACTCATTCGATAGGGCAGGATGATTAGCTGCGAGTGTGCGCAGGCGAATGCACAGAAGGCCATAAGGTGTTTGCACATTCCCGCAAGATGTGCTGCCGATCATATAATAAATGTCTGAATTTATGCAGCAAGACGAATAGAAGCTCGCCGATAAGGCAGTGTTTCTACAGAATCTTCGACATTGTTACGTGGTGACATGACAAGCGATGGAACACAGCGGCACAACAGAAACAGAACGACGTGATGACATGACGATGAAGTATGCTTTAATGGCCAGCGGGCCTGGCGCGAGCGCTCCGCCCCGCTCCACTGCCCGCTTCGTCATCTTCGTAGCATTACCGCGGGCCACCGAGCGATCGTCCCGATCGATTGCTAGTAATCCAGTGCATGACGTAGCGATGAACACAGACACAGGATTGGGACATGAAACGCTGAACACCACAATTAATGCAAAGATGAGAAGAATGCTTCCACCGAAGCATCAAGTCCAATCTTCACCGTTTGCCGAAGGCCAAGGCTCATGGGCACGCCGAACGGCTTGGGCGGGGGTGCTGTCTTTGCTCGAGTGGTCGTGAGGTCGCTTCGTCGTGGGGTCGGTAGGGTCGGCTTTGGGCTCTTCCTGGTCGTCGTGTGTTGTGGTCAGGGCTGGGGACGAGGCTGGGGACAGCGGCTGGTCGGGTCTGACTAAAAATGGCTGTGGCAGAGCTGGGCGGCGATCTCCACGGGCTTAAGGTAGATGGACCCGGCGTACAGTTGGCTTCGACGGTGCTAGGCGAGGATGGGGATGAGCCGCACCTCCAACCAAATGCTACGTGGTGGCATGACAAGCGATGGAACACGGCGACACAACAGAAATGGAACGACATGACGACATTGTTGTATATTTGGTTTCGGTTCGAGTTTGTGATCTCCGGCCGCCAGAGGCACCAGTGTCGCTCTGTGTATATAAGTGACTGCATGTTGAAATAAAGGGGATTTTCTTGGTTGCTTGGCAGTCCGTGTACATCTGCGGCACACGCCGCTACAACACACATGACGATGAAATATGTTAGCGATGGAACACGGCGATACAACAGAAACAGAACGACGTGATGACATGACTATGGATGATGCTTTAATGGCCAGCGGGCGTGGTCCGAGCGCTCCGCCCCGCGCCACTGCCCGATTCGTCATCTTAGTAGCAATATGTTCTCTATGGTGACGTACAGCACACAAAATAATGTTTATTACTCCAAGCGCTGCCATAATGCTGAGAGATATACCTTTTCGAAATTGTGGCACCTGTAGAAAATGAGATTACTACTTAAGTGGAAACAAAAATAAAGTTTTAGCACACTCTTAAATTCCATAATATATCTATAAATTTATGCAGATCGTCCCCATTTGCAGAGCCAGCATATTTATATTTTGCACTTAACTTTCACTTTCAAAATGGAAGGAAGTAATTTTGTATGTACCGCGCACATTTCTGATTTCAATTTACAGAAAAAGTGTACATTTTACGAAATAGCATAACAACTCACTCCACCTAGAAACTACCACCACTGTAGACGGCGGTCGGAATAGGGTGGGCGCTGAAAATAGGGAGCTTCTCCTTTAAGTGTATTAATATAGGAGAGCGTTTATGGCACCTCTTTGCATCCTCCCAATGCCGATTAACGTTCGCGTACATGCACTGTCCTTGTTTGCCCTTTCCTATTTTTTAGAAATATATATTTACACAATGGGAAAATAAAAGTTTAAACGTTTCACAAGAGTTCTGCTTTTTAGTAGGGCGGGTAATCACATAGCATGTCTAATTTTTTCATTCAATGGAAAGCTATTTACAAGAATATTAAAACGCCGACTGGTTATTGTATCCCATCAATCCTGTCTGCAACGCAAACACTTTAAAACTAGCTTCATTTGCACGGAACATATATGAGTGATCAGAAGTGATGCTCCCCCTCTCCCCCCTTTTTCGTATCAGCCCACGCCGGCGCGCAAGAAAAATAAACAAAAACTAGTAGCGACCTCACCCCACCACGCTAAAGTGAACTAGTAGTGAACTTTAACAGCGTCTGATCCCGCTCACTCACAATGGGAGAGTTCAATGAGCGGGTGCGCCCAACAACCTAACTGAAATCAATGGGAGGGGGTCTTCCGCGAGGCGATGTGTGGCCCAAATCGGCCACGAGCGATAGCCAGGACCACTTTTGAAAACTGTTTGTAAATTATCGGCTCCACGTAAAATTTTCAAATCTAGCTCAGACCTCTGTGAATTACCTGCGTTATAATTTCACCCCAAGTAGCACTTCTGGGGCAAGTCAAGCAACTTTTCAATCAGTGTTTTTGAGATTTTCCAGAAAGAGTTCTTGATGAGATCTTCAACTCTCAGCCACCTGAGAATCTGGCTTCTCTGCACACAGCAGCTACAAATTACTGTAGCCGCTGTTACCTATGGCCAGTCATAATCTCTAACTAATAATTTATTGGTTTCGTCGAAGCTTTGGCTGATTGCGCTGAGATTATTCAAACGCAAAGCTGACCTCAAAAGCAGTAATGACAGAGGTCAGTTGATTTATGAGGTGGTATGAGCGGCTAGCTGACACCCAACAGAAAGCCAGCTAAAACCTATTAATACCACTTTAACCCCAAGTCGGAATGGCTGATTTCCAGCTGGTAGGCACTTGATACTAGCTGATATCATTGAGTACCAGCCAGCACCAGCTGAAACCAACTGAGAGCAGTTAGAACTACCCAAGACTGTTTTGTTTTCTTTTTTTTTTTCATTCATTTGGACGAATACAAAGTTTTGTATTTTCACATTTTCGCTGGCGAAATACGGGGCTGGCTTTGGGATTAAGCACACAATAAGACGAGCCGTTTTAGAGCAATCTACATTGCAATACCTAAGCCCTAAGTTTAAGCATGGGAAATCAGGAAGATGATGATTTAACTATTTATTTTTGAAACAAGCCTCCAAGCCCGCCATTTTTTACAGCTCTCAGGGGGTTCTTGGGAACGGTGGACCCGGTTCATTTGAACCCTTTGAACCTTGGATAATTCGTCTTGCCCTAACCCTGGTTGGGGATATCCCGATTCGAGCCCTCGTAGTAGGCATGAGCTGGGCACCATCAAGGATGCCGTGTTTGTTTTGCTCAACCGTTGTGGGCGAGCAATGCGTCCTATGCTCCACGCGCCCAGTGCTACCTTGTCACAAACCTTCTCTTTTCCTGTGGACACAGACGCGGTATTTCCTTCACGACTATCCGCCGTCCCTCTAAATGAGGTTTCCAGACACAGTTAAAATCTAGGCCGGTCAAGCCGTGAAGCACCTGTGTCTGTGCATAAGTAATGAATACGTTCACAACCGCCTCTTTTGTCGAAAACCTGTGTGTATCTGTATGAGGGAGTTATTGCACTATAGTATACACACAACAGTAAAAACTGCCACGACAAGTTCATTATAAGAGATAATAAAGTAAATTACTCCAGAGAATTCCGTCAAAAAATTACAGTGACTAAGAAGGCTGTAAAATAAAGTGTCACGTGGTGGTGACCAGGGTCGATGACGCAAATGAAGACACAGGCTTGATGGTACGGAAATTAACTCTTTATTGGGCTGACTTGCGCCCGCAAAAGAACTAAGCAACTCGGCGGCGGCGATACCAGCAAACGTGTTGGTCGATCGTCGAACAAAGAATGCCCGTCACAATCGTCAACGCTCAATTTAAAGGCTGCACAGAACAATCTAGATAACGTCGCAAACAGCTACCAGCACGGGCTGGAACATTGTGGAAAGACAGTCGAGTGGCCGGAATCTGCCGAGATAGATCTCGGTGCATCTTGCGCTACAATGAAACTGATAAAGGTGTGACTGGCGACATCGATCATTAACCAACAAAGATCACGGAACTGATACGCGATCAAGAATCAGAGTGATAAGCCTGTATGCCGGCGGCAGTTGAAAAACAACAAATACAGTTTTGAGGGTTTCGCCGCAATATTAAAACATGTATTCAAATTAAAATAACGGTAGCAAAGAGTTACATGGATTTTACAGGTACAATGAATAACATAGTAAATAGAATGAATGCTTAAACAGTGGTGACAGCATTCCTGATTTATCAGCCATTCTGTGGCGAAAACTTTCACAATTTTGCAGTTCCGAAAATGCTCCTTAGTCGGACACTCTTTCGATAGTAACGGTGTACGAAGAGACGAGAAGTCTTCATCGCGGTCTCAAAAAGCCTTACTTTACCAGAGTAAGTTGCCTCGAGAGTGACAACCGAGAGAATGAATCTCCCCAGAATACACTTGCACTCGGTATGATGCGCCGCAAGCTTAATGATGATTGCGCGGCTAGCTCGGCATTTCCCCGGAGAATCATGTCAGAGAATGATCACAGGAACGGGGGGATGCCTTATCTTCTGCGTTATAACTGGCAGCTTGTGACATATCTAGGCTCCAGACTTGACATGTGGTCGAGTCCAGATTCTCTGTCATTGTACATGGAGGCAGAGCGCTGGGAGCGTGATCATCACTCTATCGCACCGTTCTCCATCCATCGCGTCTCCACCCCTAACGGCGAAAATGTTCTGTAATCATCTCGGACAGTCTTCACTTGTTTCTGGACTGTCTCCTTCAGATTAGTCAAGACTCGTTGTTGGGCGCTTAACAATACTACGACAGCCATCTGGTTGTTGTTGGTCAGCCGGCAAAAGATCTCGGTCTGCTAAAATTGCAGGCTTATTGCCGCCAAGGTAAGATGGCCACTACGCGAGACCCTACTTCGGCAAAGGCATGTGCACGGCTGAATTATCTTTTTGCTGAGTGTAATGAACAGACGCCGAGTCGAGCTGCACGGAATCAACAAGCGTTTATTGGATAAATGCCGCTGCTTATGGTTGTATGGATGGAATATAGGAGCGTCCCATTTGAAATGGGGTGGTGGCTGTTGCTATCATGCTCATTTCCCCCCCCCCCCTATATCTTAATTATTATTTTAGATTGGTTCACTATACCATCATTCAATTTATGGAACTTTCATTTCGAAATTACTAACATTATGTCACCTTTCTGCTTTTAAGCCACCAATCTTCCAGTCGTTTCTTCCTAGCTTCCACCGCCGGTTTATTCAACCGGCCACTGGTATCTCTAAACCCCAAAGCTCCAGGAAGAGTCACTGCGTCTGCATCGACTTCCGGATGGATACCATTACATTCGAGTATAATATGGTCAATTGTTTCGGTGGACTTACCACATACTGCAGATGCGTCATCTTCATTGTTAAATTTCTTCTTGTAGCTGCGTGTTCTAAGGCACACTGATCTAGCTTCAAAAAGTAGGGCACTGCCTCCTGAGTTTTCAAAGAAATCCTTCCTGATCTGCCTTTTCCACTTTCGGTATAGTTCCATACTCTTTTTCATTTTCATTAAATTTTATCTAATGTTTACCTTCTGTGTTTTTCAGCTGTTGCTCAACGCTCTTTATTTCTTCGTCCTTGTGGCCAGCATACTTACTGGTTAGTTTCCTGCTTCTTTTCCTCCTTTGTGAGTCAACGCTTTTTAGGTATAGCTATTTAAATACTTTAGCTGCCCATCAATTGCTGTCCAATTTCCTCAGGCGTTCACCACATATCTTACTCTGAGCTTCCCTTTCCTCGAAAGATATCTAGCCCATATCTGCCAGTATCGCCTCATTTGTGGTTTTGCCATGGACACCCAGTGCTAATCGTCCGAAGGCTCTCGGACAGAGCAGCAGCTCGGACAGCGCTCGAGCTGTTGCTCGCGCTGTCCAGCGCACAGAGCAGCGCTCAAACAGAGCAGCAGCGTCCGAGCGCTGCTGCCCTCCAAAGGGGTGGTTCTTAGCGGTCCCAAGAAAGCGTCGTCGTCGTCTTCCTTCGGAGGCGCGTCAACGGGGGCCCATGAAAAGCAGTCTGCGTCAGAATGCTTTCGACCAAACTCGTACACCACAGTGATGTCGAATTCTTGTAGGCGTAAGCTCCGTCGTGCAAGGCGGCCGGAAGGGTCTTTCAAACTGGGGAGCCAGCAGAGCGCATGGTGATAGATTACTGTATTGAGTGGTCGACCATATAGGCACGGATGGCACTTCGACGTGTCCCAGATGATTACGAGGAATTCCTTCTTCGTCATCGAATAATTGGTTTCGGCTTTTTAAAGGAATCTGCTAGCGTAAGCGATAATGTTTTCTACCCCGGCTTTCCTCTGGACGAGGACGGCGCCTATACCCACGCTGCTGGCATCGGTATGAATTTGTCTCAGCGTTTTCATCACAATGACTAAAAACAGGTGGGGACTGTAAGCGGCGCTTGAGTTCCTCGAAGGCTTCTGCTTGCGGTGCTTTCCACTCACTGGAACTTCTGCCTTTGTAAGCAGCGTCAAAGATTCGGCGACGTGTGAAAAGTTATTGATGAATCATCGGTAATGCGCGCATAGCCCGTCAAATTGATCCACAACTTTCTTGTGCCCGGGCTGCGGAAACTGCGCGATCGCTGCTGTTTTGTTTGCGTCTGGACGAGCACCGTGCTCGATATAGCCCAGGAACAACAGCTGCTGGTAAGCAAAGTGGCACTTTTCTGCTTTGAACGTTAGCCCTGGCGACTCGATTGCGTCGAGGTCTTCAAAGGTTGAAGTTAAAAGAACAATGTCGTCTAAGCACCCCAAACAAATATGCCCCTTCAAGCCAGCCAGTACGTTATCGATTGAACAAAAAAACAGCACAACAATGGAGACAAGCTGGTAGAAAGAAGACGCGACCAGCACTGACTAGCAACGGATGCTTTTATTGAAAAGAACACAATTATATGCTCCATCCACAACCAAGAGCACGTATGAGCAGAACTAACAGCACTTATACCGGATAACTTGAAACTAAACAATTAAGATACCGCAGTTCACAGTAATGAATGAAAACAGAAGGGGTGCTAAAGCATGTGTTGCGGTTTTTGTGAATGTGAAACGCCTCGCTGATTTCCCTGGTTAATTTATCACGGTGCTTTTACAGAATCCTGAACTGCGGTATTTTGATCGTTAAGTTTCAAGTTATCAGGTATCAGTGCTGTTCTGCTCATGCGTGCTCTTGGTTGTGAATAGAGTACATACTTATGTTCTTTTGAATAAAATCTTTAGATGCTAGTCAGCGCTAGTCCCGTCTTCTTTCTACCATCTTGTCTCCGTTGTGGCGCTGTTTTTTGCTTAGTTATCTACCAAATCGCTTATCTTGGAGTTTTACAGAACATTATCGATTACTCGCTGACATTACCTTGGCATCACACTCGAAGAGGCCGTCTGGTGTGATGAATGCGGTCTTCACGCAATCTCTTTGATCCCCTTCTATTTGAAAGTACCCGCTCTTTATGTCCATCGATGAGAAGCAGCTTGCATTACAAAGCCGGTCTAATGTGTTGTCGATGAGCGGGAGAGGGTACACGTCCTTCCTCGTTGTACCGTTTAGACGGCGGTAATTGTGAACTTCTGATCTGTTTGCAAATTGCTGCTTAATACCCCCGGACCCTGACCTGACGCTCCGGCATTCACCAGGCCAACCATGGCCTGAAGCAGCATTGCTTTGCCGCCTGTGGGTTGGTGTAGCTTTCAGCAAATATTAATCAGTTGTGATAGGTATGGCTAGTAGCCCCGAAAGTGCCACTGCGACTGCGATGAGACTATAGCCCATATTCCATGTCAGTGCCCCACCTGCAGTGCCGAACGACTATCTCTCTGGAGTGCGTTGGAGCGTCTAGATGGACGCCAGCTGACCGAAAATAACATTGTGTCTCTGGCCGCGGCGATTGTTGACAGTGATGGACTCCCAGGCACTGCTCCGCTTGAAAATCACTTGCCTGCATGGCAGGCTGTGATTTTGCCGCACGCTATACGGACTTCATATTCCTGTAACTCCCTTTTAACCTACTTTTTTATCCATTCATCTTCTTTCCCTAGTGTAAACTAGCAAACCGGTTTCTTCTTCCGGTTAACTTGCCTGCCTTTCCTCCTCCTACTCCTCCTCCTCCTGTTCAGGGAGTCTAATATGCAAACGCGGAGACATTGAAGACCGGCATTCAACACTTTTTTTCTTAGACTGCCCAGCACTGTAACCGACCAGAATCCGGCACCTGATGGTAGCGGATCTTTCACTGAGAAATAATTTCTGATGTACTTCCTCGCAGAGGGAAACACGCCAACGCTAACTCCTGGACTTCATAAAATCAGCAAATATTTCCAACTAATTTATTATCTTTCATCATTCCTTGCATACCCCGCTGATGCTCTGAGATAATATATATCGTTCAACAACATGTAGAAAATATTCTTATGCAGAATAAGTGCACTATATACTAAGTAAAATGAACAACACAGACGTTTTTCGGGGTATAATTAGTGCGTGCTATCTGCCAGAAAGTTTGCATTAAGTTGGAATTTTGGAATTATTCAGTTGTGAAATTTAAGCATGAAAATTCACATTTTACAAAAGAGATAAGCTTTATTGGTGCATAAGCAGTAAAAGGTACTTTCGCTCCATGGCTAATACCATATACGAGTATACAACTGATCAAAAATACACACTGGCTTAGTGCGTTTGACTACGACCATACTTCAAAAATTTGTTTACTGCTTCATCTCACTATACTTTCTCACTCCTTCCCTCATGCAACTCCGTAGTCTCAAATTCAAGCTGCTATAAACTTTTCGAAAACTTCATTCTTCTTCAGACAGTTTTTCTGAATTGCGCATCAAAGGTCACCATCCTTGAACTCCTTGAAATAGTGTTGCTTTCAAAATACTTAACATGGCCTTTGCTACGCAAAATAGTTCCCTCAAAGCTTACATTTACTAAAACTTTCACCTAATTTCTTATTTATTACCTCACTGAAGCAACCTCTTTTGCCGCAACATCCTCCTTCCTGATAGAATACAACTTGTACCCGAGTCTTTTCAGCACGTCACCACACACTTGTTCTATCTTGGTTATTGTCCTCCTACGCAGTTTCTTCATCCATTGGTTGGCTACATCGGCAGTGTTGCGTCTCGTCGAATGAAAGTGCTTGAGGTCCTCTTTGGTAGCCGTTGTGTGATTCAAGAGGTACTGGGACACGGAGAGCGTGTAGTCCAAACCAAGCTTGGCGTAGAGACGCACCGTCTCGTTCGCAGCGTCCGCAGCAAGGTCCTCGAAGCGGATGCGGTGCGTCCTGTCTGGCGCCATTTGTCCGAGCATCTGATCGAAGGCGTCGAGGTCGGCACGCATCTGGGCACACAGCTCGCCGGCGTCGCCGCATGTCTTATCCTCCTTGCACCAATCAAGTTTCTGACGTGAGACGTACATAGCACGTGGGTCCCGCACCAAGTGAAGAACACGAACCGAGGGTGCGATATCTGGGTTTCTTTTGAGCCAGGCGGCCACCTGCGCAATGAGCAATAGGACACGTGCAAGCAAACTGTTTTTTTTTTTGTCTACAATCTCAGTCTATTTTAAACATTATCTCCTCTCTCAAAAAGCATCTTAAAAGCTCTCTGTGAGTGGTCGAGGTCTTTGGTGGTTTGTAATGACGTATGCAATTAGAGTGCCTCAAGAGTTATATTCTTCTTTGTGCAATGCTAACATGCGCTAAGTACCAGAATTCAGCCATCGGACTTTGATATACATTCTACTCTGCCAACCTCCAGAATTACTTTTCATGAACACACCCTTCATAGCGGCTTGAAATCAACCAAGCATTTCACGCTGCACCAATGTGATGAAAATACTGTGAGTACCTCCAACTCCTAATTTGAAGTTTCGTTTATTGTACGTAAAAGGTCAACAAAACACGAATACAGAAGGAGGTCCCGAAGTCAAGGACTGTGGACGGGACCTCCTATAATAATTATTGTGAACATATATTGAGCAGTTGCAAATTTTACACTATATTTCACATAAATGGGTTTGGGTGAACGAAACGTGAATTTATTAAAGGCACTATTGTTGTAATTAAAACGGTTACAGACCTAATCACATAATGAAAACATAAGAAACAATTCATAAAAAGATATAAAGGATAGCACTGGAATAGTTTACCTTGAAAAATACGATTAGTGTGATAACAAAAGCTGACGAAGAGCGGATTTAAAGGCATAAATAGGTAAAGGGGGATATTTCCTGGCAATCGTAGTATCTCTTCTTATCCCAGATACATCGGCATGCGTGTTATAGCATTGAATCTCCAGCCATTTTGGTCAGACAAAAAACGAGTAGGCTTAATGAAATACCAGGAGCAGCGAGAACACATATACGCCTCTGCGACACTGTTGCAAGACGCAGAGCATCTTGCAGCATCAATTCTGCATCTCATGGTAAGGCATGTGCTCATGCTTGAAGGCTACATCATTTAATGTCATTTATTTCGCGTACCTTTACTGAATCTGTTAACTTAGTGCAGGGTAGGCGACAATGTGGAATGGTGTGAAATAGATGAGGTATTTTTTAATTAGAACCGACACAAGCGAAGACGGCCCACAAAGGACACTCATTCGCAATACGCTGCCTACAAAAGAAGTTAATTAAAGCTATGGACTGGTTCGCTGCTATCTCAATCTGTATCTGCCCTAATAAAACAAGTGTAGCATGATTCCAACCCAATGAAAAAAAAAAAACATTTCCACGATGTAATTATCGTTTTTTTTTCAAACATCAACCTGAGATACATGGACGTTCCATCTCATTAAATACGCATCAGTAAACTACCTGGGATTGGTTTCTAGGAGATCTTCTTTGGAACTCGCATTCCTCTCACTATATCAAAAGATGTGCTAGTTTTTTATGTGTATTGTACAGAATGCGATATCTCATGCCAATCTCCGTGCGAAAATAATTTGTTCATGGTTTCGCTTACAGTGCGCTGGCCTTTTTGTGGACTGTTTACGGCTATTGTACTTTTATATAGACTTCTAGAATTATTCTAGTTTGAGTTTCTGATTTTCAACAATGACATATGGCTTGTTTCTTAATAAAGATACTGACGTCTTTAAGCTGATGAATTAAACAAACTTAACCTCTCTGATTGTCTAAACTAATGCAATCAAGCACTTGTGAATGACCCAGTGAGCCATATATGATCCTTATAACTGCTGCCGAATACGGAAGAAGATCACGTCAATATTTTGTTCCAGCCATATTTAATAAACTACCGGTGTTCGTCTTGGGTGTGAGATTAAGCAAGCAATCAGAGCTTCAAGAGATTAAAATGTTTATTTAGCTTTCTCCGTTAACATTTTTGCACCGTTTTCAGTAACCAGACTGCCATGCGCTGTCAGTTAAATCCTCTGAGGTTTTGGCAGGCAGCTATTTATTTTGTATTCTTTATTGCACAATAGACATTTTATTGTATATATTTCTGTTGCGAAACAAATAAATTATTTTTACTTTTTCTGTGTTTGTCTTGTTGCTTATCTTGAGTGATCGGTATGCGCATGTGTACTTCATGATAGGTGTCATTTTGTATGTTTTTTTCACGCAGTGCTGATATGAATCTATTGTCCCTAGTAAGTAAATGCATTACTGCATCCCTTTTTCTTGCTCTTCCTTCGTTCATGTCTCAGTGCATTCTTTCACAACAAACCACATGTAAGGCTTAACACGGGAATTCTTCTGATAAGTGCGAAGAATGGTGTTTTGACATTCTCCGCTGTCGCTCAGCCGCTTCATGTTATTTAGCGCGCAGAAAAGAAATGTGTGCTAGAAATCACTGTCACCGTCGACGACCACAACGAACTTCTAAGTGACAAAGAGGCCAAGCTTTAGTTCCATGTCTCGCGGGAAAAGGAGTACGGCTGCACTGATGTTGCTGTTGGAATGAATAGCGAGGAGTATCTATGACATGACGTGCCTGCTTTTTCTTCAAATGTGGAGGAGAAACAAGAGACTATGTTTTTATAGAGTCTATAATCTGATCATTATTGTTAACGATATTTATTGCCTAAGGGCATCAGTGGGCTATGAGATGAAGAATGCCCTATTGCAAAAACCAGCGTCTCCAGTGCGAAACCAGTAAGATTTTCGCACTGGTTTTGCACTGGATCTGCTGGGCACGCTGGAGGTCTGCGATATTCACTGGAGCAGTAACGGCAAGACACTGGCTGCACTGGTGCGATGGGAGAAAAACGCTTTGGTTAGACTTTTGACGCTGGGTGTGTCGCTGCCATCCGCGATGCACTGGAAGAAGCGCTGTATGTGCGCTGGGCCGCACTGGTCCCAGTGCCCCAGTATAGCCGGTGCGGCCTGCGGCGTCAGCCGGAGTAGCATCCCTCAGGGGCCAACAGGGCAACAGCGTATTTCCAATCGACCATCGGGGGGCATATGAAAAATATGGTTCAAGCAAGCGCTTTTTGCTGCGAAGTCGTTGCGCATTTGTAAGAAAACAAAGGCAGTATCTTTTTTCTAGAGTTTCCATGTTTCGATAGGTCGTTTCGAGCGTTTCGAGAGAGACAACGACCGCCGCGCCTCGATCTCATGACAGACTGACGATTAACGCACTACTAAAGCTGGAATTGAATAATGTGGGCTACCATGCATAACCAACTTCACAGCTGATCTTAAGGGCACTCTAACACAATGATTACTGTCAAAATGTTCAATGCGGGCTCAATCGCAGGCGAGCGTAGCCTGCACCACGGCCCAGTATAAACAGCAGAAAGAAAAACTAAAACGGGGAAGAGAGTAGTTTACCGAGCGATGGATCCATGAGAGAAAAAGCAACAACATACAGCGCTTGTAATACATATTTGGCGTGTTTCTCAAGCTTTTGCGCTCCTTCTTACTCTGCGTGTCAAGCAGCCGAGCCCTCGGTCATCGCAACGCTTCCCGCAATGTTTACATACAAATAAGGTTTAGTTACACGCAATTAGGGTCATCGCTGCGGCGCTTGCCGGTATTGAAGCTTGGTCGCACGTTTTTCCTTGAAGGCTTCTACTAAAGCTCCGTGTTCAGCGAAAATTACGCCCACGGTAGCAGAGCACCACCCAAGAGCCGGCGTTGGTATATTTGCCAGCGATGTCAAACTCCACATGTTAAAATGATTCCAGTGCACAAAATAGCGCGCATAGGCACCCAGAACATTAGTTGCAAGTCGTGAGAGCAGACAGCAAACTGAAATGATCAAGAAGTTGCAATTGTTAGAGCGGTAGCAATGGCCTGTAGACTGCGAAACATGAAGTCCCAACCTTATAAATGCGGGTCATGACATAAAATGCAGAAATGTTCAAAGAAAATCCAGTTCTCGGCGTGGCCGAGTGGTTAGCGTGCTGAGCTAGTGATTGGTATGTACCTAGGGACTTAATTCGAGGCACGCTTGGTGCACTATTTTTTGTTTTACTTTTTTTAGGTTTTTTTATATAGCTAACTTGTTTCGTTACTTTTTAGTTTTTAATTTTTATCCTACGTCTTTTTTTTTCGGGCGAACAGTGCCACCAGCGCGGAGCGTCCCAGTGCGCCCAGTGTCCAGCGTCATACTGGGACCATAATCAGGTATGGCGCTGGGGCGCTGCCACCCAGCGGCACTGGTTTTTGCAATAGGGTGAGCTAATGAATAAATGAATGGAAAAAGGTTGGCTGATTATATGAAGTCCAAGAGTGAGCGATGATGTTGTCCCTGCGTCCAAGCGAGATACGAGGCAGGATTGCTTTCTAAAAGGCCAGTTATTGTCAAGTGCCGGGTTTGTGTTGGTTTCAGAGCTGGGCAGACCCACAGAAAATGGTGAATGTCGGTTCAACATTTTCGTCTTTACGTATTGGACACCCTAGGCGGGGATTTAAGTAACTGAAGAGAGACCACGTGCGAGTGACAGCGAATGTGAGGGCAACCCCGACCCGGATCCTCCTAAATGGAACCTCCTCTGCACGGGTGAGACCACTGGGGAGGGATACCGCACACGGAGAAATAAGAGCGCGTGTGCGGCGCCGGAGGTGTTCCTTTCTTGATAAAAGGAAGGTAGCATCCTCCACAACAAAGAGCCGTGATAATGATGAGTCTTGGGTCACGAGGTGCGTCGCTAAATCTGCTTGACTTTGGGAAGGCAGAAGGTCCAATACGTACTCACGGCGAGATGCGCGCCGTAAGCTAGGTAATGTCTTGACATGTTTTCGGACAACGGCTGACACCTCTGAGCAAACGTACTGCTTGAAGTGCGTCAGTGCGGATCACAGATTGGGCCCTAGGGAGCATATTAATGGGGCCTCGGAGCAGAGCGCCTACTGAACTGCCACGAGCTCAGCGCAGAAAGATGTAGGTTGTTCCGAACGTTTACATGTAGAGGTCTGATTCAGGCTAGGTCTCCACGCCCAGTAGATTGCTGTTTTTGTTTCACAGCCTTCTATGCTTGCATCCACGTATACTACAATAGATTCTTGAGGCAGGTGAGCATCTTACTCTTCAAATCTCTGGTGAAGGGACGATGCCGAGCTGCTAGATATTGATCTGGGGTTATCAGCTGGCTTGTTGTCGCCTAAATGTACAAACTTTCAGGGAGGGATAACTGGCGCAGGGGACTGAAGAATATTATGTGAATTTGAATACGCCCTCAGTGCCCGCATGGAATATGATAAGAAGGCTTTAAGTAGGCGCGCAAAACGACGCTGCTGCACCAGCTTATCGATGGTGTTGAGCTGCGATTTCTCCTATAATGCTATGACCGGAGTGAATCGTGGAAGGCATGTAATGGTTCTCATAGCTTCTAGGTTCACGGCTTCAAGGCGACCCAGTTGTACTTTTGAAGGATGTTAGAACTGAGCTTTATAAACAATACGTGGTTGCTGCACCGCCCTCACCAACTGGTGTGCAACAGACGAGCCAGTGTCATACGTTTTAGGAGCAATTCTTCTAATTAAATCCATAGACTGAATAGCTTGTTTGTTTGTTTTTTTTGCCTGAGAAAGCCAAGCGGTCCCTGGTCCTGATTGGTGAATCGTTAAGCCCAGAATTTTTACGCTCGGACTTTCCTGTAGTAGGGTGCCTGATAGACAAAGACGAATTAGATTTGCAGTAAGGTTACGGCGTCCCCAGCGGTTAGCGGCACACGTGTATGTAGTTTTACACACGGAAAGCTGGAGGCCAATGGAAGAAGTGTAATCAGAGGTAATGTCTAAAGTTCATTGAAGGGCAGCCTCCTGAGTGAGCTGATCTTGGCGAGTGCTCCATACCGTGATGTCATCAGCTTAGTGCAAAAACTTGATTTCAGGGATGTCATGTAAACGCCATGCCAGTGGGATGAAAGCAATATTAAACAATGTCGGTGGCAATACTGATCCCTGGCGCACGCTACGTAGTGAAACGAATGAACCAACTGCGTCACCACTGAGGCGTATTGCAAATGTTCTTCCGTCCAAAAATGATGCGACAAAATTGCGTACTCTCGGAGGGAGGTGGAGCATGTCAATGGCGTTCAGGATTGCAGCATGACTGATGTTGTCGCATGCTTTTTCAACGTCCATTGCCAATATGGTACGCACATTGCAGCTGCGGGCAGATGACAAAACTGCTGATGCCATTACCGCCAATCTGTTCTCTGTATCTATGTATGGACGAAAACCAATTTCAGCGGGGTGATAAAAACCGTGCTCCTCCAGCCACCAAGAATATCGTGTAGCCAGCGTTTTCCCTGCTAGCTGAATCTGATAATTATCCACAGAAGTAATGCTTTCTAATATTAGGTTCACACTGAAGCCGAAACAACCACAGCGGAGGTATCGATCACCGCACTTACTTGACCTGTGTTTAAATTTCCAGGCGTTGTCTATTTGTAGGTGTATTTGGCCTATCACGCGGGACGCCACGCGAGAGACTGTGTGTCACACTGGGCGGGCCGCACCGGCTGCCCTTTTCCCCTTTGGCACAGTGTTTAAAATGCGGCACCAAGGGTGAATTTTCATCCTAGAAAATACACGTGTCAGTCACTGAGACTGCTTTTAAAGTACAATTTGTGCCCTTACACAGTGATCTAAGCTCTTTGCCCGTAGACTCTCGATGAATAACACAAACTTGGCACCACGTTTATGTAGCAATACGGCACCCACCACACGATAGACCCAATCTTGCGAGAAATGTGAGCTTTCCTTCTATTTAAAGTAGTATAATATTTTGCCACGATGCTCAGGTAAAAAATAAAAACTCTCTTTGCGAATAGAGCCCTTGGCTAGCGTTTCTAAGCTACTGACATGACATTTACCTGAAAGAATGTCAACAGAGGGAAAGCTTCCCTGAGAAGATGAATATAAAGAAACGTCTCAGAAAAAGGCGAAATATTATTTTGGAGTTATGATTTTAAAGAAGAATGGCAATGAAAAATGTGATCAAGGCAAACCATACAGCGATTTATAGTAACACTAGTCGACATAGCTGGTACATTCTGGCGCCAATATTAAACCGCGTGCAGCAGGCCACGTATGAAGGAACTAACGGCATGCAACTGCGCGTTTCCCGGTTCCTGAGCAGGTACAACCGCATCGTTTCTTTTTTCGCGCCTTTCGTGCTTATTGCGGTCGCCGAGAGGTGGAGCCACAAATTTAGGTTCTTCGGCATTCTAACGTCACTGCAACTAGACAAGTACTGCATTTGCTTTCCTCTTCCTCCCTGCTCTTTCGAGTCCCTCCACGTGATCACGTGGCTTTCTAGCGGATTTCCAGGCGCTGGCGACACAGGTAGATAGATGGCTTGGGCCACACAGCTTTCCGAAAAACCACAAGGAGCTGAAAATCGAGAACTATTCCCAGTTGCTACGCCTTCGAATGTGGCATCCATCCAGCGAAGCCCTTTTTATGACTTTCGAGGCACTAGCTCTGAAATCAAGCGATGAGCTACTGAGTTCCCTGCCTACAAAAACTGTGGAAGCGTCTCCAAAATGCGACAGGACCTCTTCTATAGTTTTCTTGTAATGTCGGATTTTTCCACTTGTGTATGATTTATTTACTTTTGTATATTTCTGCAGCCTAATTCTGCAGCTTTGTTTTCTCTTTTCTGCTGCAACTACACACATTCTGATGTCAGTGCACATATTTCTGTTCACACAAGATGGTTACGGTCATAAACCGCACAGAATTTATGTTATGGCAACATAATGTTTTGTGTAGCTACGCTTTTTGTATGGGACGCATAAGATAAAGCAGGACAATGTTTTATCCGCACGCAACACAAAACGCCACGAAGTGCTCAACAAAATCTTGTGCTACCTTGCACTCTGTAGGTTAGAAAATATAATGTCATATAGACGAGGTCACAGACATTGCACCGCGTGTTAATGTGTGCCTCGAAAAAAACACGCCAGAAGTTATGCGTCTCAAAGAAAATCGGTAAATAACGACGGGTACGCCGGTAAAATACTTATATACGGACAACCGACGTTTCTGAATCTACGTTGTTACTTCCACGTGTTTTTGCGGCATTGTAGATTTAAGCATACATGATGGAAATGTACAGCGAAACGAAAGACAAGGATAAGATGAGGGCACATGGGACACACGAGCGCTCACTTGCAAAAGTTCATTTCGGGCCTTGGAGCTGTATTTATAGCTGAAAAGAAAAAAGCAAACATGACACATGCGCAGCAGGCGACACCTTCATATCTTGACGTACGTATACCAGCTCCTTACGAGTAAGAGCAATAGAAGGCTTGGCCTCGCAGGACCCAAACAACCGATCTATAATCTCGGCTTCTATTCTCTCGAGTCAGCTGACAGCGGTGTTTTGCGACAACAGCATTCTTGGTACGCAGGCTGGCACACGGACATTTTCTCTAATCGTTTTGGTTCCCATTCTACTGCTTTTTTTACATTTCCTGCAGTGTTCATCCTAAACGTTTTCCCCTGTTCCGACACATTGTTGCAATTTTTTCGGGGATGATCGTTCAAGCAACTACCGCTTTGCCCTACATAGCTTTTCTCATATTTCAAAGAGATGCTGTAAACCACTGAATGCGTACACTCTACAAACTTTTTTCGGAGTTTCAATTAGAATTTACCGAACCATCGGACCTTGTCAGCCTTCACAATTTCCGCAGCTTATCGGGAGCAGAAAAAAAAAAGAACTTTCACGTTCCCCCTTCACTGCTCTTTTCAGGCGATGAGACAGGCCAGGAATATACGGGATCACAACAGTCCGCTTTTCTGTAGGCGGCAGTGATCTGCTAGTTTCCTTTGAGCACAATCGCCTAACAAGGGTTTCGGCGTCAATGATAATGACGTGTGGTCGAAGACTTAGATCAGTTCATTGAAGCTGGCAGCCATAAGTTCAGGTAAATATTTACAAAAAGAGTTTCGTAAGCACGGCCCCGTAATACCCCTCTTTACAAGTTTAGAGGGAGAAGACCCAAAAGGGAGCACTGGCTTATAAATGCGTGGTTAGTACTTCCAGTGCATCTTTGCGTCATGGAATAAAATCGTGATATCAAAAAATCTAATGAGACCGTTGGAAAGCATCTCGTGTATTAATTCTAGAGGCGTAGAGCCTTCGCGTAAGAAGGTTAGTGTATTAGCGGCTAGTTCTTCAGATGAGTGCGAACTGCAGTCAAAGAAAATGAAAAAATAGTCAACATGCCTAAAAATCTTGGTTACGTTAAAATTTGGTAGACGGCTACAAAGAGCTCTTTGAAGATTGGCTAAAAAAATTAATTTTTAAGAACTTGGGGCTATACAAAGAACAATGCAAATTCCTTCCTTCCCCACCCATTGGATGAAAGTTGACCGGAGACAGAAACTAAGAAGTTCCAAGAAGCCACTGCTAGACATCTAAGTCTCATTCTTAAAAGCCACATCTTTAAATGTATCGATACAATCCTGGACAAAAAAGAGTAAACTTGACTGAAGCAACGAATAGAACAGATCCTCAATGTCTACTGAGAGCGCTCTGATATTTTTATGCAGTAAACACTGAAGGTAATTCAGAACAGCGTCAAAATTCTTAAGTAGGAAAAGATCTTCAGTGCTAAAAAAGTTCAGGTTTTTCTGAAGAAAAGGGGCAATGTAGACAATTGTACTGAAGGGGGGTGTCAACCCTATGCGTTTTGAAAATTGTCCCGGAAAATGGCACATGGCTAATGTCCAATGCCCTTTTTCCCAAAAAAAAGCTCAACCCTTTATTAAGCCCCGGCTCCTTGTAAATAAAAAAAATCAAGTATCGGCAGTTGAGTCACAACGAAATGCGCTTGAAACTCTGTTCAGTACTATCAGATTTGACTTGCGTCATGCTGGGTCTAAGGATGCATGAGTAACTAAGGCTATCATGCGCCGCTCCCAAGGTTAACAATTCGTTTCCGTTTTTTTATTGCAATGCTTTTGCTCTGCATTTTGCTTAAGACATTCTTTTGAAGAGTCTAAAAACAACGTAATTTCACAAGTGCATGTTCACCTAAGAGCAATCGCTACGAGTAGGCTCGACGAGGATATGTAAATATACTTCTTTTGATCTTTTAATTTGTTAGTTTCTCCACAGATATACACACCGCGAACGTTCAGCAGTATAGACATTGATAGCAAGTGGTGTCCCCGTACTACTCTTTGCCATTTTTGTTGTATGAAAGCGCTCCCAACATTAGTTGTTTTGAGCCCTCAGTGTAAAACTCTGCATCTCTTGAATATATTTCCTTCGCTGCTAGGTATCCTTGCATTATGTATTCATGCCGTGTTAGCGAGATGCCAAAGTATGTTACTGTGAGGTCAGAGACAGCAAAACAGCTGTACCGTGGTTGCAGAGGGCTGTGTCTTGGAACAACATGAAGTAGGACATCTAATACTCCTAGCATCTCTACATATATTTTCAAAACGAAGGAACAAAGGCGTCAATGACGGGTTTATTGTCGAGATAGGGTAACGGGGGGGTTTCGGGAGGGGCTATTAGTTTCAGTACGTTTCCATGTTTGTGGGTATTGTTCTCTTTTGTGCAAGAGACATTCCCTCTGTTTCTTCGTAAAGGCTATTCAGTGATATTCTGGAGGCACTTTTGGGAGTCGTAAACACAAGTTTTGCATTGGATCCAGATGTTTAGTGTATGATTGCCTCGCTGACCATACACTGTACTTCCATAACTTAAGGTTCAGTGCATTACTGAGCGATAACTATGTAAAAGAGTGTTCTGTCGGACTCTCGGTGTTTTATTTGCTTGAGCCGCCATTTTAAAGGGGAAATTAGTTCGATGGGCTATTCAAATACTTATAATGCCTCACATTTTTCAACCCAGTGAAAGTGGTTCGCAAGAAATAAAAGATTGTGTTAAGCTTGTGAACTTTTTGTCTTCAAGGTAAAGTGGTTTATCGTGTATTGTCATCCACGGCGGCTAAATGGGAGAAAGGTGGGAAAAGCTTCTTCAAATTCACTTTCATTGTGTTTTTGGACGTAATTGCTTCATAGCCTTGCTTCTGTTTATCATATGTCTGGCAGATAATTGTTTGTAAAGGAACAGTATACGAAAAAAGAAAACGTGTCATACCAGGCTTGCCTAGCGCGTAAAATAAAACAAAGCACAGAGTGATTGCATAGATGAGAACTAGACGTAACGCATCAGATTAGAATGTTTAAGGTATGTCTAACCTGCGTAATGGAAAGCCTTGTGAACTTGAACACTTGCGATGTCGCCCGGGCGCAGAGAGCCGACATATGAAGCGGCGACGAGCAAGACTCTCCACCTCCGCACAAGTCGGCCAGGAAGCGATTGTACTTGACGTAAACGTTGTTCTCAAACCACACCGTGTACAGTGGCACGTTTTGCATCCGGCACCTGATGAGTTCATCCAGGAGCTCAAATGCGTGGCGTTCCCTGCCCTTACGAAGGCGGCCGGCTACGGTGAACATTATCAGCGGTTCGAAGTGGAAAAACGTCCGAGGCCCTGACGACAACAGCTCGCCCAAGAATGACGAGCCTGCCCTGTAGTAAGTCACCAGTAGCACTACTTTAACGTCCCTCGGCTGCACAACAGAGTAGTTTTTAAGGGCAGCTTGGAATGCGGTTGGCAAGGTACCATCAATTGTAGAGTCGTAGTAGTCGGTCAAATGGAAGAGGTCGTCCTCTTTAGCCACGACCTTATTCATGGAGGCAGGACCGGCAACATCCACGCCCAAGGGTACTGTGGTCCTGCCTGCCTCACATGCGCATCGAAAATCTGTCAAAGGAAAAACCATTCCGTTAATTACTTTCCCTGCACAGTGTAACAGGTCAGCTGATTTGAAACGGTGGTCAAAGACTCTGCATTGTCCATTAATAAATTGTTCATTTTCTCAAACAAGAGGACAAAACCCAGAAAGCGGCAATCATTGGTGTATTGTGTCCACAAACCGCTCATTCGCACCTCCCCTCACCACAGCAAAAATGCTTTTTCTTAGGACGACGAATTTGACTCCGTCAACCAATAATGCTTGCGCAGTGCCGAAAACACTGCACCTTGCCGGCATTTACTAGCATAGTGCTTTATCAAAACAGTTGACAGGAATGAGCCGTGCGCCGTGAAAGAGGGCAGAAGAAAATGGACGACGAGACACACGGGAGTTGAATTACAGCAAAATATTTGGAACTTCGAACCGGCATATAAAGGTCAAACATGGCCAACATCACGCAAGCGTTTACACAGATATATTGTTGTAAGTCAGCGCTCGTGTGTCTCATCGTTTCTTTTCTTGTGCCCTAATTCGTTTCGCTCTGTTCAATCCTCTCCTGCTATACGAATAATCACAAACCACAAAGTTAATGAGCAATGTAATCTGATTAGGAGGGGCTCGAAATTCGGTATTTTTGTTGATTTGTAGCTTTCGTTAAACCCGAAATTACAATATTACAAAGGCGCTATCATTAGAGACAAAGGCCTTAATTATGCATTTATATGCTCGCACGGACTGAAACACCTGTAATTGCAAATACGAAAGAAGCCAACAGTCACTGATACTAAGGACCGTATAGGGAACTCCAAAAAGAAAATAATGTAGTCATTAATGCATTACTTTAGATAGTAGAACAACAAACTGGCACGTCCGAACGACCGCATAGATGATCCAAAACCACAACCTCAGAATTTCCTGCCCTTTGGTCTGCCAGGGAGGCTACGGCAATGGTTGCTCAATCTTCAGCTTTCCTTGGTTTCTGTGTTGCGCTTAACGTATCCTACAGAGTTTAACGTCTCTCTCTACCATAGCGGCGGCCTTCGAACGTCCGGTGCTGCCTCGAGTGTCACGTGGAACATTGACGAGGAAGGCGGGAGCTGTGCGATAACCCCTTACGCCACCATCACAATAACGCTGTCAGTTTAGAAGCCCTCGTTAGGCTAATCAGCAAATTAAAATAGATGTCAGTGGCTCGTACGTTGTTGGCTCGCTTCCTGCGCATTTCACAATGATCCCCTCATTTTCCGTAAATTTGTTTGCTTATACTCTAACTGCAAAGCGAGTTGTGCTCTGTTCATAATCAAATAAAACAGCCCAGACTTGTACGGTCTACTTGGCTATGCTTCTGTTGGTACACGCAAAAGAGAAAAATGAAGAAATCGAGCCCTCATAAACAGTGATCATATCTTACCGATCAAGACACTTACCAGAATTTGACAGGTAGAACAGTGACCAAACATAGGTCACGTATAGCACCAGTACGCACAGTCCGAGCACCAAGCAAAGCAGAACTCTCTCCGTCAACATTGCACGCCTGAAACAAAAAGCATATTTGGAACATCAATAATTACGTACTAATAAGTTTGATGCCACAATACAGCACAGAAATATTTTTTTTATTTTCTGTTATTCTATTTTTTTAAATGTTGCAGACGATGTATGGCCCTATCAAGAGGGGCACAATCAAGCTTTATTTAAGCCATGAACAATATGAAAGTATATTGACATTTGCAATTCCCATGAAACAAGCATCGCAAAATAGATCGGCACCAGGAAGTTCAGCGACAACAGAGATTGCATGTATGCTGAAGATTCCTGCCTAGAATTAAAAAGGCCTTGTTGCCGTACTCGTCGGCTCACTTAAAAGTTGTCAAGAGAGGCATAGCTATGAATTGTTTTCGGGATGCACTGCAAAAGAGTTGCTCCCACAGCATAAAGTCAAGTTTTGATGATCAGTTTGAACGCTTAGTGGGTGCCGGCTATCCAAAACCGCTTTTCTACGCGGTGGAAGAAACGTTGCTGCAAAATATTAAGAAACCAGACGATAAAAAGAATGATACCTTGGCAACTGAAAAGAAAAAGTTTGGAGTAATGCCTTATGGGCATACGGTATCGCACAACATAAAAAACGTTGCTGTGAGGCAGGGCGTCAATGTCGTCATTTAAGCCTTTGCTCGCGTGTTGCGCGTGGCAGAACTTGTCCTGTTTGTACGACGAAGCATGAAAACTGCTACGTCACATGTGCCACCCGTGTGGTTTACAAGATTGCGCTGACCTGTGAAAAAGTCTACACCGGCCAAACAGGCCAGTGTATCAATGAAAGGCTGCGCGAGCACCACAACTCTCTGAACCCCACTGACGGAACAAACCTGCATAACCATTGCCGGGAATGTGGCTGCTACCCGCTGTTTTTCAATGTTAGTATAGTTGGTAGAGGCAAGGGAAAGGAGTAGTGCGAAATTCTTGAAGAGTATCTCATCATTATGCAAGCTGATAACTGTATCAGTACAGCTTCCATCTCCTTGATGCAGAAGGAACTTTGCTTCCTTTAGCTGCGGCAGTCGATTACTGGCTTATCTCCAGAACTTGGGTGTGTTTGCATTTGAGGATGAGCGGCGCATGCCCTGTTACCTTTCCTGGGAGACTGATCTGTTTTAAATAAACCACAGTTGTTAGTCCAGTCGATGTGTGTGCCTCGTCTTCCTCTTTGTCCTTCGTACTTTGACTGGTTTCTTTCAAGAACATGTACATACCAACTGACCCAAGTTTCAACTCTCTAACAGAGATTATTTTCAGAATCGTCTGCGTTACTCCTTACTTTAGTTCAACCAATATGCTCCTGAATAAGGAGAGTCACTTTAAGCAGAAAATTTCTACGAAAGCTGCGGTCGTTCTTCGCTATTCGCTGCGGTGTAATTTTGCGGTGTAACTTAACCCAGAAATTCGTTTTTCCGCAAATCTGCACTACATTACATGTTTAATGCCAAGTTTCGCCAGATGAGGAGTAAAAAGAAGCAAAAGTCTGTACCTGACAATTCCTTCAATAATTATGAATTTCAAGGGCTCAGATTTAAGATATGTAACAAACATTCATATTTCTATTCCCCCCCCCCCCCCCCCATGCGGGCAGGCCCTCCCTCAAATATTTCTTAGGATTTTGTTTTTGTCGCAGTCTTGCCCATGCAATAATTAGGCTTTATTTATAGGAGTTCGGGGGCCCACCACTTGGCTAACCGTAGAAAAGAGTACTGCAGCTAGAAACGATGTCGTGTTTTCCTAGTGTCATCTAAGCTGAGCCGCCAGTCGTCTACATTCTCACTCGAGGCTTCCATTTCCACCTGGTAAAAACCTCAGGCATACTATGAGCCCCTGTAGATCGCAACATTCCCTACTTGGGCACCTCAATTCATTCAATACCATAAGGATTGTCCCGATAGTCCACCCACAGTACAAATGTTGTCTTAAATGTTCTATTGCACAATTGAGCCTCGCTTATTTGCCTCTCGTAGCAACATCGTTTGAGCTGTATTTTCTTTTGTTTATGGGAAGTGTAAACGGATTACCATGTACAAAGAAGAAATTTTTGGTGCTTTTAAAGCTTCCAATATGAAAACAGATCATATATTAGTAAGGTTGAAAGTTGGGCGAGTTGAATCTGGTTCATTTTGAAGGTAGCGCGAAAAACGAGGACCAAGAGTAGAAGGACACAATACTGTCCTTGTGTCCTTCTACTCTTGGTCCTCGTTTTTCGCGCTACCTTCAAAATGAAGATCATATATGTTTTGTGGACAGTTTCATGGTCTTGACTATGATTATGGACTGTTGCTTACAATATACAAGAACATGTTACTGCACAAACCTCGAGTATTAAGCTCTAGAATGACCTAGGCTCTGCTATTTTAATCTTGTTTGTATGCAAAGCGCCCCTAAATGTTTGCTGGCCTTGCCGTTGAAGATTGTGCTCACCACTTTGGTCTCTTTGGTCTGTTTTTTTTTTATGATTATAAATATTATCAATCACTTTACGAACGCAAATGTGAGCATCAATTTCAAACCAATTTACGTACAAATATAAAGTGCCAGGAACAAGTTATTTACGCGTGTTTTTTTCTCGCAGCAACTGAGCCATTAGGTCTCATTTAATTCGTAAACAATGAAAGGAAGGTATTAAATAAAGGTAAACCCTGAATGTAATATGTTGACATCAAGATATTGTCATAATCAGCAGCCTCCTAGCGGCTGCTGTTGCACAAGCTACAATATAGTGGTCGCTGTCTAAAATAACGCACCCGTAACAATTCGCGTATGCCAGACTAAAGTACGTTAATACCGTGGCAGTATAAAAAAGCGACCAGTCCTGAAATAAGGCCATGTGTTAATAAAACGGGCTTCGCCTTTACGCAGTCTTTTTTCCAGTCCATACAATGCCGATTTTCAAATTAGGCATTTATCCGGGAAGAACTGTGTGGTCATAGTACGGCAGCATGCAATATGTCTTTACGCGACAGCGTATAGAGATCATACGGTCGAGAAGGCGTCACCGATTCCAACAAATGTGAGAAAACATGTGCCACAAAAATTGGTGCTGGCATGTGGCCTCCATCGGAACTAGTCCAGAACGTCGTTGTCAAGGCAGGTGGCACATCAGCGTTAGACGTTTGAAAGTGGCTTTCTCAGTGCAAACGACACGTCTAAGTAGGGTTCTCGGCGAGAAAGCCCCCATGAGGTCCATAGTCCACCAGCGCCATGCCCTTAAGCTGGAGCTTAAGTGTCCCCCTCATTGTTTGATGTACTAAATGTTTTTAGTCCCTATTCTCCGACGACCTGCATAAATCTCGCTCAAAGACACCTCCCCCCCCCCCCAAACATTAAGCTAGACATGAACCGAAACTGAGGTTGAATTTGCTTCCGGAAATAATTAGAACCTGTCTTCGTTTCCCGATGCGTAACAAAGGCGCTATTGCCGCCGGCTCCCGTACTGCGTATTCCACTTCGTAGCATTTAGTATGTGCTTAAAACTGTTGCATTGGTCACTGTTCTCCCCACAGTACTGCGTTTTCAAATGCAGAGCGCCAGCATAGCATAACTACTGCCATACACGTACGGTCGTGACGGATGATTCGGTACAGCAATGCTCGCGTATGTCGCCTAGAAAGCACTGTAATATTAAGATCTGGTCTCTGTGTAAACAGTTAGCGTGTAATTATCTAGGGTCAAAAATTACGAGAGGAGAACCAAAGCTCAAGAAGCGATAAATAACGCCGAAAAAAATTGGTTCTGAGGAATTAATAGACGCCACAGCAGTCTCTTAGCATTACCTAAGGCAGAAACAAGTGTCATACTTTAGGGCCCCGCATAGACCCCGAGTGCACTGTCTAGCTGACATACAAGGAGCCATGAGGGGTGCTCCTCGAGTTGCGAAGGCAGGCTTGGAAGCCGTGCGCCCTGCCCATGTAGTAGAATAGGAAAGGACGAAGGCGGCAGCACGTCCGAAAGCCAAAGGATCTGGTGGATGCCTGAGTCAAGCCGCTACAATCTATCAGCCGGCCTAGAATAGAATATGTTTCTCCTGAGCTCTATTTCCTGTCGACCCCAATTCTATTTCAATAGAATAAGACTATCATTTTTTCCAGAGGTGCCGTCGCCGATCATAGCAGAGTATACTGATAGGCGCCATGTTAGTACGCAATAGTTGGTTTTATCTCTCAGATATCATCATCCAGACAGAGCAATTCAAATTGCATCCAAGACTTCGCATTAATTGTATGTAAAAAGACATTAGATATCGAGCAGTCAAAGTGCACGCGAGTGCATAAAAAAACTTCGTCGACTCAATGAACCATTCAGGCGTTGAGCCTGTGAAAGAGCTAGGGATCACGTGAAGTCTGCTTTTATGATGCCCCTCAAGCTTCAATCAAAAAAGATGCTATCAATCGGTCGCACTTCACGCACAGCCCGTACCGTAACTATACGGAGCAAGCCTCGCAGGTAAAAGGTTTTTGCACGCGATACCAAAAACATTATTAGGAAATATACACACGTTCTTCGTGCATACCACTCGTGCGCTCTCGTATGAATTCAATTGACCACCATATCTTTTGCAAGGGACATGTGAGAATATTTCAATCCCCAGAAGAGTACTCAGTAATATTGTGGCCGTACCGTACGTGCAGAAGCAAGGGATGAACGTTTTGAGTTAACGTGACTGCACACTAGCTTTTCTTGTATGTCGAGAATGTTTCCATACGGCTTTAGTACTATGCATGCTATACCACTTACAGCTTGTCGAACAACACTGCGAAAAGCGAGGACGGCACTCCCTGTGAAGCCACTGAGGAACCCCATGATTAGACGGCAATTATTTTTCGAAACATGTAGCCTAGGTGATGAAAATTTGTGACATGCCGCTGTGAATCAATGAATGCCCAGCGAGCAATCATTTATTGAGTGCAAACTTCCTGGTCTCAACATTCTCTGCGTCACTCAAAAGAAGCAGGCTTCTCTCAGGCACTAACAGCATTTCTATTGAGTTGCTGTAAAAGTAAGTAACAAACGATGCATTTCTCGGGGGCCAGATCCTACACTGACTACAGTTTGAGGCGCCGATTTTGTGAAAGTCATGAATAGAATGCACCACTCTACAAACATTAAATTCTAGTATCAGTCCATTGACTGCCAAACGTTCTCAGACAAGCTCATTCTCATTTTCCAGACAATGAGCTGAAGCATAGTGCTAGTCTTTTTTACTATAAATGTCTTGTTGTTGACTCCTACACATGCAAAAACAATGTTTTCACTTTTTATCTAACACTCTATCTGTAGACAATAACGCGGTACTTACGCACATGTAAGACAAAATGTCTTCAGGAGCTCCACATTAGTTACGAGCGTTGAAGCCACGGGCGGTTACCAGATTACTCGTCTCGGCATTTCCCGCTATATCGTGTGGCCTGGCAAAGAAGAGCACACACTGGCCCGACTAGACTGCCATTTCATTCCTGGAATGTATTCATAGCAAAGGCGCTGTCGTGTATTAATAGATTGTCTTCTTGACATTTAGTGCAGCCTGTCAAAGTTTGCAAATGCTGAAGCCAGAAAGCTTGAGCATTCTTTTTTTCAACTGTTACCAGGCGAATCGAAAAGCCGCCGATAATTGTGTTCATCTCTTAATCACATATGCAGTTCCGTAATTTCTTGAGTGTTGAAAGCCTCCAGCTCCACAATTGCCTGACCAATAATATTGTCGTCATTATGTCAGCCATTAAGTAATATAAAGCGGGGCTACGGTGGAGCTGCCCTAATCTCAGCAGTTACCATAAAAAATAAACGGACAGATTTTCTGCTAAGAATAGAAAAAAATGTCGATTAGAAATAAGGCTGTTTAGGAGACACCTGTGGCAACTGGTTCATTTTGTACACTGCAGGCAGCCAACACGTGATCAAAGTTGCGGGACTGGTTTCAAGGCGTTTGTTTTCGTAACATCAATGAATGGCGAAGAGTAACAACACGAACAGGAACGGCAGATTTTTTTAACGCGTTTGCTGTTTTGTTACCTGTTTAGAAAATTGAATTGATAGTAATTTACTTCTTTACAATGAGTTAAAGATATTTGGTATGCTGACGTAGGCATACCTGCCAAGGCAGGGGTGGATTAACAGATATGGAGGCACGGTTCAAAAAAGTTCACGGGGCCACATAAACCCCCACGAAAGTTACTAAAGCATTCAGTAGTTCTACTTGTTCCTAGTTTGTCATGTTTGAGACTGGACGTGTTTTAGAATTTCGTACAAGCACAAGCCAACTTGCTCAAAGCTTTTGCGGACTGTTTATATACGAACATCGCCGAACTGGCATCTAGACTGAGCTATTCAAGGAAATGACAGGAAACAACTTCTTCACTCAGAAAGTCAGAGCCCGCATTCGAGACTGATAAATTTCTCGAGTGGTTATTTTTTTGGCAGATTCTAATAGCACATTGCGTGTGAGAACAGAGAAAGTATATATGGACTCGTTCACAAGCTGTTCGCACTTTTTACCTTAAGCATGCTACAAATCATTTAATATCTTTAAGAATTCGTGCAGCAAGACCAATCGAAGCTCACCTAAGGCTGTGGTTCTAAAGAAGCTGCGATATTATGTTCTATATGGTGACAAAGTGCGGCAAATAATGTTTATTACTCTGAGCTCTTAATGCAGGGAACTAAATCTTTTCGAAGTGATGGCGCTTGTAGAAAATGGCATCGCTTCCTAAATATCACAAAATTAAAATTTAAACACGTTTAATAATAACTAATATATATATTGGAATTTACACAGATTGTCCACATTTACAAAGACAGTATTCTAAGGGTCGCTGTTGTATACGCGAAAAAGCGGTAGGCATAGTCGAGCGTCAGCGTTCCTTTTGTGCTCAAAGGACTAAGGTGCTGGTCGACAGCGAGGTATTCGCGCAGTGCAAGGTCGACCGCATCTACGGAGGCTAATGGAATGACAGGCGAACAGTGTCTAACTACTGTTGAATCAACGTTGCAACATCAACGGTCCCGTATGGCAAAAGGGAAATGCGCCTGCTTGGATGGTGTCGTTTCAGCAACAAAAGCAAGGGTGAAGGCCTCTGACCGTCACTTGTGAACGCGAAACGACAGTGCCACACTTGTATCGTCCACCGTGACATTGGGGTGACTAGGTGCACATTGGCAACACGTAAGCGGCACGGGGTTACGAAGGGAAGCGTTAAAAGGGTCGGGTATTTGGTTGTTTGCTCCCTCTCTCTGTAAGAGAGGGGTCAGCGTACAAATTAAATTTGTGGGGCTGAGTCCTCGATCCGGCAGGCTAATGTGGTTGCTGGGGTCACTGCCATTTGTGTGCTTTGGCTTTTGTTGCTCTTTGCTTGAACCTGTATCCCGGGAAAGAGCGTAAGCAGCAAGCAACGAAACGGGGGTGATGTTGCTGAAATTGGCTATTATCCAAATGTGAGCTGGACCTCGAGGCATTAAAACGAAGCCCCAGGGTCCAGCCGAAGGTTCAGGGCTAGGGCTTAACTCGTCATCTTTGTCTATTCTGAGCTAGCCAGATCCATGTGTAACCCAACCTTGCTGTATATATTGTAAAGTTTTTTTTGCATAAACTTCAATCATCTCTTAGTTTACTTCATCAAGCGCCATCTGCCATTATCATCGGCATCATCGTCTTGGACAAGACCTGAAATTTACTAGTATATTTGCATTTTACGCATGATTTCAACTTCTAAAACATGACGCTTTTTTGTGTGCATCACACACCTTTCCTGCTTTCACTGTACCAAATACATTTACATTTTGAAAAGTAACATGTGCAGCTCATTCCAGCGATACGCCGCCGAAGCCGTAGACGGCAGTGTACACAAGCTCAGTACGTACGTTATGGGAAAGCGTTTATAGCTCCTGTTTGTCAGCATCCCCGTGGATCCTCGTTGGCATTTGTGCACAATCCATCCAAATAAGGTGAACACTTAGGCTGTGCAATTGCGTCTAGTACAAGGCCAAGCTTAAGCGTCCTCTTAATTTTTCACAGAATCAATAAATGTTTACACAATGGAAAATATGTTTATATATTCCACAGGAATTCAACTTTTGAACGGGGCGTGTATTCGTATAAGATGACTGTTTTCTTTTCTTCACTGCACTTTCATACTAGTCATTTAAGGCATTTACTTTGTGTAAGCTTTTTCAAGCCTTTAGCTGGGAGGATTTCTTGAGATCAACGTTGACAAGTTTCAGAACCTCGCGCCTCCACATCTGGCAGCGACAAATTACTGTGGCGGCTGTCGGCTATGAACAGTCAATCTAACTAATAATTTATAGCTTTCGTCACAGCTTTCACTGCTTACGCTTAAAGTAATAAAACACAAGACTGACCTCAACAGCAGTGACGACCAAGTTCAGTTGGTTTAGCAGCTGGTATGAGCTGACTCCCAACTGAAATCCAACTAGAGCCCGTTGATTCCTCTTGATCACCCACTAGGACCCGCTGACGTTTAACTGGTAGGCTTCTGAAGCGAGTTAATGAAAGTTCAGTCCCATATAGGACCAGGTGAAAGGAACTGAAACCAGTTAGAACCAGCTAAAACCATTTTGGATTTTATTTTTGTCATTTTGGGCGAGTACAAAGTTTAGTATTTTGACTGGTCAAATGAGAATAACTTCCGGAATCAGATTACGAACCGACGAGCAGTTTTTGAAGCATTTGGCAATACAATACACAAGCTTTAAAGCAAAATAAGGGAGAAAATATTTTGACTATTTTCCGGACTGTTGTGTACGGTAACTGACGCACAGCCACACCGCCTTCTAGTAAACGGACGCCCGGCCGCTACAGTTGCAATGCCTCCTTGCACGCGCGAGCCAACCGCTTCAGAGAGGCCAGCAGGGGTCCCCCCCCCTGCCCGCGACGACGACGATGTGCAGGCCAACGAAATCCGAGCCGTACCTTCCTTGAAACTCAACCGTCCTCGGACCATGTGCGCGACCAAGGCACGTGAAGCTCACGTTTCTTTCTTTCCTTCTCTTCTCCTCTCTCCAAAATGACAATAAATACAGTCTCTATTCAGTAGCCGAATCGAGAGGTTCCTCGCTCACGGGCTCCCACGCTGCGAACATAACACGCAGCAAACGCAGAAATCCACCATTTTTTCTCGCCTCTCGAGGTGCCCCTGAAAACGTTGGGCCCGGTTCATTTGAACCCTGGATAATCCGGCTCTGTGCCGACAGGTGCAGGAGCGCGTCACCGCTATTGTACAAAATGATGAAGCTTGTGATGCACTAGACATTAGCAGAAAAAAAAGGCGCAAAAGCAGGAAAAGGAGCAAGTGACGAGAGTCATAAAAGGTTAAAAAATGGCCTAGGAAACTGACTACGTTGCAATCGCAGAATGTTCTGACATGTTGCTGATAAACTTTCACATTCGGATTTCGGAGCAAAGAAAGCGCCATCAAATCCTGAGCACGGCGAAGGCGAGAAGCAACAACACAAGAGCGATGTGCAACGACAGTGCAAGTTGACGAGCACTAAGGACACGAATTGTTCCTAAACTAACAACAACGGCGTCTCTAATAATAGTTATACTTACCAGGTTACTGTAGGAATTTTTCAAAATATTCACTGCTATGTACACGCCTGGTGTTTCATGGAACATTTTCAATACTTTCCTTAAGGTAGCGGGTTCAAATAAAAAAAATATTTGCAGGAACAAACCTCTATGCCACCGTGGTTGTAATATATGGCAAAACTCCTCTGATATTCCATCCGATTAACTAAACACCACGAACTAACTTTTAATTTCGACATTAGGGCGTTAGTCCTAATAGGGAGTTTGAAGCCGTCTATATGACGATGCGATATCAGCTTTTGAAACGAAAAATCAAATTTATTTTCTAAAGCCCTGCAGCCCAAGTAAATCAGACACTATTTTCCGCATGACACCGAAATAAAAGGAAGAGATACGCGAAAAGCAGGACTCACAAGCCACGTCCTGTGATGACGTGTGCAATGGCAAAGGCGCCACATTCCAAATGCCTGCTTTACTGTGACGTGCCACGCTCTTATTTAGCTCCCGCGATCTAAAACGTAACGACCGCGCAGTTGGCAATCACCGACACTTCACATGAACCAAAATCCTAGGCAAAAGAATGTACAGCCAGAAGCAATATGAGAAAAACCACGGGAGCGCCTGACCTCATTTCGCAAAGCGCTGCTACCAATGAAGAGAATGGGTGGCACGAGGGGGCGTGCCCGTGAATAGCAGCAGACAAAGCTTACTTTGCGTGCGCGGACACTTATCACATGTCGATGGCGCGTGTTGCCATTCCCTGAAAACTGCTGCAACAGAAGTGCCAGGTGGCGTCACTAAAAAATAAAGCACAACAAAAAGGAAAGTCAGTAAAGCTATATATTTTTTTTTAGTATACATTGAAGTGTATAGACTAAAATGCATACGTAATAAAATAGTTCGCTGGAATAAAATTTCTTGCAGTAATCCTCTGATCATGCCAGTTGCGTCCGTCTTGCCACCTTCAGCACGTTGAATCAAAACGAATAAGAGCGCATTTAAAGACCGCACTACGTGTCGCTTCTGTGGCGCAAGTTGTTGATACTCTCAAAGAAATACTCACCGCCATCTGTAATACCCAAAGTGAGAAACCTGAATGGATGCCAGTTTTGAGTGAACTGGCCAACCTAAAGCGTTTTTGAAACTTTGTGAACCCTTACTTTTGCTAGAGCGCTTTGTGGCATTATACTTTGACTTTGCCCCACTGTAAATACCATTGTTAACAGGAAATAAAGAAAGAAAAAGCTTTTATAGTGCAATGGATTCGCACCACGTACCTGATTGTAAGACAAGTGTTCGATTCCTGTAGGTGCAATTTTTTTTAGTTTTAAATTCACAACATTCAAATAAATTACGACCATATTTCCTGAGGTATGTCCCCTTTAGGTTGCATAATACCATGTTTTCTTGTTCTTAACAGCGGCAAAACCAGCCGCGAACGCAGCCCGGCTGGGACTGTATGACAACGGTTACACTATACCATTGCCTTCACCGTAATCACTTCCCATCTTCAGTGAGTATGTTGCCTTTAGGTTGCGTTCAGAGACAGCTCTTAGCAACAATCGCCTTTTAACATGCTTTAAACTCTTTTTAACGGATGTGCGCCGCGGTGATTTTTCAAGTTGACTTATTCAATGACGCAAATATGGCGCAACGGATGCCACCGATGTATTACGCTTTTTACGATAAGTAATTTTCATCCATAAAACTATTTTATTAATATTTCATTTTAGTTTCCGTACTGCGCTGCACGCTCGAGCAAACCGTAAGGTTGTGGCTTATTTTTGAGGGACGCACCCAGCACTTCGGTTGCTGCAGTTTTCGAGGAACGGCAATACGCGTCGGTGGCAGCGCTTTGCATAGCGGAGAGGCCACAGGCTCGCGTGTTTCCTCTCATATAGCTTTAGGCTGTGCGTACATTACGTGACGTGTCACAATGTTTGCAATGTCGCTTGCAGTTTGAGCTTAGTGGCGTAGCCACTGCTCGCGTCATCACCCGACGTCGTTTCTGTACCCAGCTTCCACCGCTTTCTTGCGCTTAGGTTTGAATCCGTACCGAAAAAAGATATCCCCGCGCTGCAAGGCATTAGCATATAGGTCTTTCTTCCTTTCAAAAACTGAAATCGCATCTAGCTCATGCCTTCGAACGCCCCATTATACTAACCGCACAACTGCCATAATTCAAAAACTTGTTAGTAGATTTGAGTGTATAACTCAACAATTAGAGGTCTCTTACAGCAACATGCGTCCGTACTGTTGTTTACTGCTGAAAATATTTTCTTTTTCACCCACTACTTTCGTGTACTCAGAATGTAAAAAGAAAAAAATATATGGAGCATTTCACATAGATTGAACCATGGACTTAAAAAAAGCGGTACAGTGAAGCCTTGGGAAACCAATGGCACAACATTTTTTGTCGTACGGTGCTCGGATTATTTTTATATATAGCTGAAATACTTTACCAAGATGAATTTCGCAAAATCTTTATTATTCAGTTTGGTGTCAAGAGGCTTTCCACAAATTTCATCACGAAATAAAACATTTCAGGTCAGCAGCAATATCAGCAGCGGCAGGCATCTTAGGCAATTGTATATTTAATTATTTCCATCAATTCCATGAAATAATATTCGGTATCTTAAGACACTAAATTAGTTTGCAAAGTTGGAGGGCATCTTCAGAAATCACATTTCATTAGATGCGATAAAGAAAGGCCGGACGTATTTTCTTTCGAGCTCCAAACACGCGAATGAATATAAAAAGATTCACGTGACTAACGCATTCGCGCGCCGCGATTCTAGATCCCCAAACATGGTTAGAGCGACCGAAATCAACTACGGCTCCGTTGCAGCGGCAGGATGACTTGCAGCGACGTGTTTCACCTACCAGACAGGACACAGATGACAGCAACGTCATTGACATTTCTAAAGCATTATGCGAAAGTGAAAAACAGATTCTAAGACGAGGCCTAACCTTCTGCCCAACGAGCAATAGCTTTAATGAATACGAACATCCGTGATCGCGATATAAGTGAATTCGCTCGGAGAATAAGTATTAAGGAATTCATCGCCGAAAACTCACATAATGTAACGGAAGCATATTGTTGTAGTACATTTCGCCTGTAAACATGTCAAAAAACACGGCACAAATGAGTACACCTGTGAATTTCACACCGCACATTAACCAAACCTTGGTATCGCTGATGTGTCTACAAATCAAAGTGAGGTTTTTTGTCACTTGAAAAGTAAGCATTCTGCACGTTCGCGTGGGCATTACGTGAGAAGGCAGCTTCATCGCTCCACAGTATGTACTTGACAAAACCTGGCTCCTCTATCGTCTTGACTTTTATAATCCAGTTGGCAAAGTCCATCCCACGTTACAAACAGCTGGGCTCCATTTTCTTTTGCAGCTTCACGTGGTAAGGCTGAAGTTGCCTCTCCTTAAGTCTCCTCAATACAAACGATTTTATGTGGATCTGAAGGAAAATTTGACAGAATATCTGTCCCCAAGTCCTCGCCAAGGATTGAATATTTATTTCGTTTATTCTTAAAAGTTCCAATCTATCTCAACGTGCCGTATGCACGAGCAATCGTCATTGAGCTTGGATGCCTGCCTGGATTCCAGCGTTTAAATAGCTGAGCTGACTTGACGCGCCGAAAACCAAAGTCATATACACGATACCATTTCCTCATGGGAGAAAGGCATGTCGGCTGATCAACGTTGCACGCGGCTAAGCAGCGCTCCTGTGGAGAGCACGGAGTCAAACGGGCGCCTGAGGAGCTCTGAATATATTGTACTTCTCTTGTATTGGTAAAGAGGCGGTACAGTCGTCCAAACGCTTAACTAGCATGCGTGGAGGTCAAATTTTCTGTGATTCTGAGAGCAATGGGGGAGCTAACCTGCGAAATGTCTGAGTATAAGCAAGAGCTTACTGAGCCCTTTGCCCAATCTTGACCTTTCGACAAGTTTTATTTGCTTTAAGGCGCAAAAGCACAAAAAATGCAGTCATCGCGCACGCCAGTTAAAGGTTTGGGCGACTGCATATAAGGTATGACCTATATCCGTTACCTGCAACAGCCTATGGGCGCAATATTCTGGGAACAGACGCGCCAGTATCAGTGCACAAGTTTGAAGCTAGATGTGACGAAGCGATGCGCACATGCGGGGTCAAAATGAAGGCTGCCAAATGTGTGAAGGAGATCAGACGGGGTCCATGCGAAACGAGTCATCTGCAGAACGTATGCTTGATCTTGCTTGAATATACTCAATGTATGCTTATATATATTGTAGTGAAGAAGTTGCGCAGTGGGGGGCCTTATACAGAGAAAGACGAAGTGCTTTGCGGACCAGCAGACTACAAGCTAGCCCACCACCCACCACTCCGGTCCTGACAGCTGCCAGTGGCTGACCTCCCGGCTAACAATACATAGATTAAAAGAATTCTGAAAGAATAAAACTAGTGAGCTAAAATATGAAATTCACTCAAGTTCAATATGCATGTTGTTCCTAAAAATGTCGATGATCTATTTCCTTGCATGCTTCTGCTAGTTTATGCAAAGGACATTTCTGAGGCTCGTATAGGCATTCTGCTGGCTCTCCTTGCCTACCGCTGACAAGGTAGTCAGACGGGAATCATATTAATCTGAATATCTACGCGAATACCATACGAGTGTTTATATCCACTGTGATCATGATTGGATTGGATTGAAAAACATTTATTCACCGGCAGAAAGTGGTTCAAGGTGAGTTCTTGGTCGAGCTAGATGGCCGTCAGCCGGTGGCTAACCGCGACCTCGTTGGCCCGCTCCACTGCCCGGAGTTGAATCTCCGGGTCAGAGCTGAGCAGCACGGCCTCCCACTCCTCGGAAGTTAGGAAAGCTGAATAGGAGCTGGAAATTAGCTAAGCTATCGCCAAATGCTTTTGCAGGAAGTGAACTTTATGAGAGCAATTTTCTATTATAGAATAGTCGTAGTGTTTAATGTGATGAGCATTTCATTGTATTGTCTCGTAGCGATACAAAATTTTCAAGAATGACCGGGCAGGAACGGTCATTGGGTGGGGTATCAACGCTATGGAACTGCGACATTTTCGGGTACTTAATCCAGAACTTACGGGAAACAATATTACTAACATCTGTAAATAAAGCCGCGCCACCATCATAAGGTTCTTCCGACAGTCATGCACGATGATGCTATTTCGCTGACATCGACTTATGCGATTAATCTTCTTTCCCGTTAGCTGTGCTAGGCAATAATTTAAAGAATCACTGAATGTTGCTCGTAAGGGCTCGGGCGTTATCGCACAAAGTTCAGGACGTTCGAAAAATCCATCAACAAATTTTTTAAATGCCTTTGTTTGCAACGTCGCTGCGCTAGCAATGTGAGCCTTTCTGGTAGCTCGGAGACTATTTTGCAGTTCTATCGTTGTACGAAATATCAGCTTCAAGCGCGCCTGTCTGCGAGCACATGTCGATAGGCAACCCGGTCTCCATTGAGTTTTGAACTATTGTGTATGCGGAGAATCTATATATCGTTGTTGCACTAGCGAAGATTTCAACATCACCGCTAAGAAAAGGCCGACTAAAGCAATGCGCCCGCTGTGGGCAATAAAACTAACTGCTAGCTCTTGTTACGCTTTATTCCTTCTACGTTTTCTCTCGCCTTTCGCATTTGGACTGTGCCACAGCTGCTGTTGGTTACGAGGGCGGGGAAAATGCCACAGATAAGCAGTTTTACTGGCTTTTGACATACAATTCATGTGGGGTGATGGCGACGATAAAGCGAAGCAAATGTTTCAGTCCTGCTGAATAACGCGCAGAAATTGTCAAAAGCTGTAAGCGCGCTCTTGCTTCCCTTCTGTTATTGCCTCATACCGACAGTAATGTTTATAATCCCGGCAACCTCTATTATACGACGAATCATACCAGGATTATGGTAACCTGACCCGCGGAAGGAGGGTTACCCATCAATAGCAACTTCGGCCACAGATTCCTCGTTCAGGGCCGCGTTAAAGAAAGAAACACCGCGGTAACTGTGGGTAAACAGCAAGGCGTAGAAGCTGGCGGCAGCCGAATGCTTTCGCATGCTTGCATTGCAGATAATTGGGCTTCTAGTTTTCTTATATGACGCAGGTTATATGGAAATAATTCTCTTGAAAGTCTATTTCGTGATTACTCCAAGCACGTAATACCAACGCTAGAAGAAGCCACTGAAGAAGCGGCTGTGACGATATCTATAGCCCTCAAGGCGCATCGCCAATCGATTATTTCCGCTATGTTGACAAAGATTCATATGTATACGGGTGTGTGCAGATATGAAAAACAATCGAAGTTCCATTACCGTTTCCTTTGTGTTGAATTAAATTTTTATAACTGCGAAAAACAACGGCGACCCACAAGAAACAATATTTTCAACAGATGCTGAAGATTTCCTCGAAGGAAATTTTCTGTCATGTCAGATGGAAAACGTCGCGTTTGCGATTTCTTAGAATATCAAATTAACAAATTGCCAGTAGGAACAATAAATTTCGCTGAGCCTGAAACCATTCGTAAAAACAATTACGTGCACCTTTAACATTTGAAAGAAAGCATATTTCAAACAGATGCTGCAGAATTCCTCGAATGAAATTGTTTATCATATAGTTGGAAAACATTGATTTTGCGATTTCGTAAAATATCAAGGTAGCAAATTGGCAGTAGGGACAATAAAATTTGCTGAACCTTAAGTGTTTTGAAAAAAAAAATACAATTAAGTGCAACTTCACCTTTGAAAAAGCAACATAACCAAAATCTACTTTGTCGAATTTCGCTGCAGAAAATGCAAATGTTTTTCGAGAAGCCGCTATCTAGAGCAATAAAAAAACAAATACGATTAAGTGCCCGAGGCTGTAATACTTTGTAAGAACTATGTTGGCATTGAAATCCGCCAAAATTCACACAATGACTAACTTTGAACAGTATCTAATACAAAACGTCATTAGCGATTGCAAGTTCTAACTGCTGTTTTTATATCAGTGGTGGCCAGGTAGGCGTCTGGAACAGCCATAAGCTTAATCTTTTTAGTCAAGAGTTGCAGTAAAAAGGAAATTGACAAAGGTTTTAGACAAAACAGAGAGCGACAATGATGCAGCGATGGCTCACTGTGTTTCTGCATTGTGCTGCCCAAACCATTAATCAGGCATCTTAAAATTCGATCTAAATAAGAGGGTTGAAGCCTAGGGAAGTTTAATGAATTATGAAAGGAAGGCGATGGAGGTGACAGGAATCTCCAGTGTTGAGCTGCACTTGGACCCGAAGAGAGCTGCATGCGGTTCCTTGTCGGTCCAGGTACAGCTCCCGAATTTGACTCCGCATTTGGCTCGGGAACCGCAGTTCGGTGACCCTTTTTTCGTATCAATAAATTGCTACACTTCATTGTTTGGAAAAATCGTATTAAATGCCTAATGCAGGCCACAAATCTCGTTCAGTTACCATTGCCGAATATTATTTTGATATGTGGCCGTCAGTTCAGTTCAGTCGTTCAGTCATGTCTGACTCTTCGTGACCCTATGAACCATGTCACGCCACGCTTTCCGGTCTCTCACTATCTTCCTAACATCACATAACTTCATCTGCAGCGCCTCGAGAATGCCATCTAACCATCGCGTTCGCTGCCTACCCCTTCTTCGGCGACCCTCAACCTTTCCCAACATCAAATCTTTCCCCAGTGACTCCTCTCTCCTCATCAGATGACCAAACTAGCTGAGCTTTAACTTTAGAATTTGACCCTTCAATGAGCAGTTAGGGTTTATGGTCGACAATATCGACTGATTTGATCTTCTGGCAGTCCAATGAATTCTCAAGAGTCTCCGCCGGCACCACAATTCAAACGCGTCAATTCCTCGGCGGTCAGCCTTTTTCACAGTCAAACACTCGCATCCATACATCACAACTGGAAAGACCATACCACGAGTTATACGGATCGTGGTTGGCACACTAATGTCTCTACTCTTTACTAGGCGCTCAAGGTTAAGCATAGCTCTCTTTCCCAGAAGCATGCGTTTGCTAATTTCATGGCTGCAGTCTCCTTCCGGGATAATCTTGGAGCCCAGGAAGAGAAAATCTGTCACAGCTTCCACTTCTTGTCCCTTGATGCTTCAGGACTTGATAGGCCGTAGTTTAGCTCAAAAATTACCCGCAGCATTTGAGCGCATTCACCATCTTATATGGCGCATCTGTGAATATTCCATTGTGTTGTACGGCCTAATCAGAAGGGAGAGCGCACCTCTCAAGGAAACGACGGAAGTGTTGCTTCTTGAGTTACGCTCTCCCCCGCCGCTAAGGGCGCGATAACCCCACCGCTCGCATCAACATTGCTCCTGGTTTCGCGCTTTCGTCTGCTGGCTTCCTGGAGTGTAGCAGCGCAATAATAGAAAGCAGTATGCGATTACTTTAGCGGCATGTCGCCAGCGTAGCTTACAGTGAACAAAATTCTTATAAAATAATTTAGCCGTTAGAGCCATGAAATGAACGAATCAGTGCCATTCGTGAAAATTATGTCACGGATGTTGCAAATATTTAGGGTCTAAACACGGATGGTGGCGTATTGATTCCTTTCACCTCTCTCTTGGATGAGGGCAGCAGAGCAGGGAATGTGTGACCAACTAGCTCAACGTTCAACTCTATTATGATTACCTTTCAGTTACCTCGTAGTCACTGCCGGAGAGAGTAGTCCTAGAAGTGGGCTTGATTACAGCAAGGTTGGAATGTTTGGCTGGTTTATAGATTTTAAGATCTAAAAAATGACTCAGGCTACGAGGGACGCAGTACGGAGTCCTCCTGTAATTACGGCAACCTGGTGTTGTTTAGCGCACATTGACCGCACATTGTACACGAGCGTCTTGCTCTTTTCTGCGTCTAAACCAACCCTCAGCGGCCTGATGAGAACCTGGAGTAAGTGAGAACCGATGCGCCTCATGTTCGCGGTCCTAGATATCACACCGTAAAAACATCTCGGATGTTTGATGCGACATTTTTTCGTTTTCATATCAAGAAGGGAGAAGATAACCAATTTTGTAATCTATAATGAGCGCGCTGGCGGTAGCTTTTAAAATTAGCAGAATAGTAATGGGCAACAAATTTTCACGATGCTTTTTGCAATTTACGCCGTTCACGCGAGAATTATATCTTGCAAAACTTATAGGGTGAACAACAGATGATTTAAAATTTAGCGAACAAAGTCATGTCAGTGTAGATAGATGTTTAACAATTGGAAAAAGCGGGCGGGAAAGTTGAACATTTTGCCTGACACTCCGTCCTGATACTGATGGCCTGATAATTCCATTTCCAGTCGTATACCCTAATATGGGCACGTTATTCGTATTTACGACTAGACGTTAAAAATCGGGCTGGCTCTAATATGGAGCGCTTATTTCGTCAGATGTTTTGTTTTCTTTAAATCTGTGGTGTGATCATTTGGACACTTTTTTTTTTATTTACGCAAGCGTGCCTAAGGCATATTATGGAAACTGATGTAAATTATTTTCCGTAAGGAACCGGAGTAGGCTCCCCCTCTTATCGTTGTCGGTTAGCCATTTAGAGAAGTCATATTCCCTTGTTTGGAGACGCTGTAGCACTTTCCAAGTTCTCCAGAGCGGTCGTATGCTACGCTCCAAGATTTTTGATTGAGATAAGCTGGCTTAAACACGGGACTTAACTAATGGAACTTACTGCGTTCATCCCAGCATGCCGGCTCTTCCCCCCCCCCCCCCCAACACACACACACTCTCCTGCCGCAGGGCATACTGATATCTAAAAAGTGCTTGTAGTTTTGAAAGCATGATGAGTCTTAAGCGAAAACATCGCCACGCCGAATAGTTCGAGCCGTCGGGTGTACATGCATTTCACCTTGATCGAGACTTATGCCCTTATTTACAAACGCGCCTCGACTCGACACTCCACCTCATGATCGCCCCTCCATTCATGAACGCTCCTCGGCGTTTCCTCCGACAAGGTACCCTTAAGAATACCTCCTCCGCTCGATGCAGCGAAAATGGCGTATGGGAGCGAGATTAAGGCGAACTTTAGGTCCGAAGACTGCGTGCTGAAGTGGGCAACACACTCAGGTTTTCACGTCAAATCTTCGAACAACTTTCGCAAGCAATCTCGACGTTAACAGCACAATGGAACTTGGCTTGTGGGCTGAATGGAAAAGTCGCTGTAAAAAACGGCCAAAAATGCTTTTGCATTCGGCAACTGTCGCTTCTGGTGACGCAGTTTACGCAGAAGTACGCTTCGAGAATTGATGTGATACCTCGGTTTAGTTTTTTGGCGTGAGATCTGTACTCTCGCCCCTTGCCGCTTCACCCTTCTTTATCGCCAGGCTTTGAGAGAGATCAAATACATTGCAGGGAAAAAAAAGAACAGCCGCCAACTCCCACGAGCACGGCTCTGGTCTGAAGACCAGAATCATTCTCTCCGTCTTCGTTTTCCAAACTAGTTGGGAGCCCTAATTGAAGAAGTGCTTGAAAAGACAGCCCCTTCGTCGACCACTTATATCCCTCCGTAGGTGCGAGCCTACCAAAAGCGCTCCCTCGATAGCGCCGCGCGTCCGAAGACGTATTACGTATCCTCGGGCGACGGGGAGCCATCGATGCGCAAGGGGCAGCACAGATGTCCGCATAGTCCTAGCGCGCCTCCGGTGGCCCCGAGCTTACTGCATGCAACACCCTTTTCCCCGACAACTTCGCCGCCGTCTGCGGAAGCCACTGCGCAGGGCGAGCCGTAGGAGTGCGCCGCCGCCGCTCGAGTCCTGCCGCGGGCAAGTTCACCATTAACGGGGAAATCTCGCCACAATTTTTCCCTCGATAGGCTGCGAAAAGTTAACTTATCCGGTGACGATTTGAAATGTGCCCATGCCACAGAACCGTTATGCGATGATCAACTAGAGCACTGGTGTCGTCGGCTGGTCACGGTTATCCATGCTCAGTGTGAGCGGAAGGGACGGAAGGAAGGTAGCCACGGCCACATTCTTAAAACGATAACGTGCCACAAGTCGCGAGTCGCGGTCACTGTCAGTCGATGCTTTCGTAAAAAAAATTCCGTGCATCCTATTCGTGTGCAGTTTCGCAATAAACAAACACCTCATTAACACAATGAAAGAGCTCTTGGCTTTAAATGAATACTGCAAAAACAGGATTCTTCACATATGGTTCTTAAGCAATGCCTTACTTTGGGTGTGTTGTATTACAAGAGAAATGGACGAATATATTACTGTTGCCCGAGTGCTTCTGATTTCCACAATGAATGTCATGAAATTTCCATGGCGGTAAAACAAATATTATAAAAGCGTATTGAAAACAAATCACGTATACCCATCTCTTGGTGTGATCTAAACACTACATGGGCTAAAATTACATGTCTGCCACTGTAGCGTCGAAGGCAGCACCATTTTTCCACATTTACTCAGCAAATCTTGGCGTCTTGCCCTATCAAGTCCTGGAGCATCAATGGACAAGGAGTGGAAGCTGTGACAGATTTTCTCTTCTTGGGCTCCAAGATTAGCCCGGAAGGAGACTGCAGCCATGAAATTAGGAGACGTCTGCTTCTGAGAAAGAGAGCCATGGATAGCCTTGATCGCCTAGTAAAGGGCAGAGACATTAGTCTGCCAAACAAAATCCGTATAACTCGTGCTATGGTGTTTCCAGTTGCGATGTATGGATGCGAGAGTTGGACTGTGAAGAAGGCTGACCGCCGAAGAATTGACGCGTTTGAATTGTGGGGCTGGCTGAGACTCCTGAAAGTTCCTTGGACTGCCATGCGATGAAATCAGTTGATATTGTCGACCATAAACCCTGACGGCTCATTGGAAGGTCGAATTCTAAAGTTAAAGCTCAGCTACTTTGGTCATCTGATGAGAAGAGAGGAGGCGTTGGAGAAAGATTTGATGTTGGGAAAAGTTGAGGGTCACCGGAGAAGGGGTAGGCAGCGAACGCGATGGTTAGATGGTATCCTCGAGGTTATGTTAGAAAGACAGTAAGAGACGGGAAAACGTAGCGTGACATGGTCCTTAGGGTCACGAAGAGTCGGACACGACTGAACGACTGAACTGAACTGAACTGAACTGATTAAAATTTTGATATGCTACAGTTTTGATGATTTTAATTCAAAGCGAAACGCTTTATTTGAATAGTTGATTTGCAAACCCGTTTAGGAAATTTGAAGGAGACTTGAGTGTCCTGAGAGTTTTGCGATGGCACTGCGTGCCTTTTTGGTGACTAAAAAAATCAAGGTGATAATCAACATCCACAATTGTACTGCTATTTAGCAGTACTGAGTTGAATTGCTATGGAGCGTATCTAAGTGGCAGCGCTGCTTTAGACAGCTGCTTAGAAAGGCTAATTAGTTATACTAATGGGCGGCTACTCTTTGCTGTGTAGGGTGGTCACCCGGGGCCTCTAAACTATCACTCTGTACTAACGACCTTCTTATCAAAACAACCGTCTGGGATGCACTGTCGGGAATTTAGTATTTTATTTGAAGCAGCGTGAATAGAGCGCGAGAAAAAGAGTGCATTTAGTGGAGGTGATTAGAGTTGAACTAACAGCAAGTGGAAACTCTGTTTGGAATTCAGTATTTTATTGGATGCAGCGTCGACAGAGTGCGATAAAAGAGTGCATTTCGGGGAGGTGATTAGAGTTTAATTTAAAGCAAGTAGAAACACTACCGGGAATTTAGTATTTTATCTGAAGCAGCGTGGATAGAGTGCGAGAAAAGAGTGTATTTTGTGGAGGTGATTAGAGTTGAAGTAACCGCAAGTGGAAACACTGTCCGCAATTTAGTATTACCTTTCATGCAGTGTGGATAGAGTGCGAGAAGTGAGTGCATTTTGTGGAGGTGTTTAGAGTTGAACTAACAGCAAGTAGAAATACTGTCGGGAATTTAGTATTTTATTTGAAGCAGTGTGAATACAGTGCGAGAAAAGAGCGCATTTCGTGGAGGTGACTTGAGTCTAACGTGACAAGTGGAAACCAACACAAAAGCTGTCCAGGTCTACTCAAGGCTTACGCTGTAGTATCGGGTGCCCAAAGAACCCGAAATATATTTTCAGGTATCAGCCAAAGAAGTAAGGATATTTCTTGCCTTGTATGTTATGACCTGCTGGTCAAGCTTGGCAAGCAAGATATGTGGCCCTTTGTGGATCCGTGGCGTCACTTCCTGTTTTGTGTTTGCGCAGAAATGCTATTTCCTACTTGATGCGGTTCTTCGCATAAACAAAACGTGCGGAAATGTTTATAATTCTGAAGCTATAGGCTGCCACATATCCCCTGAAAAGGAAATGAAAAATGAAAAAACTGCTAAAAGTTGAAAGGCTATCTTGAGCTTGTCGCACCAGATGACACATGAGGCATCAAAAGTAAGCAGGTGCAAACCGGCTGTTAGAAATTCTTTCTGCACGTGGCATCGATCTGTAGCTTATTTCTGCATGGACACGTTAATAATCTTAGCATCTTGTCTAAGGACCAAAGCCCAGCTTTGCTGATTATTCTAAAGAGGACTCCCCAATATTTGAATTAACTTTATTGTCAAGGGAAGCTTATCAAATGCCAGATTATCTGAGCCACTGCTTTAGGTACATTGTAAGTTTGCATTACTTTGATGATGAACGCAATGAGGAACGCTGAGGAGAAATTGCGGTTAGCGTGTAGAGATTAATTACTACACTTTAAATAAAAATAGTGTACTTGTGTTTAAATGGGAACTTTACTTAAAGACGAAATCACATTTTGGTTACTTTATCGCTCGTTGCAGTTTACAGGCGTGTTTAAGAGACAGGTGTGACAAGCAGAAACGCGACTAAAATGGAGCATTTGTGCGGCGCGTTTTGAATGTTACTTAGACGTGCTTGTACCTGGGTGATAATAACAGGTATGCTCGCGAAGAAAAAAGGAATGAGCGTGTAGGTGTTGCTCTCCTCGAAATTTATTTTTATCGGGATAGTACTAGTGGCAAGGGTGGAGCCTCTCGTCTTGGCGCAGAGTGAATTATAACTGCCGCCAATTTATATCTGCCAAATGATAAAATGCTTTTCTCACGCGTTTTGAAAAAGAAAAGGCTGAGACCAAATTACCGGCACTGAACGTTACCTCTTACTTTTAAATGCGTGCGAAAGGTGGTGTTGTTGGTGATGGTTGATGTTTAAGACATTTCAGGCTTACTTTCACTAACGTGCTCTCGCGAAAGCAAACCGTTCGCTAAATGAACGTGGTGTTTTGTTCCCGATTACTTCAAGTGGGTCCTATGGCTTTTTGAATTGAAGAACAAAGAGGTAAAAATTGTCTTCTGGTGATGTTTTGAAAATGAAATAAGAATGGTTTACAAATGAGGTAGCTTTCCGGAGAGGTCTCTGTATATTGCCGCGAAACCTTCAAAACTGTATTTGTTGTTTTTCAACAGCCGCCGGCATACAGGCTTATCACTCTGATTCTGGACCGCGTATCAGTTCCGTAATCGTTGTTTGTTAATGCTCGATGTCGCGAGCCACACCTTTATCAGTTTCGTTGTAGCGCAAGATGCAAAGAGATCTATCTCGAAGATTCCGGCCACTCGTGTGTCTTTCCACAATGTTCCAGCCGGTGCTTTTAGCTGTTTGCGACGTTATCTAGATTGTTCTGTGCAGCCTTTAAATTGAGCGTGGACAAGTGTGACGAGCATTCTTTGTCTCGACAATCGACCAACACGTTTGCTGCTATCGCCGCCACCGAGTTGCTAGTTCTTTTGCGGGCACAAGTCAGCCCAATAAAGAGTTAATTTCCGTACCATCAAGCCCGTGTCTTCATTTCTGTCATCGACCCTGGTCACCACCACGTGACAATATAACATCTCTGCTCTTGTTCACTGCATCGTGCTTCTATGGAAAAGATTGCCCTTTTCCTCAATAGCGAAAATACACGATTTTGCACAAGAAGTCCATTTATCCAAACCACGGAGAATGAAAAATACACGAACAAAGAATGATACCACTGCGTTATACGCTCGAGTTCACAAATAATTGTATTGTTACAAAGGAGCAAATAAATGTGATTTAAAAACCTAGTACCTGGAGAGTTCCTTTGCTGGAGGTTTACATCTCAGTACACTAGTTTTCTATATTCGAGCGCACACCTAAAGCGACAGCAGAACACTAGAAAACCGGAGCTACGCAGTGTAAACCGCGGCGGCATTGCATGTGGGCGGGGCGGTCTCCAAGGGCCGCTCGCACTATCGGAAGCAGCATTTTCGTCGGTGCCGAAGTCACGTCTTCATGGCGGAGGCTCATTATGCTAGCATTCAGTATAGCGGAGGGCGGCGTTGACAGCAACAACTCTTTCTTGCCAGAACATAAATCTCCGCCAGCTGTGTGTCACCAAGCGCTTTCCGCAGAAAAGATTCCGGATGAGATTGTTCGTGCCCTGCATGCGTCTTCGAACATGACTCCGAGAGAAGCAGAGAGCATTGAAAAATGTCGCAAAGAAGTAACTAATGTGTCTACGGCTATACACATGCGTCAGCATTCAGGAACCCAGGAGCATGAAATATTTTTCTTTCTCATTACCGCTGACGTTGAAGATATCAAATAGAGGACGCGGAGAGCGCTAGCGAACAGATGTGACTGGCTTTTTTGTGATGGATTTGTATAGGCGCAGTGCCTCGTAAGACAATAAGAGAAGCGTTTCAGTGAGACACATAATCAAGTGTCCGCGCTGCATGCTTTTGACTCAGTCAACCAGCTATTATGCCGGGTGTTTATTTAGAGTCCAAAATATTTGCTGAAAGGGCGTACATCTCAACTTTTTTTTATCCTGGGGCTCCGTTAGATGCTACCACGGCCACCATGTAACAGAATTATTGTGTTGCATAATTTTTAACTATTTACCGAAATGTGTAAATTGCATTTGTAACTTTTCATTGAGCAGTATGTATGTTGTATTTGCAGAATTGGAGCTCCTTCTCCACATAACAAGCTGAGACATTTTTAAGAGAAAAATTGGCAGTGCGTGTTACCAAAAGCACGATTGTCAGCTCGATAGCCCGCTTTGCAATATAACAAAGTGGCAGTAAGTGCGTTTGACGTACATTACTCCACGCCGCTCTGTCCGTACCGCGCGCTGCACTATTTTTCCTGACATACATTTTTCGCTTACTGCGTTTATGCAAATACATGACTCATAAAGCAAAATTATCATTATCATCATCATCAGCCTGACTATACCCACTGTAGGGCGAAGACCTCTCCCATGTTTCTCCAATAAACCCGGTTCTGTATTAACTGCATCCACTTGACCCCTGCGAACTTCTCAACCTCATCCGCCCACCTACCTTTCTGCCGCCCCCTGTTACGCTTTCCTCTCCCTTGGAATCCAGTTTGTTACCCTAAGCGACCATCGGGTATCCTCTCTTCGCACTACATGTCCTGCCCATGCCCATTTCTTCTTAACTTCCACTAGAATGTCGGTATCTTGAGTTATTTCTCTGACCCACTCTGCACGCTTCCTATCTCTTAATGTTAACCCTACCATTTTTCGTTCCATAGATCTCTGGGTTGTCCTCAACTTAAGTAGAACTCTCTTGGTTAACCTGCATGTTTCAGCACCATAAGTGAGTACAGGTAGGATGCAACTGTTATATACTTTCCTCTTTAGCGATACCGGTAAGCTGCTAGACATAATCTGCGAGTGCTTGCCAAATGCGCTCCATCCCAATCTTACTCTTCTTGTTATTTCCTTTTCATGGTCCGGATCTGCGGTTACTACCTGTCCAAAGTAGACATTCGCCTACTACTTCCAGTACTTCGCTACCTAATGTAAACTGCTGTTCCTTCCCGGGGCTGTTGATAACAATATGAGAACGTAATTCACGCATTTCGTATGTATCGATATAACTATACCATTCTGCCTCTCATTCCAGCCTCAGTGTTGAGCTAACTCTGAAGCGAGTTCCTGTGATACAGTTTTTGGATCCTCCAAAAGTCACTCGATAAACTGATGATACACAGGGACAATCGTGCTGTCTGAGAACAAATGGTGGCCCAAGCTTAGAGGTCTTTGGCAGTCGTGGCCGAGTTGTTTGGGCGCCCGTCTCGGCTGCGAGAGGTGGTCAGTTCGAAACCCGCCGCCGGTCACCCACCGGTAAAATTGGGTACAACGTTCCGTGGCCCGGCGCCCGGCTCTTTCAGGGGTGTGCGTTTGGAAGATGATCTGCTAACCCTGCTGTGCTCCTTCGGGGGCTTAAAGTTTCGAACAGCTAATGGCCTGCAAAGGCCATTACGTTAGCGTGATTTTTCAGTCGAATCCACTACATCAAGCTGGTAAGAAAAAATACTGAACAAAGGTTGTTGTTGCGCCAATTGCCTGCTCTCGAAGCACTACACCAAATGACACACGATTGACGCGTCACACCAGCGACGCGTCAATCTTTAAGCAGACCAAACGTTCTGCACACGAAGGGCTAAACTGCATCGCCCCCTGGAGTCTACGATGGCTAGCATGCCGACTTACGTCCGCGTTGCGATATCCACGCCGCTGAGCTGAGGTGATGTTCACCAGCGCCTGTGCACGAGCTTATGGAAACTGGTGCATACTTTCCTTTAAAGGTATAGGACGACCATATTTCTTAGATAAATGTGCGCATGTTCATCGCTCAACGAACGTTGGCGCATTAGCTGTTCATGTGATCTTTTAGCCCCCACTGCAGTTTTCTTATATTTAAATTGTGGTGCCAAAGAATAGTGTCGGTCCCCACGTCAGTGTGATCTCCCGTTTCTCGCCCTCTTGCTTGACTCCATCCCTTCTTCAAGGTTACCAATAATAGGTGAGGAGCTGAAGAAATGGCTACGAATATTAGGAATCCTTCATCGCCAGCACTGTAGCCTATAGCACACCTGAGCTACTAAACGCATAACCGGATACCAGACACATTGCCGTAGGTTGAGTTCATTTGTGGAAATGCTTCAGTCTCTTCTTCGGATCATCTACAGGTATGCGTTCTGCCTTTGAAATGCGCTGTTGTCACAAAACTTTTGTGCAACCTCTGCGAACACATACCTCTAAGGTGGGTGAAGTATGCAGTTTAAATAGATGGGCTAAGATGGTACCCGCAGAATGTTTTCCACGCAATCATTCACTCACAAAATCATTCTTGTGTTTCGTTCAAATATAAGAGGACGAGAATTGATATCAAAGGTACCTGTTTATCATACTATAGTATTGTAGCGTTTTATTTGATGGTTTTAGATTTATGGCGTTTTTGACCTCCTGAAGTGACTCAGATTACGAGAGACGCCGTAGTGGAGGACTCCGTAAATTTCGACCACTTGGGGTTTTCCTTAGTGTGCACTGACATCGCACAGTACACGGAATCCTTGCTCTTCGCTTTCATCCAAAAGTAGCCGCCGTGGTCGGGATTTTATTCCGCATCTTTGGGTACAGTAGTCAAGCGCTCTAGCCACTGCACCACCGCGGCGGGGCAATCTATTTTAACCCATTCGGATTCGCACATTTGTTACATATGCAGTGGAGGTTAGAAAAGCGGGCAACTCTCAATGTTCTCCGTTTAAATTTCTGAAGAAAGAAAACTGAGGCAACTTTCACGAACAGTTGTTTTCATCGGTCTCGGTGTTACTCAATGCATGCACCCTTGTTCTGTGGAAACAGGATTCGAAAATTGGTACATCAATTATGCCCTTACTGCTGCGTAGCTACACGCTAGGCACGTTTTTGCTGCTAATTAAGATTTTATTCCTGGTACCTAATTGCCGCTTACCTTAAGCAAATAAAAAGTTAAAGCCAAGCAAAAGAAGTACTCTGTTAACAAAGCCAGCCCTACGCAGCATGTAAGAAATGCCTTCTTCGTAACATTCATTTGTCTCTAAGATGCTACGAGGGCCCAAGAGGTGAACCGTAAGCGTGGCGTTCGCTGCAGAGCAAGTATCGCTCACACAAGAGGACAGTCACAAACTGGATCCGTATTACGGGTTTGGTTCGTTTTCAGAAGAGTCGCTATCTCTTCGACCTTGACAAATCTGATTAGTGGAAACCCCGGAAATGGTAGTTGTAGTGGCACCGGTTCGGGCACTTCCAGCAATCAGATGGCTAGAAGTCAGACAGATAGATATTTCTGAAAACGATGGAAGCACAGAATACGGACCCTGAACTCTAAAGCACTGATGATGCTGACTGACAAGACATGGGGTGACTGAGATTTTCGATTACAGCTGCAATTAAAGCAGGGGATGAGGGTGTCCACTGAGCAATTATATTATGGCAAGAAACGAAAGCAAGTGGAAAGGCAACCGAACAAGTTCCACTTATCTTACAATGAGGACAGCAGCAAGCAGCATACTAGATCAGATACCGTCACAAAAAAAAATCAGTTATGTAGTGAAACTCTTGAAATAGCAGAACATCATACAACACAGATGCATGCAGCAATACAGGAAGTATTCACCGTGCACGGCGCAAATCCGTCTTGTCCAGAGGACGTGAGAGAGGTGCTGTCGCAGACCAGCAACCTTACAAAGGATAGTGCACTTAGCGTTGCCTTGATGCGCCGAGAAGCAGCTGTGTTGACTTGGAAGTCATGCGACGGTGATTCGTCCTCGATTTCGGCGGAGCCGAATGCCGTCTGTCGTTTTGTGCTGATCACGCAACTGGAGGCGCCGAAGCAGCTGCTGCAGAAGTTAAGCCGGTGGTTCCCCGGGGCGAAGCACGTTCGAAGACGCATGCAGGGTACGAACAATCTCATTCGGAATCTTTTCTGCAGAAAGCTCTTGGTGACACACAGCTGGCGGAGATTTATGTTCTGGCAAGAAAGAGTTGTTGCTGTCAACGCCGCCCTCCGCTATGCTGAATGCTAGCATAATGAGCCTCCGCCATGAAGACGCGACTCCAGCACCGACGAAAATGCAGCTTCCGACAGTGCGAGCGGCCCTTAGAGACCGCCTCGCCCACTGGCAATGCCTCCGCGGTTTACACTGCGTAGCTCCGGTTTATAGTGTTCTGTTGTCGCTATAGGTGCGCGCTCGAATAAAGAAAACTAGTGTACTGAGATGTAAATCTCCCGCAAAGGAACTCTCCAGGTATTAGGTTTTTAAATAATATTTATTTGCTCCTTTGCAACCATGCAATTATTTGTGAACTCGAGCGTATAACGCAGGGGTATCATTCTTTGTTCGTATATTTTCCCTCCTCCATGGTTTGGATAAATGGACTTCTGTAAAATTATGTATTTTCGCTATTGAGGAAAAGGACAATCTTTTCCATAGAAGCACGATGCAGTGAACAAGAGCAGAGATGTTGTATATAGAGACCTCTCCGGAAAGTTGCCTCATTTGTTAACAATTCTTATGTCATTTTCAAAACATCACCAGAAGACAATTTTTATTTCTTTGTTCTTCAATTCAAAAAGCCATAGGACCCACTTGAAGTAATCGGGAACATAACACTACGTTCATTTAGCGAACGGTTTGCTTTCGCGAGAGCACGTTAGTGAAAGTAAGCCTGACATGTCTTAAACATCAACCATCAGCAACAACACCACATTTCGCACGCATTTAAAAGTAAGAGGTAACGTTCAGTGCCAGTAATTTGGTCTCAGCCTTTTCTTTTTCAAAACGCGTGAGAAAAGCATTTTATCATTTGGCAGATATAAATTGGCGGCAGTTATGATTCACTCTGCGCCAAGACGAGAGGCTCCACCCTCGCCACTAGTACTATCACGATAAAAATAAATTTCGAGGAGAGCCACGCCTACATGCTCATTCCTTTTTGCTTCGCGAGCATACCTGTTATTATCGTCCAGGTAGAAGCACGTCTAAGTAACATTCAAAACGCGCCGCACAAAAGCTCCATTTTAGTCGCGTTTCTGCTTGTCACCCCTGTCGCCTAAACACGCCTGTAAACGTCTTCGAGTGATAAAGTAACCAAAATGTGATTTCGTCTTTAAGTAAAGTTCCCATTTAACCACAAGTACACCATCTTTATTTAAAGAGTAGTAATTAATCTCTACAGACTAATCGCAATTTCTCCTCAGCGTTCCTTTACCTATCACCAAAGTAATGCAAAGATACAATGTACCTAAACCAGAGGTTCAGATAAGCTGGCATTTGATAAGCTTCCCTCGACAATAAAGTTAATTCAAATTTTGAGGAGTCTTCTTTAGAATAATCAGCAAAGCTAGGTTTTGGTCGGAGCTAAGATTATTAACGTGTCCATGCAAAGATGAGCTACAGATCTATGCCACGTGCAAAAAGCATTTCTGACAGCCGGTTTGCAGCTGCGTACTTCTGTGTCATCATGTGTCATCTGGTGCGACAAGCTCAAGATAGCCTTTCAACTTTTAGCAGTTTTCGCATTTTTCATTTCCTTTTCAGGGGAGATGTGGCAGCCTATAACTTCAGAATTATAAACATTTCGCACGTTTTGTTTATGCGAAGAACCGCATCAAGTAGGAAATGGCATTTCTGCGCAAACACAAAACCGGAAGTGACGCCACGGATCCATTAAGGGCCACATATCTTGCTTGCCAAGCTTGACCAAGGGGTCATAACATACAAGGCAGGAGATATTCTTACTTCTTTGGCTGATACCTGAAAATATATTTCGGGTTCTGTGGGCACCCGATACTGTAGCGTAAGCCTTGAGTAGACCTGGACAGCTTTTGTGTTGGTTTCCACTTGTTTTGTTAGACTCAAGTCACCTCCACGAAATGCGCTCTTTTCTCGCACTGTATCCACGCTGCTTCAAATAAAATACTAAATTCCCGACAGTATTTCCACTTGCTGTTAGTTCAACTCTAATCATCTCGACAAAATGCACTCACTTCTCGCACTCTATCCACACTGCACGAAATAAAATACTAAATTACGGACAGTGTTTCCACTTGCGGTTAGTTCAACTCTAATCACCTCCAGGAAGTGCACTCTCTTCTCGCACTCTATCCACGCTTCATCAAATAAAATACTAAATTCCCGACAGTGCTTCCACTGGCTGTTAGTTCAACTCTAATTACCTCCACGAAATGCACCCTTTTTATTGCACTCTATCGAAGCTGCATCCAATAAAATACCAAATTCCAAACAAAGTTTCCACTTGCTGTTAGTTCAAGTCTAATCACCTCCACGAAATGCACTCTTTTTCTCGCGCTCTATTCACGCTACTTCAAATAAAATACTAAATTCCCGACAGTGCGTCCCAGACGGTTTTTGATAAGAATTTCGTTCGTTCAGTGCGATAGTTTAGAGGCCTCGTGTGACCACCCTACACAGCAGATAGTAGCCGCCCATTAGTATCACTAATTAGCCTTTCTAAGCAGCTTTCTAAAGCACCACTTCTACTTAGATACGCTCCATAGTAATTCAACTCAGTACTGCTAAATAGCAGTACAAATTTGGATGTGGATTATCACCTCGATTGCTTTAGTCACCAAAAAGGCACGCAATGCCATCGCATAACTCTCAATACACTCAAGTATTCTTCAGATTTTCTAAACGGGTTTGCAAATCAGCTATTCAAATAAAGCGTTTCGCTTTGAATTAAAATCGCCAAACTGTAGCCTATCATCAAAATTTCAATATTGCTGAGTAAACCTGAAAAAGTGGTGCTGCCTTCGACGCTACAGTGGCAGACATGTACTTTTAGCACATGTAGTGTTTAGATTACACCAAGAGATGGGTATGCGTGATGTTTTTTTGTTTCAATACGCTTTTATAATATTTGTTCTACTGCCATAGAAAGGTCATGACATGCATTATGGAAATGATGAGCACTCGGGCAACCGTAATATTTTCGTCCATTTTGCTTGTAATACAACACATCCAAAGTAAAGCGTTGCATTAGAACCATCTGTGAAAAATCCTGTTTTCGCAGTATTCATTTAGAGCCAAGAGCTCTTTCATTGTGTTAAAGAGATGTCTGTTATTGCGAAACTGTATTGATGTAAAGTGTAACAGAAAGCGGAAATGATCCCAGAGTGCAAGTGAGTCTGCTCTTTGCGGAATATTTGGAAGGGAATCAAGTATGGTCATTCCTGCCATGTCTGTTCAAAATAGAGGATGATTAATCTAATTGCTTGGCGTTTGCTTTCAAAGCGTGTTTCAGGTGCGCATTTGTGACTATAATGTAGCAACGGCGTTTCGGCAGGGACCTCATTTTCAGTACATATGCGAATTTACTCCTTTCTGCAAGGGGTGGTTCATTTCTTTACTGGATTTGTTGTAAGCGCGCCAGTTTAGAGACGTAAACCAATGTTGTGTAGTGGATCCAGGAGTTTCAGATATGACCCATAAACTACGCAGACCCATACATGACCTATACGTAGTGTATTGGCTTTACTGACCCGTAAACTACGGCTCCGCAATGTAATCTAGAGCGTATAACAAATCGGCACGTATTTAAAAGTCATGTCCTGTCAGACACTCAGTATTTTCGTGTAAGTCCTCTTAGCATGTCTAATAACTGAGGTGCTATCTTTATGTGGGCGTTTTTGGACCTTAGGAGCTTGTGTTCGTTTTTGGCTTTTAGTAAGCTTTCGTTTAGCTGGGATCGGTTTGGTTTGGTTTGTAGGGTTTAACGTCCCAAAGCGACTTAGGCTATGAGAGACGCCGTAGTGGAGGACTCCGGAAATTTTGACCACCTGGGGTTCTTTAACGTGCACTGACATCGCACAGCACACGGGCGCCTTGCTTTTCGCCTCCATCGAAAAGCTGCCGCCGAGGCCGGGATTCGATCCCGCGTCCTTTAGCTGGGATCGGTATGCAAACCTCGTTGAAGGAAGAACTGAGCTGCCTTTCATTTCTGTGGAGACAATTCAACCCATTTTTGTCTGCACAGGTGCTTACTTTCATCATCATCATCATTATCAGCCTGACTATACACACTGCAGGGCGAAGGCCTCTCCCATATTTCTCTACTTAACCCGGTTCTGTGCTAGCTGCATCCACTTGACCCCTTCCTTGACTTGACTTGACTTCCCTTGGAATCCAGTTTATTACCCTAAGCGACCATCGGTTATCCTCTCTTTGCACTACATGTCCTGCCCATGTCCATTTCTTCTTCCTAATTTCTACTAGAATGTCGAAAACTTGAGTTATTTTTCTGACCCACTCTGCACGTTTCCTCTCTCTTAATGTTACCCCGACCATTTTTCGTTCCATAGCCCTCTGGATTGTTCTCAACTTAAGTAGAACTCTCTTGGTCAGCCTCCACGTTTCAGCGCCATAGGTGAGCACAGGTAATATGCAACTGTTATATACTTTCCTCTTTAGCGATACCGGTAGGCTGCTAGTCAAAATCTGCAAGTGCTTGCCAAATTCGATCCATCCCAATCTTATTCTTCTTGTTATTTCTTTTTCATGGTCCGGATCTGCGATTACTACCTGTCCTAAGTAGACATATTCTCCTACTACTTCCAGTACTTCGCTACCTAATGTAAACTGCTGTTCCTTCCCGAGGCTGTTGAACATTACCTTAGTTTTCTGCATATTGATTTTCAAGCCTACCTTTCTACTTTTCCTGTCTAGGTCATCAATCATTATTTGCAGTTCATCCCCCGAGTTGCTTAGCAAGGCAATGCAATCATCAAATCGCAGATTACTGAGGTATTCTCCATCTACCCTTATCCCTAACTGCTCCCATTCCAAGTCTCTGAATACTTCCTCTAAGCAAGCTGTGAATAGTACTGGGGAGATTGTGTCTCCTTGCCTAACACCTTTCTTTATGGGAATTTTGTTACTTTCTTTATGCAGAACTATGGTTGCTGTGCAGCCACTATATATATATCTTCTAGCACATTCACGTACGGCTCGTCTACCCCCTGATTTTGCAATGCCTGCATGACCGCCGAGGTTTCAACTGAGTCAAATGATTTTTCGTAATCAATGAATGCTATGTTTAAGGGCTGGTTATATTCCGAGCATTTTTCTATCACCTGATTGATGGCATGGATATGATCGATAGTAGAGTACCGTTTCCGAAACCCTGCTTGATTCTTTGCTTGATTGAAGTCTAAGGTTGTCCTGATTCTATTAGCGATTACCTTAGTAAATACCTTATACGTAACAGACAGTAAGCTGATTGGTCTGTAATTTTTAAGGTCCTTAGCGTCCCCTTTCTTATGAATGAGGATAATGTTTGCATTCTTCCATGGTTCCGGTACCGTCGATGATACCAGGCACTGCGTATACAGGGTGGCCAGTTTTTCTAGCCCGATATCCCGCCCCCGTCCTTCAACAAATCTGTAGTTATCTGATCTTCTCCAGCTGATTTCACCCTTTTCATAGCTTTTAATGCTTTCCTGATCCCGTCCTTCGTTACTGGTGGAACGTCTGACTGTTTTTCCCTACCGTCCATCTCATTACGGTCCTGACTACTCTAGCTATTGTAGAGATCTGTATAGAACGCCTCGGCTACTTTGACTATCTTATCCATATTCGTGATGACGCTGCCCGCCTTGTTCCTTATCGCATACATCTGGTTTTTGCCTATGCCCAATTTTTTCTTTACCGCTTTAAGGCTTCCCCCGTTCTTTAAAGCATGCTCAACTTTCTCCATGTTATACTTCCTTATATCGGCCACCTTGCGCTTATTGATTAGCTTTGATATCTCGGCCAATTTCATCCTGTCTGTTGGATTGGAAGCTTTCATACTCTAGCGTTTTTTAATCAAATCATTCGTCTCCTTATGTATGGTTAATTCTATCTGTCGTTCGCACGTCAATATGTAGGAGGATGTGCATGCAATCTTCAAATAATTAGCGACTACTGAATACATAATGGATTGAAGGAATATTATACACTATTCAGGAACTTATCTCTGAAATAAATCTTAAGGAAAAGTTGAGACCAAGCTTCTACTTTCAATGAATAGAAAGTAATTCAGGCAGTTTAACATCCTCCCACGGATCCATACATGTGCTAGATCGCGCAGAATCTCAACCCTCCAAGTTGTCATACGTCTTCTAAGACGTCAAGAATATAAATGTACGAATGCGTATGTAGTAATGCGTCTCGGACAGTATTTTCAAGCCTAACAAGATTCTCTGTTGTTCAGCATGCATTTTTAAATTCGCATTGTTGAATGTCGAGTTTACGTGATTCTAGACTGCAGGTTAACCTAATGTTCAGAGCACTTTCACAAGATTTGGTCTGGATGTTCGTAAAGACGTTGGGCCTATATCAACTCGAAGAAGTTTTCAACTTTTCGGGTTTAAGGAATGGATATATAGCAGCTCTTTTCCATTACTCGGCTATCTGTCCTAGCATGCATATTTTGTTAGTTTAAAAAAAGCTCTACAGCGAAATCGGGATGAATGACAAACATTTCTCAGTGTATTCTGTGAGACGATAGAGCAGTTTGGCTGCCAGCAGACGGCACCTCCATTGATTTCTTGCAAATTTGTTTTGGCTGTTCTAGGATTTGTTTCGGCCGCTAATTTTTGGAGGTTAAGTGTTTCGGCGAATTTTGTGTATATCAAAAATGATAGCGTGTAGTCGGAATAACTAGAGACTAGCAAAATGCTTCTCCTAATATGTTTCCCTGTTCAAATAGAGTTTTTTGAAAGCAGGCGCCCTTAAAAGACGAACTGTGCACGGTGACAAGCTATCATTTATTTTGCGCACATGCTACCACATATTATCAGGTGGTTTTTAAACATTACAGTTTTTCTATGTGTTATTCTCGGGGCGGAACAGCGGCACTGAAGATGATGTATGGTTCTCCACATATTCAGAGCATGAGAAGAAGCAATTATTGAAGGTTGAAAGTGCAGCTGAGTGCATTCTTCTCTTCAGCTTATGATTTCTCGGCTGAAAGACTGCACATTTATGCGGTCTCACCAGTGGCACAAATGTGTATTATATACATAATGTACAGTAAATGCATGCAGTCTCAGTTTGCAATATAAAAAAGTATAACCGTTTGGCCATAGGAACGAGTTCAAGCACTAAAAAAGTCAACTGGTGGTTTAAGTTTGGTTAAACCTGCAGGGAAACGAAAGGTTCAGGTACATGGCTGCGCTCATTGCCAAGCTCAAATTATACAAATTGTGCGTTTCTCCAAACGTAAAGATAATCTTCATCAGTCTCTACGGCACGCCGCCTTTTTAGAACCTCATTCTGAAGTGCCTTCTTCGCATTCCGACAAGCAACTGCAGCAGTGTTTTCGTCCTCATCCATCTAGTGCAATGTTGTAACCCAGGCAGCAACCCAGGGGCTCCTATTTATAGAGGGATCGCACCTCCAGTGCCCTATACTTCTTTGTCACACTGACGTCACCTCACGTGACCTTGACCTCGAAAGTTGTCACGGGCCAATTGATGGCCAACGTGATTATGCCCCAAAGTCACATGGCGACCACTATCACATGACCTTGACAGTTGTCACAGGCTGTCTGGCTGCATACGTGACAATCCCCCAAAGTCACATGGCGACCATCAGGCTAAACACAGAAGTTTGATCTATAAACCGCCGTATTTAAAACAGGCCTTCATTCGAACTTCTACTCCAAGCGGCCCTCGAGGCTCGTTTTTCGTTTCAGAAAGAACCTCCGTTTCAATCGCTCCTCCAGCGGCGGAGCAAAGTTGAGTTTTCTCGAGAATCTCGAACGACGCTACCTTGGCCGCTCCTCGACCGCCACTCCACTTGTAAACATGGCGGATGTCGCATCGCTGGCTCGCTGTGTGGACTCGTTCTACCGGTATACCAAACTTTTCACGAACGTGGCCACGACTAGGATGCACCGAATCTTTCTCGAAAGCATCGACTGACAGTGACCGCGACTCGCGCCTTGTGGCACGTTATCGTTTTAAGGATGTGGCCGGGGCTAGCTTCCTTCCGTCCCTTCCGCTCACACTGAGCATGGATAACCGTGACCAGCCGACGACAGCAGTGCTCTAGTTGATCATCGCATTACAGTTCTGTGGCATGGGCACATTTCAAATCGTCAAAGGATAAGTTAACTTTTCGCAGCCTATCGAGGGCTAAATTGTGGCGAGATATCCCCGTTATTGGTGGTGAACTTGCTCGCGGCCGGACTCGAGCGGCGGCGGCGCACTCCTCCTGCGGCTCGCCCTTCGCAGTGGCTTCAGCAGATGGCGGCGAAGTTGTCGGGGAAAAGGGTGTTGCATGCAGTAACCTGGGGGCCACCGGAGGCGTGCTAGGACTATGCGGACATCTGTGCTGCACCTTGCGCATCGATGGCTCCCCGTCGCCTGAGGGTACGTAATACGTCTTCGGACGCGCGGCGCTGTCGAGGGGGCGCTTTTGGTAAGCTCGCACCTACGGAGGGATATTCGGTGTCGACGAAGGGCATGTCTTTTCAGGCACTTTTTCAATTAGGGCTCCCATTTGGAAAAAGAAGACGGAGAGAATGATTCTGGTCTTCAGACCAGAGCCATGCTCGTGGGAGTTGGCGGCTGTTCTTTTTTTTCCCCTGCAATGTATTTGATCTCTCTCAAAGCCTGGCGATAAAGACGTGTGAAGCGGCAAAGGGCGAGCGTACAGACCTCACATCAAAAAACTAAACCGAGGTATCACATCATTTCTCGAAGCATACCTCTGCGTAAACTGCGTCACCAGAAGCGACAGTTGCCGAATGCAAAAGCATTTTTGGCCATTTTTTACAGCGACCTTTTCATTCAGCCCACAAGCCAAGTTCCATTGTGCTGTTAACGTCGAGATTGCTTGCGAAAGTTTTTCGAAGATTCGACGTGAAAACCTGAGCGTGTTGGACACTTCAGCACGCAGTTTTCGGCCCTAAAGTTTGCCTTAATCTCGCTCCCATATGCCATTTTCGCTGCATCGAGCGGAGGAGGTATTCTTAGGAGACCTTGTCGCAGGAAACGCCGAGGAGCGTTCATGAATGGAGGGGCGTTCATGAGGTGGAGTGTCGAGTCGAGGCGCGTTTGTGAATACGGGCGTAAGTCTCGATCAAGGTGAAATGCACACTGTAAAAACAAAAACACCTTTTTGGGCATTTGTCTGATTCAAAACACCCTTACACCCTGAGTCTAGGGTGTTCGTGCCATTGGAAATCACCTCTTGCATACCAAAGGGGTGCTTTGGTTGGAGAATATGCCTTAGGGTGTTACGGGCAAGCAATATCACCTAACATGCTGGGGTATATGGTGCGTAAGTTCGTAGCTTTTTATACACAAGCGGGGCTGCTAATATAACCCAACACCTAAATAAAGCACCAAAAGTAACGCTAAAATTAAAATTACACACGAGTGCTTTCTAAAAATGAATCAGAAACTGAAACAAAATTTCACCGCCAGGAGGCCGCCGGTAGCTACAACGCTCTTTTCAAATTTCTTAATATGGCCGTTAGCATTGTGGGGTGCGTTTCGACCACGTTTCGGCGAATGCTGAATGTGATTCTTCAATTGTTTACCCTCGTGAAATGTGTTGCATTTCACATGCATATGTGTTACAGAAGTGTGTACGCTTGTGAAGTGCCTTCTACATGTGGTGTATAACGCAAACGGGCATTTATCGTGTCGGCAAGTGTCCGGGCTTCTTTTTGCTTTGCTCAGGTGGAACGACGGCTGCACCGTGTTATGTTTGAAATGTTCGAAAGAAGAAGGCATGGACGATTTTTTCTTCTGCCTGACTAAGAGGTATATGCGCCACATTGCACTCGTGCTGAAATCGCACTGGTTGGTTCGGTGCCGGTGATACGAAGGCGGACAGCGTACTGCGCGGCTGACGCAATCGCCTGTAAAGGTGAGCATATTCTCACGCATATTGCGCTTTGTGGGAACAGTGCCCTACCGGTTTGCTGCATTCTGTGTCTTTTTGTGCCGGAACGCTCCAGAATGAGCTGAAATGAAAACGTGAGACACGCGCTTGTTTTCACCTGGCTGCCAAAATGACATCGCACATGTGCTAGATGTCGCGGCGAGTTACGCAGATTTCGCGCAAGAACGTCAGTCTCAACTTTCTTGAACAGAAATAATGTATGTGCTACGTTTCCTTGCATTTTGTGCGCTCAGGAGGTTCACGACACGATTTTAGTTTCTTGAGAGTTTGATACTTGCGCTCAGTTCGCAACGACTCTGTTTTGTTCTACCGTTTCCGTTCGTGCGGCAAGGTAATGTTGGCGAACTACCTTAATTCTCCTAGCACTCTCGACTCCCCCTCCTCCCTTATCTCTTACACTTCGCGCTTGCTCACCTGAGACCTCCTTCATGCTTCGTCATCTTTCACTCAGAGCGCTGCGACCCCCCCCCCCTTTTTTTTTCTCTTTACACGGAGCATAGGCGCGCGCCGTCCTTCTGCTCGGGGAGCGTCCTCCCGCAGCCCTTCTGTTTACACTTTTTGTTCGAGGAGGCTATGTTCGTTCTCGGCGGCCGTTCAGCGCGGCACGACACTGCGCTCGTGCTCTCGGCATCGAAGTGCGCCGGTCGGCCGGCCTGGTTGCATAATAGTTTATTCCAAACTGCGTAAACTATATGCCGCTATCATCAGCCTATGCTACCTTCCCCGCGCCTGGATTTGCCTTTTGTGAACACAATGGGAGCATTTTTCATTTTACGGGGACCATATTTTGCGGTTGCATGGAGTGTGAAGGTGCATTTTTATTATGCTGCTTTTGTTATGGCGTTTACTTTCGCTCTCGAAGAATCATTCAGCTACGTATTTTATTTTCAGAAAGTCTTCAATTAAGGCACTTGTACACTTGCTAAGTCAGCTGATGTGGTTCAAACCATCCAGTTTTCATTATTTTTGTGGTCACATTTCAACATAACTGTTTGACCGCATTACTTGATTTTTGTAGAGTCTTTAGACTAGAATAAATGGATATTTGATACTGATGCTTCAGCATTCAAGTAGAAGTCGACAGCTTGAATTCTGTGGCCAGAAATTGTACCGGATGTTGCTATTACAGAGTTTGATTCTGACCAGATGTTTACTTTTTTTTTTTGCTTAAATGTACATATGAAGCGGTTATCATAGCCTTAGTCGCATATGTTTACCTGCTTTGCTCATCACAGTGCGCATATTGCAGGCAAATTTGTGACTTATTAAAAAAATTGTAATGTATGTGTTGAAATCAGTTTAGTGATTTAAAGGGCCCAGAAAACAATTTGACTTTCATATGCTAACGATGCATGTCTGTAGATTGTCTCTAAGAATTGAAGCCTACTTTTTAAAGCTGAGTGTGGACCCTTAGTTTAGAGATATATTACATAATTTATTGCCATTCAGCCGTGTGCCAAGTTGAGGGGAGGAGGATCATATTTTTTGCTTTGTTATATTTTTATATTAGACTTTCCTTAATATTGCTTGCAGTCTGGTGATGAGTGGCAAAATACTGAGGGTTTTTGCAGTTTTCGAACCTTAGTAAATATTTGTATTTGCTGTTTGCTAATGCCAGTTTTTTTTTTTCTGATATGTACAAAGGCATCAGTTGCCTTAGCTTTTGTACAATGATTTTTAATATTCAGTTACTTAAAACATTCAGTAAAATGAATTCTTTATGGCTACCATTCACACAAACTTGCAGTTCTTACATGACTTCAACATGCTGATCAAGAAGGACGGCAAAAAGGCAGTTAAAATTGGCCTTAACAAGACACTTGTCTTGGTTTTGAAGGACACCATTCGTGCAAGAAAAAAGGGCATTGACCGGGTGCTCGAAGTATGTCCTGAGGGAATACGTGAAAGGACGAAGAAGCGTAGGTATTAAGCTGTTTCCTTCTGCTTGCTGCATGTGCTATCTAGTTGACAGTTTTTCGCTAAATGCTTACATTTTGCCACTTTGCATTGCCTTATAGATATACTAAAAACATGGCTAAGCATCAGAAAGAATAATAAAACCATAACTAGCCTGTGCATTTCTTCATATGTAACAATTTTCGCATTAGCTAAATTTAAATTACCTATTGTTCTTCTCCATTGTAATGGTGCAGCCTTTTCGAATCTGTTCAACTAGTAGGAGAGAATTAGGTGATACCTAATTCAAATCTGCACAAGCTTTGCTAATTTTTACTGCAAGATGTTTGGCTTTCAGTTTGTGTGCCTCTACATGTTTCCAATTTTGTTTATTTGCTTTCCTAAATTAGACAATAAATTATCGCCTCAAAACTCGGCTGTCTCTTTTTACCTGCAAGGAGGTACACCATTGTTGTGTTGCTTATTTCTATTGTAGATGTACAGACAGTATACATTCTGCAACTCTTGGCAAACATTAGGAACCAGCCGGGAGCTCTGGATGTGATGTTTGTATCATTTGTAAGTTTTCTCTTTGTCATTTGAATATTCAGGAAGCCTACTTGAAACCGACATTATTAGCGAATTTTATTTGTTTCTAAAATGGCTTACAGTCTTACTTGCAATATGTATTAGTGATTCATAATTCAAATAGAAATACTGCACAGGTTTTCATCACAACTGTGAATTCTTTCCTGTGAAAGGATTATTTGCACTGTAAGTACAATCAAAAGCACTTGTAAGAGACCCCTGCCATCACATGCTTACCACGTCGTATTGCATACAAGAGTCACCTGATGAAGCACTGGTAATGTCAAGATTGGTGCAGTGTGCCATTTGACTAAGCACTCTGCTGCAGTGAACCAGCAGTGCTTTATAAGATGGCTCTTGCAGGCAGCTTGGTGGGGTTTAGCATTTGCTGGCAAGGGGTCTCTCAACCTGCTCGTGCATGCTAGTACCTAACATGTTCTTAATGTCTGGAATATATAAATCTGAGACTGCTTCGAAAGAAAAATTTGCCACATTGTCTTATCCTACAGGCTTCTGAAGGTGGGTAATGCAGTTTAATAGTGGTTATAAAAAAATGCTGCAATTTGCTAGCCAAGTTTGAAATGATGTAATAATTTTAGTGCTTCTGAGATTAGGTTTACCACATTGGTTAGGAGAAAATACTGCTATGCTTTAAGGGTCATGCTGTATAAATGTAATGCCTTCAACTACAGATGGTAACATTTCATGCATTAACCATGTTGCACTGTCATAGACATTCTCATTTATAGTAAACATTCTCAATAAATCCAAATTGTTATTTTTGCATTTCAAGTTAGTCAACATATTTTTAGTATTCGAACCTTTAGTATTTCAAAGTGCTCAGACTGCCTGCCGCTATAACGATTACAACTTCTTGAACAATTGAGCTTTCTGCCGCCTCTTGAGGCTCACCACTGATGTTCTGGATGTCTATGCATACGATCTGCTATGCGTGGAAAATGTTTTAACATGCCATGCTTCAGTGTTGACATTTTTGGAGTTTCTGCTGTTTAGCTGTTTGGTAATGCTCTGCTGTTGCACATGTAATTGTCACTCAACTCAAAGCTCCAGTGTACAGTTTCAATGAATAATGTGTGATGAAGTTTCAGAACTACCACCTAGAGCAGTGAGAACACTTTTTCCTTGTTACTAAACCTTAAATGTAAACACTTCAGGAAGCATTGCGATAACCTAGGGCTTGGCTGGTTCATACTTAGCAAGGAAGAAGTGCAAAAGTTCAGAAATTTATTATGTGTTATGTATTACATGCACTTTGTTTGTTTGTTTTTTTTGTAGTGCCCCATCACTAAGTATGCTCTTTCCACGTTTTTTGTTTGGTTCTGCAGTATCTACTCGGCCAGTGCAGGGTATGGTGTAGGCCTTGTGTGAAGCCTTCAATTGAGCCAGCTGTTAATATTTTAGTAGTAAACACCGTGTTCTAGTGCTGTCAACAAATCATTACAAATTTTGAAGGTAGCCTATAAGTAATTAATTTTCAGTTGCAGGATATTCAGCAGTGGGTAAAGTGAGGACCAGAACTGCACCAATCATGCTTGCTTAAGAAAGATGCACTCCCATTAATGCTAGAAAAAGGAAACTGCCTTAATTTTATATTTCAGTGCATATTGAGTTCCAAGAAAACAGTGCTTACTGGGGCACTGTTATTCAATTGCCCCATTTCTCTGCCTATTTCGAAAATGATACTGGGACCAGTGCAGCCCCAGCATCCATTCAGCACTTGTTTCATTGCATTGTGGGATAGCAGCAATGGCCCTGCATGGTTGTAAAGTAAATGTCAGTATTTTCTCCCATCATACAAGTGCAACCAGTGTCTTCGCGTCACAGCTTCGCTGAATCTCGCAGACCACCAGCGTACCCAACAGAAATGTGTGAAAAAGAATTGGTTTCGCACTGGAAGGTGGTGGTTTCAGTAATAGGGTAGTTCAATTTACAAATGCTGTTAAACCATTATGTAAAATACAAGGCAGTATTTTTGGATTTTGGCCTGCATTACCAGTTTTTTTTAATTTGTTACTATTTTTGAAACAATTTTTTCCGGTTGAAATCATTCGAATGCTGTTAGGAGTGATAGAAATCCAGCTCGTATTTTTTCCTTCTGCATACTTTAACAAGCTATTGGTTATTTACATTTTAACTATCACATTAAACATTCCAGTTCATGTGAAATGAAAAGTCTGTGGGGCAGCATGGAAGTTCTCTAACCCAGGTGCTTTTGATTAGTGTAGCCATTTTTATTCAACAAAATAGCTTGCATAATCTGAAAATACCATGCAACAGTATGCTGCATGAATAAAAATGGGTTGACCTTACGTGCTCTCATTTATGACTTGATCAAACACTTCCAGCTTTGTGCCTCCTGAATCAACCATAACAGTATACTCTGCATTGTTAATTGTGAGATAACCACCAGTGGTTTCCGATGCGACAATTTTCCCATCGGAAACCAGCACACTGCTGTACACTAAAGCACACTGCTGTACACTCCTGTGCACTAAAGGGGCGTTGGTGTATTCTAAATATAGAGTAGAAAATATTTTGAATTTTGTCAGGCGCAATGCACATTTATACAGCTGCTCTCTTATGCACTTCTTTCACATTTTTATCAAGGAACAGGAAGAAAAGCCCGCCACGCCGTGCGTCGGATATACTGGGAGCAGCATCAAAGAAGCTGAAGAGCATTTCTTCATTGAGCAGCGGAAGCCACTTCGAGTCATCGACTCTACGTAGGGTATTGTTCCAAAAATGGCTCGATTTTGGCTGCTCAATCTGTGACATGACAAGGCGTCCGATAATTCGTGCTGCTTTATAGAGCACCTTTTTTTGGGCGTATGTGTGTCGAAGTCAAGATGCACTGCACGACGCTTTATTTCATCGCACAAGGCCGAATTTTATGCAAGTGCACGCGTTGACACTGACAAAGTGTAGGATTATTATTGTGTACTCCGATTATTGTTGCATACGACTAAAATTTTTGTTCTCGTTTTTTAAGAAATGTCACCATGCTGTTGTGTGCATTGTTCGGATATGTTTTGCAAAAACATTTTATGCTTTGTTGTCTGCATTTGTTGGAACTGTTTTGCTTCTTTCATTTTTTTAGGTATTTACGTACATAACATGTATGTTTTTGCCCGTCTGCTAGGCTCTCGGTTGAGAGCGGCCGTATTGTTAAATAAATGAGGTTCCATAGCGCGCATCAATGAAGGAACAGAACACAAGTACCCCCCCCCCCATGACCCCCTCCCCCCACTAGCACCCGAGTACCAACTAGTCCGAACCCTGACCCTTCTATGCGGAATAAAATACTTCCAGTTTCCTTCTGTGTTTGAAGCTGTGACATTTTTTCGTAGCATGCTCTGTGAATTTGAGAAAACAATCATACTGGCATGGACCATTCGAGATGTCAAAATAATGGCATGCAGCATCTCTTTACATGCTCGTTTGGCATTACAGGTGGTTACCAGATATACCATTAAGCTTGATTGCAAATGTGCACATAGGAAAAGCATTAAATAACGTGTAGTGGCAAAGGTAATTCCTAATTAGGGAATGCAATATATACAGGTTATCCGCACTGATTTTTTTCAAGGGGTGTAAGGGTGCAATGCCACTGTTCCCACCCTGCAATAGGGTGTAAAGGTGCTGAAAACACCCCAGTGCATTGGCCCCATAGAAGGGTGTTATGACCAACCAAATCACATTCTTTGAGGGTGTACTGGCACACTGAAGCCACTTTTTTTCAAGGGTGCATGGGTGTTAGTTATTGACATGCGAAAACACCTAAAGAGGTGTTTTTGTTTTTACAGTGCATGTACACCCGACGACTCGAACTGCATGGCGTAGTGATGTTGTCGCTTCGAAACTCATCATGCTTTCAAAACTACAAGCACTTTTTACATATCAGTATGCCCTGCGGCAGGAGAGGTCCTCGATGGGAGTGTGTGTGTGTGAGGGGGGGGGGGGGGGGGGGGATCCGGCATGCTGCCATAAACGCAGAAAAAGTCATTAGTTACATCCCGTGTTTAAGCCAGCTTATCTCAATCAAGAATCTTTGAGCGTAGCATACGACCGCTCGGGAGAACTTGGAAAGTGCTATAGCGTCTCCAAACAAGGGAAGAGGACTTCTCTAAATGGCTAACCGACAACGATAAGAGGGGAAGCCTACTCCGGTTCCTTACGGAAAATAATTAACATGAGTTTCTATAATATGCCTTATGGCACGCTTGCGTAAATAAAAAAAAAGTCTCCAAATGATCACAGCACAGATTTAGAGAAAACAAAACATCTGACGAAATAAGCGTCCCATATTAGAGCCAGCCCGATTTTTAACGTCTAGTCGTAAATACGAATAACATGCCCATATTAGGGTATACGACTGGAAATGGAATTATCAGGCCATCAGTATCAGGACGGAGTATCAGGCCAAATGTTAAACTTTCCCGCCCGCTTTTTCCAATTATTAAACATCTATCAACACCGACATGACTTTGTTCGCTAAATTTTAAATCATCTGTTGTTCACCCTATACGTTTTGCAAGATATAATTCTCGCGTGAACGGCGTAAATTGCAAAAAGCATCGTGAAAATGTGTTGCCCATTACTATTCTGCTAATTTTAAAAACTACCGCCAGCATGCTGATTATAGATTACAAAATTGGTTATCTTCTCCCTTCTTGTTATGAAAACGAAAAAATGTAGCAACCAACATCCGAGATGTTTTTACGGTGTGACATCCAGGACCGCGAACATGAGGCGCATCGGTTCTCACTTCCTCCACGTTCTCATCAGGCCGCTGAGGGTTGGTTTAGACGCAGGAAAAAGAGCAAGACACCAGTGTACAGTGAGTGTGCTGTCAATGTGCGGTAAACAACACCAGGTGGCCGTAATTACAAGAGGACTCCGTAGCGTCCTTCGTAGCCTGAGTCATTTTTTAGATCCTAAAACCTATAAACCAGCCAAACATTCCAACCTTGCTGTAATCAAGCTTACTTCTAGGACTACTCTGTCCGGAAGTGACTACGAGGTAACTGAAAGGTGATCATAATAGAGTTGAACGTTGAGCTAGTTGGTCACACATTCCCTGCTCTGCTGCCTTCTTCCAAGAGAGAGGTGAAAGGAATCCATACGCCACCATCCGTGTTTAGACCTTAGATATTTGCCACATCCGCGACATAATTTTCACGAATGGCACTGATTCGTTCATTTCATGGCTCTAACGGCTAAATTGTTTTATAAGAATTTTGTTCACTGTAAGCTACGCTGGCGACATGCCGCTAAAATAATCGCATTCTGCTTTCTATTATTGCGCTGCTGCACTCCAGGAAGCCAGCTGACGAAAGCGCGAAACCAGGAGCAATGTTGATGCGAGCGGCGGGGTTATCGCGCCCTTAGCGGCGGGGGAGAGCGTAACTCAAGAAGCAACACTTCCGTCGTTTCCTTGCGATTGTGAAGGCCATAATAAGAGGTGCGCTCTCCCTTCTGAATAGGCCATACAACACAATGGAATATTCGCAGATGCGCCATATAAGATGGTGAATGCGCTCAAATGCTGCGGCTAATTTTTGAGCTAAACTACGGCCTATAAAGTCCTGGAGCATCAACGGACAAGAAGTGGAAGCTGTGACAGATTTTGTCTTCTAGGGCTCCAAGGTTATCCCGGAAGGAGACTGCAGCCATGAAATTAGCAGACGCCTGCTTCTGGGAAAGAGACCTATGCTTAGCCTTGAGCGCCTAGTAAAGAGACATTAGACTGCCAACTAAGATCCGTATAACTCGTGCTATGGTCTTTCCAGTTGTGATGTATGGATGCGAGAGTTGGACTGTGAAGAAGGCTGATCGCTAAAGAATTGACGCGTTTGAATTGTGGAGCTGGCGGAGACTCTTGAGAGTTCCCTGGACTGCCAGAAGATCAAATCAGTCAATATTGTCGACCATAAACCCTGACTGCTCATTGAAGGGTCAAATTCTAAAGTTAAAGCTCAGCTACTTTGGTCATCTGATGAGAAGAGAGGAGTCGCTGGAGAAAGATTTGATGTTGGGAAAGGTTGAGGGTCGCCGACGAAGGGGTAGGCAGCGAACGCGATGGTTAGATGGCATTCTCGAGGCGCTGCAGATGAAGTTATGTGATGTTAGGAAGATAGTGGCAGACCGGAAAGCGTGACGTGACATGGTCCATAGCGTTACGAAGAGTCAGACACAACTGAATGACTGAACTGAACTGACTTCCACATATCCAGATAATATTCGGCAATGGTAACTGAACGAGATTTGTGGCCTGCATTAGGCATTTAATACGATTTTTCCAACAATGAAGTGTAGCAATTTATTGATGATACGAATAAAGGGTCACCGAACTGCCGTTCCCAAGCCAAATGCGGAGTCAAATTCGGGAGCTGTACCTGGACCGTCAAGGAACCGCATGCAGCTCTCTTCGAGGCCAAGTGCAGCTCGACACTGGAGATTCTTGTCACCTCCATCGCCTTCCTTTCATAATTCATTAAACTTCCCCAGGCTTCAACCCTCTTATTTAGGCCGAATTTTAAGTTGCCTGAATAATGGTTTGGGCAGCACAATGCAGAAACACAGTGCGCCATCGTTGCATCATTGTAGCTCTCTGTTTTGTCTAAAACCTTTGTCAAGTCCCTTTTTACTGCAGCTCTTGACTAAAAAGATTACAGCTTATGGCTGTTCCAGACGCCTACCTGGCCACCACTGATATAAAAATAGCAGTTAGAACGGGCAATCGCTAATGACGTTTTGTATTAGATACTGTTCAAAGTTAGTCATTGTTTGAATTTTAGCGGATTTCAATGCCTCCAACATAGTTCTCAGAGATTATTACAGCCTCGGGTACCTAATCGTATTTGTTATTTATTTCTCTAGATAGCGGCTTTCTCGAAAAACATTTGCATTTTCTGCGGCGAAATTCGACAAAGTAGATTTTGGTTATGTTGCTTTTTCAAAGGTGAAGTTGCACTTATTTGTATTTTTTTTTTCAGAACACTTAAGGTTCAGCGAGATTTATTGTCCCTACTGCCAATTTGCTACCTTGATATTTTACGAAATCGCAAAATCAATGTTTTCCACCTTATATGATAAACAATTTCATTCGAGGAATTCTGCAGCATCTGTTTGAAATATGCTTTTTTTCAAATGTTAAAGGTGCACGTAATTGTTTTTACGAATGGTTTCGGGTTCAGCGAAATTTATTGTTCCTACTGCCATTTTGTAATTTGATATTCTAAGAAATCGGAAACGCGACGTTTTCCATCTGACATGACAGAAAATTTCCTTCGAGGAAATCTTCAGCATCTGTTGAAAATATTGTTTTTGTGGGTCACCGTTGTTTTTCGCGTATATAAAATTTGAATTCAACACAAAGGAAACGGTAATGGAACTTCGATTGTTTTTCATATCTGCACACACCCGTATACATATGAATCTTTGTCAACATAGCGGAAATAATCGATTGGCGATGCGCCTTGAGGGCTATAGATATGGTCACAGCCGCTTCTTCAGTGGCTTCTTCTAGCGTTGGTTTTACGTGCTTAAAGTAATCACGAAATAGACTTTCAAGAGAATTATTTCCATATAACCTGCGTCATCTAAGAAAACTAGAAGCCCAATTATCTGCAATGCAAGCATGCGAAAGCATTCGGCTGCCGCCAGCTTGTACGCCTTGCTGTTTACCCACAGTTACCGCGGTGTTTCTTTCTTTAACGCGGCCCTGAACGAGGAATCTGTGGCGCAAGTTGCTATTGATGGGTAACCCTCCTTCCGCGGGTCAGGTTACCATAATCCTGGTATGATTCGTCGTATAATAGAGGTTGCCGGGATCATAAACATTACCATCGGTATGAGGCAATAGCAGAAGGGAAGCAGGAACGCGCTTACAGCTTTTGACAATTTCTGCGCGTTATTCAGCAGGACGGAAACATTTGCTTCGTTTTATCATCTCCATCACCCCACATGAATTGTATGGCAAAAGCCAGTAAAACTGCTTATCTGTGGCATTTTCCCCACCCTCGTAACCAACAGCAGCTGTGGCACAGTCCAAATGCGAAAGGCAACAGAAAACGTAGAAGGAATAAAGCGTAACAAGAGCTAGCAGTTAATTTTATTGCCCACAGCGGGCGCATTGCTTTAGTTGGCCTTTCCTTAGCGGTGATGTTGAAATCTTCGCTAGTGCAGGAACGATAGGATCTCCGCACGCACAATAGTTCAAAACTCAACGGAGACCGGGTTGCCTATCGACATGCGTTCAGACAGGCGCGCTTGCAGCTGATATTTCATACAACGACAGAACTGAAAAATAGTCTCCGAGCTACCAGAAAGGCTCACACTGCTAGCGCACGACGTTGCAAACAAAGGCATTTTAAAAATCTGTTGATGGATTCTTCGAATGCCCTGAACTTTGTGCGATAACGCCCGAGTCCTTACGAGCAACGTTCAGAGATTTATCCTTTAAATTATTGCTTAGCACAGCTAACTGGAAAGAAGATTAATCGCATAAGTCGATGTCAGCGAAATAGCATCATCGTGCATGACTGCCTGAAGAACCATATGACGGTGGCGCGGGTTTATTTACAGATGTTGTAATATTATTTCGCTGAAGTTCAGGATTAAGTGCCCGAAAATGTCGCACTTCGATAGCACTGATACTCCACTCAATGACCGTTCTTGCCCTGTCATTCTTTAAAATTTTTGTATCGCTACGAGACAATACAACGAAATTCTCATCACATTAAGCACTACGACTATTATGTAATAGAAAATTGCTCTCGTAAAGTTCACTTCCTGCAAAAGCATTTGGCGATGGCTTAGCTTAGCCAAGCCAGGATATACGTAGCGAGATCTACCGTTCGGCGACATCGTTGAGCACTGGTGAACCGGGCGGCATCGGTGACAAAAGCATCACCGGAATAATTGTTCCCCGGTGCGAACATTCCCCCAAAAAATGGCCCAGGAAAACAGATCCAAGGAAAAAAAGTCCCCATTTTAGAAGCCGGAAAAAAAAATCGCCAAACGGTTGCAAACATTCCTAACGTTAAGCAAATGTCTCGCCTGGTGCCCGACGTATCAGGGGTGAATCATTTTCTGCTCAACCGGCTTTACGAATTTCACCTTACAGTTTTATAGCTTTAACGAGAACGTTATTTGTATTTCTGTCTCCTGCCATTTTTTTCACGTGCTGTAGTTTTTTTCCCTATAAGGCGCAGACTGCGGCTCCCCGCGGCGAGCTGCTATATATTGTATGGTAGCGCCTGTCGACTTGGAAGTAGCCAAACATCGAATTGATGCTAGACGTTCGTAAAAAGAAAAAAAAAAATAATGGCAGTGGAGACAGTGACTGCGCCTCGTTTCCGCTTCTTTTTTTTTTTGCGGGAAGAAAGAAGCGCACCAGCTCGGTAGGCCTGCTTGACGCTTGGGACGGTGCTTCAGCATGCCCCATGGAAAGTTAGGTGGGCGGATGAGGTTAAGAAGTTCGCAGGGGTCAAGTGGATGCAGCTAGCACAGAACCGGGTTAAGTGGAGAAATATGGGAGAGGCCTTCGCCCTACAGTGGGTATAGTCAGGCCGATGATGATGATGATAATCTATAACCACCAGAGTACAGCAACAATCCTGCAGCACCATCAGAGAAATCGACCTTTGTCACCGTAAGACCTTCGAGGGCGTTCCTGTGAAGCCTTCGGTTGAAGGCGGTTCCCGAAGTATACCAGGCGCTGAGTCGGGATACCTTTGTCAGTTAGTAATATGAACCAGCCGATTAGACCTACATTAATAAGTACTTAATGAGCTGCGAAGTTCAGGACTACACGCTGTATAAAATTAACCATATGGCATGCTGACACGGCTTTCTCGCTATGCTATTTCACAATGCCTTCTGCATTTCTTGTAAGCATGTCGGACGCCTAGAGCACCTAGAAGACCCAGTTCTCAGATAATCGCTATATTTATTCTCAAAGTAAAGAAAATGGCACTAAATGTTGCAATATTTTGCAGACATTAGTTCTGCGAGAATGCATTCTTAGGTCCCATTTTCGGCTTGGGACGTTTATTCCTATTCCGGCTTCCTCAGAAGCCTTTTCTTTCGGGACGTCTTTTCCTGTATAGAATCTGCCAGGGACGTTTACTCTGGGATCATTTTCTTCAGGGTCTTTTCCTCCGGGGTCGTTTTTACTTGCACCCGGTACCTATTCCCGTGGCTAACGCTGTAAATGGGAATCCGTTGTTTAGCAAGAGAAGTCTTATTCGTAGCGCAACACAAGCTGCTTGGAGCGTTTTGGCAGACCATTCGGGGAAAGCTATCTCCAAAGACCGCGCATGCAACACGTAGAGTCAAACTCGTTATTTACAAAGTCAGATTCAAACTTTCTCGTTGTTAATGCGCTTTCCGCCAGCCGAGTGGTGTTTTCTGTCATCCAGCGTGTCTTCGTGGCTCGTGATTCTTCTTGATGTTCCATGCCACCGCAGGGGTTCGGCATCGGCTCGACGTATATCTGTCTCGGCGCCTTGTCGTTGCGGCTTAGCGAAACATTCTCCCCGCCCTTCAGGCGTTTACGACGCAAGTTTAGCTCATCGAGCTTCATTCTATCGCTGACTTCATTCGAAGCAGCGGTTTAGGGGTCGTCTGAACCTGCGGGTCGACGCAACTGGTTGTCATGGTAACGGCGCATGCGCAGTTGTGGTTCGGCTGGTCAGCGCGAAATCCGCTTCTGCTAGTCTAGTGCAGCTTTCGCTACAATATTTGAGAGGCGTCAAAGCCACTTCAAGTCGATGGTTTTGTGGTGAGCGTGAGCATCAATCACGACTACATTGGCAAAATATATTACCATTGGAATACTTTCACCATACCTTTCGAGAGGAGCGTAGCCACACTTTCAGGCCCACTCGCTCCCCGCTTGCCACCTCATCGCCCTCTTAATTGCTCAGACGGGTACATGAAAAAATCTATTTTGAACATTAGCGGTAGAGGTATAACGTTCTGATCTCTTGCCTCCTACCTTTCGTATTTCCTTGTTTATTCTTTGCGTTTTAGCCATTCTAAAGCTCAATAAATCGCTTTAACTCCAGATTTCACGCTGTTTCAAGGAATTGGGCATGAACCCGCAGTTATAACATACCAGATTTAGCTCTAGGCAGGGGTCCCGAACCCACTGGGCCGTAGAAGTTCTGCTAATCGGGCTAGTTGGTGTTGCTTCATAACGTTGCTTTAAGTTCGTTCGTGTGCCTCGTTTCTTTCTTCGTCTGTTTTGCACTGGTAAACCACCGTTATGAACCATTGGGCCAGCTATGTACACTGAGACATTTAGCAATCTCAAGATGTTAGTTTGATATTACAGTTTCTAGAATGCTTGCTAGTAATAGAACAAAGAAAATAAGAGCTTATATTAATGTATAATGTAATGGAATTAACGTGGAACTTTCCACCTTTTTCACTGAAGCATTTTCCCACTTACAAACAACAGTTCCACCCAAAGGTAATTGGTTATTCTTCGAGCCCAAATTGTCCGTGCTGATAGATAAGTATATTCCTCTCATTATAGTAACTATGTCCAAACTTAACTCACGGCAGCACATGGCCATCCTTCGTTTACAAAATAAAATGAAGCGCCTATACAGAAAACATTACATATATGCGCTCTCTCTCCACCCTCACTGGATATTTATATAGAGTGCCTGAAACATGCTGTTGCGCTATCACCGCTGCCAAAAACAAATACTTTACTCGCGGTCACCCACTATAGCAAAGTATTCTTGAGATGTTTAGGTAAAATGTATATCCCGCAAGTAAACATGACATCATAAAACCTCGCAATGTTGATGTCCCACTAGCTGATAATGAATGTTCACCCATATCTAATAGATTTTTGCACCAGTGTTTGCAAAGAGAGACCGTTCCTCTATGCCAGTTGTTCCCGATATGGCCATTCGTGGAGCCCATCAGCCTTAGGGGTGGAGGTATTATATTCCTCAATTAAATGTTCAGTTATACTCATCTGCCGGAGTGGACAACATAAAAACGAAGATCCCTAAAAACACCACTTCAACTTCCGGCTAGATTTTGTGCCATATATTTACACTTATTATCATCTGAAGAACTGCCTATCGACGAGAAGAAAGCCAAGACCATCCCTGTCCACAAAGCGGAAACGAAAGCTCGCCTTCCAACTATGGACCTACTTCATTAACATATTCATGCTTCAAATTACTTGAACATACATCATCGCTTCTCACATTCGTGATCAATTCGAACATAACTTTTTTCTTTTCAATTGAGCGTGGTTTTAGGGGAAGCTACTTGTGTGACACCCAGTTTGATTTTATCATTGTCTTTCATTTCAACATGCATGATAAACAGCAAACAGATTGGATTGTTTAGATTCTGTAAAGCATTCGAAGGAGTTGAATATAGCCTGCCGATTATCTACCGTTCGCCTTGATTCTCTCACATTATCTTGACTGCGCGTATTTCTCTCATTACATCAACAATTCACGGTTGTCAACAGCTCCGTCTCACCACTGTGTGACTTAACCTCCAGCGCACCACTTGGAAGCGTACTTACCTTTTCTAATTTATATTAAGTACCTTTTGAGCAGCATTTCATCTAGCTTAAGTGCTTTCGCGGATAACTGTGCTGCTCACCGTAAGTTCCCTTCAGAGATCGAGCACCTGACCCTTCAAAATTATCTTCATAATATATTGATTGGTGTAAAACGTGGAACATGATTCTAATCACTACTAAATGTAAATCTATGATCTTTAGTCGCAAGCATGTCATTTGGCACTTCAACTGCTCTAACTCTTTCATATTATAGGTCATCTCGGGTAAACATCTCGGTATTTAGTTCACACGTAATCTTTCATGGACTTGTCATATGATAGCCCTCAACAGCAAAGCATCAAGAGCATCTGGTTTAATCCGCCGCAACTTTCGAAACTCTCCTAGCTCCATTCGCAGACTCACATGTCTACCGTATGTTCGCTCGTTGTTGGAAATGTTCTCCATCTACATGATCTCCCCATCAAACAAGCCTCATGAAATTGCTTAAATCAATTTAAAGCAAAATTGTCCAGCACATATTTAGCGTTTAAAGTCCCTTGGCTAGAATCTTCCATCTTAAATCCGTTATGAGAATATACAGGTACTTGAAACTCATCACTTGATTTCTTTTCTGTGTTGTTTCATAAATGTGTCTAAACTCGCCCTTCGCTCCTGGAATTACCTCCCCGCTCTTCAATGTACTTATGTAATTGGCTTCAATCGCATAGGTGGCAAAACTAAGTCATGTGATTCATATGCTTCCCCTATAACAATTAGGCTCTGGAACGACCTTTCTGAAAAATTAGCTTCTATATCTAGAGAGTTTAAAAGCACCTGTGTATGCATTAGTCACCTTAGTATTGTTCGAAATGTTTCACGGGTTTTAATTGCTCGCAGTTTCGGTTTCTGGTGTTCAGATATTTAAGTTACATCTTTTACCTCATTTTTGCACACTCGCAATTCGTTCTTAGTTTACATTTTCTGCTTTTGTGTTCTGTTTCATTCTTGCCCTGTTTTTATCAACTTTGTGTTCATTTCGTGTATTTCCTGAGCCGCGCGTACGTTTAATCGTTATAGTGGTGTGCTATGTTTGTGTATTCAATTTTTTTTCATGCCCCTTTCACCCAGTGGTCTTCGTAGCCTCTGAGGCACAAATAGGAAAGCAACTGAATTCAATGCATAGTTTAAATGACGCCGACGAAGTACCAATCTTTGATGTCCTTGATGACCACTCCCATTAGTGGTATCGCTATTAATGATAAGGTTGGGCTTAGCCTAACAAAGTTTGACAGAGGAACTGTTGACAATCAACTACCCCTGAACAAAGTGAAGTGCGTTATACCCATCGGACAGTGACGACTTCACTGCAGCCGCTTTGATATTGGCTCGATTCCGCGCTTGGTAAGCTTTTTAGAAACTGGTTAGTCTAGCTTCTGATTGTTCGGTGTCTCGGCACCCTGTCTGGCACGGCTGAGGTCTCTGTGTCTTTAACGAGAATAGCTTCCTCTACGCCACGCCACCTCTTTATCACGCTGCCTGGAGGATTACCCCGACACTACGCTCGCGATCTCGGCCGCATTCGCCCAACTTGTGTAATGACTGCATATTTATTAGATTAAATGAAGGAGTGGTGCTATTGAAACTTAATGGAGACGACTATGTTTGCTGCAAAGCGCGAGAGTGGGTTGAAGTTTAATACAAGGCGTGACAGGCTGTTGTGATAGCACAGTGCCAGAAGAAAACTGCGTCCCACGAAAATCTTGGCCTTCTAGGATGCGGTTTCCTACTGAGACATCCTCAACAGTACACTGAAGAAAGATTTTTCGCTTAACCCTCAAGGTATCAGGTACCACCCGATTTAAAATGAGGACGATATTCTTTATCTTGTAACGGCGTTGGACCTGCATAGTATATGAAGATGCAGGACGGCGGGGCGTCCGCAGATATTGGCGCATGGCCATTGAGAGAATACTTTAAAGAAGCCATTGTAAGGTATTGTAAAGTTATCAGACTTCTGAATCAAGTGCTGACTGACTAGCGCACATTGAAAAATTAGTCACTAAACGAAGTTAGCCATGTTACCTCATTCAAGTACGGCTGAAGGTTCTTATGTAAATATTGAAAGAAGGCCAGGTCAAGACGCTAAAATGGTGACGGCAAGGCAAGGTACGCCGAGTCAGTGTTTTAATCAGATGGTGAACCCAGGCGCGTGCTGGAGCTGGCGCCGCGGGACGATGACGATGGTATGCACAAAAGAAAGAAGATTTTGGTATGCACAAATGAAAGAAGATCCGTGGAAGGCTCACACAATCTTCCCGGGTGGTTGGAAGTGGTCAGCTTGGCCGCTCCTAACCAACTGATGCACCGCGGCGCACAAACGGCTTCAAGCGAGAGACATGAACAATTTCAGTTCCACGGTGGCGTCGATCGGCTGGGTGATCAACAGGTGTGACTTGGTAGTTCACAGGGGAAGTTTGGTTGATGACCTTGTACGGACCAAGATAGCGGCGCTGAAATTTATCACTAAGGCCAAGGGCGCGCAGGGGTGTTTAAAGCAGGACTTCATCACCAGGACGAAAAGAGACCGCACGATTCGTAGAATCGTAGCGACTTTTGCGGTCTTCCTGGCACGCTTCTGTGTTGAGGCGGGCAAGATGACGGCATCTGGCCACACGGAATAAGAACTGGGCTGGCACTGATGAGGAGCAGCCGGGCGTAGAGAAGAAGGAAGTGTCGAGCATTGTAGTGGGAGGACGGCCAAAAACGAGGAAAAATGGAGAGTAACCGGTAGTCCGCTGTACTGCTGTATTATAGGCGAATGTGATGAATGGTAGAATAGTGTCCCAATTTCGGTGATCCGGTGTGGTGTATATGGATATTATATCGGATAGAGTGCGACGAAATCGCTCAGTCAGACCGTTAGTCTGGGGATGGTAGCTTGAGGTTGTCCCGCGGTCACTTAGAAGCACCCGAGGAGTGCCATGACGCAGGACAATTGATTGCAAAAATAAATTAGCTACCTCTTCGGCGGAACCAGTCGGCGCAGGGGCTGTCTCAGCGTAGCGTGTAAGGTCGTCGACAGCTGTTATAATCCAATGGTTACCCCCATCGGAGAGCGATAGGGGACCATAAAAGTCGATGCCGACTACGTCGAATGGCGTGGCGGGATATGAAAGGGGCTATAGGAGGCCAGCGGGCGAAGAAGTCGGCTGCTTGCGACGTTGGCACAGATGGCAGGAAGCGACGTATTTAGCTACGGTAGAAGATAGGCGAGGCCAAAGAATCGTCTTTTCACGCGGTCATATGTTTTGTCAAATCCAAGGTGACCTGCAGTAGTGTAATCGTGAAAAGCCGCCAGTATACGTGGGCGAAGCGCACGCGGCACGACTGGGAGCCAACGAGTTCCGTCAGGGCAATACACGTAGCGGCGTAGTATGCCATCTTCGAGCTTTAAATTGTGCAGCTGTCGGCAAAGCCTAGCATTGGGTGGGTTCGAAGCGCCGATAAGGCTGTCGATGATGGGCCGGCAGTAGGCTACAGCTAATTGCTGCGAGCGGAGTGCGTGTTTGGGCTCAGAATCGTCAAAAGAAACTGTTGTACTATGCGTCGGGGGAAGAGATGGTCGCCTGTGGTCAGAGGTGGAAATGCGTTGCGAAGAAAAACAGAAGGTTATTCCGTAAGTGGACAGTGAGAAAGAGCGTCGGCGTCTTGGTGTTGGCGACCCGATTTATAAACGACGTCAAAATTGTATTCTTGTAGGCGTAGAATCCAGCGGCCAAGTCGGCCTGTCAAATTTTTCAGTGAAGACAACCAGCAAAGAGCATGGTGATCGTTCACAACTGTGAAGTGCCGACCATAGAGGTAAGGGCGAAACTTTTGAACAGCCCAGACGACGGCAAGGCATTCCTGCTCGGTAATGATGTAGTTTTTCTCAGCTGGAGTCAAGGTCCGACTGGCGAAGGCAATGACTTTCTCACGCGAAGTTGCATCGCGCTGCATAAGGACAGCGCCAAGACCGTGACCACTGGCATCAGTGTGCAGGATGGTAGGAGCGCTGTCGCTGAAGTGGTTAAGAACGGGATCTGATGTGAGGGCGTGCTTTAGGTCGGTAAAAGCAGTGTTGCACTGTTCAGTCTACACGGAAGAGCTGCGCACTTTAAGTAGTTCATGAAGTGGCGCAGCAATAGTTGCAGAATGCCTTATGAAACGCCGGAAATATGACGCCAGGCCGAGGAAACTACGCAAATCTGCAGTCCGTTGCGGTCGAGGAATGTTCAAGACCGCAATGATTTTATCAAGGTCTGGACGAAGGCCGTCATGGCTATCCAGATGTCCCAATATTTTAATTTCTTTCTGTGCAAAATGGCACTTCTTGGTGTTGAGCTGAAGGCCCGCTGAAGAAAGACACGCCAGGACTTCATTCAGGCGCGTGAGAGGGTCGTTAAAAGTTGCCGAAAAGATAACAATGTCGTCCAAGTAACATAAACAGGTTTTCTATTTATTTTAGGCCACGAAATATCGTATCAACCATTCTTTCAAATGTGGCTGGTGCGTTACACAGGCCGAAGGGCATAACATTAAACTCGTAAAGTTTATCGAGAGTAGCGAAAGCGGTTTTTTCTTTGTCGCCCTTGTGCATTGGTATTTGCCAGTAATCTGAGCGGAGGTCCAAGGTCGAGAAATATTCGGCGCCTTGGAGAGAGTCCAGGGCGTCATCTATTCGCGGCATCGGGTAGACATCTTTACGGGTAATTTTGTTGAGTGCGCGATAATCAACACAAAATTGTACCAATCCGTCTTTTTTTTTAACTAATACAACTGGGGAGTACCATGGGCTTGTTGATGGATGAATAATATCGCGACGGATCATGTCATTCACATTTTCTTCGATTACTTTTCGTTCCGAGAGAGACGCCCGATAAGGTCGTCAGCGTATCATCGAGTTACCTTCAGTAATGATGCGGCGGTGTGCAACACTAGTCCTTCCCAGTGGTGGGGAAGTTGCATCAAAAATGGCTTGATGGGCTTGAAGCAATTCAAGCAATTATTTGCATTGGTGTGGCATGAGGTCCGGACTGACTGTCTTCGATAGCATGGGAAGAGAGACGTGCGACGAATCATGTTGCTGAGGTAGTGGGGCGCTGAGCGCCATCATGGACATAGGGTGAGCATCCACTATGCATGGCAGGAAAGTTCCTTTAGTCAGCGCGAGGGATTCACGGGATGTGTTCGTGGCAGCTACTATCGCTGAGCCGCTGCGGAATCGTACAAGACTTGATGGGAAGGCGATTCCACGTGCAAGATGACGATGAGATGGTGCGATGAGCACATCACCATCAGTGATGTGTTTAGAACAACGGTAGCAGGTTTTTCGCACTGTGGAGGCAATACAGTATCAACTGCGGCAATGCGGGAATGACGTCCGTTAGAAATGTCAGATGAAAGATCACTGTGTCATATGAATGACACGGTCGCCACAAAAAATTAACGCTGAAGCGGTCGACAAAAATTACCATCCAAAAATCATCTGTTGCGCACACGGTGAAAGCACAGCAAACTGCACATGGTGGTGGACGCCGTCTGTAACAATTCGAACTGTACACTTTGCTGAAGGATGTAGAGGGACGTCATTTGCTCCATGAAGTTCAGGTCCATTATATGGTGTCGTTACTTTCCGCAAACGGTGGCACAAATCAGCGCGAATAACACAAATTGCAGCCCCTGTGTCAATCAAAGCTTCGACCGGTAATCCTTCAGCTAAAACGGAAATCATTTTGTACAGATGAGGAGGAGGACATTTGGTAAGTTCGCAAAGGGCAGTTTTACCTCCGGAAACTCCATCGCTTAGTTTTCCGAATGACGGATAGGAACAGTTACTGCTGGTCGAAGTGGAGAAACAGAGCGGCGGTATGGGGAAAGAGACCGACGTCGGCATACATGGGCGCCACTTAGTTCAGACGAGGATATATCGGCGGTGAAGAGGATCCACGAAGGGGGCTGGGAATAGGTCGTCGCTGATAATATGAGGGTACGCCACTTTCGAAGGTGTCGTAACCACGCCGCTCGTTCTGAATGCGTCGACGACAGCAGCGGGATATATGTCCACGGATTCCACAATAGTAGCATACTGGGCGAGAGGGGCGCCCAATTGCGTAATAGGGTGGCGTAGGATGAGCCATCGTCACGGCGTTGATGTGGTTATAGGGCGGAGCTTGTCGTGGGGGGGGGGGGGGGAATAAAACAAGGAAGGGATATAGCAACGTGAGCATAAGTCGGTGCTGGGCGAGGTGCAGGAGGGTCAGGTTCGACAGGGTGGGTGATAGTTGCCAACTCTTCTTTAATGATGGTGCGGAGGCTGGCGTCATTAGAAGAAGAAGAGTGATCACACCCATGTCGGTAGAAAGGGCAGAGGGCTTGGAGCTTCTCGCGGATTATCGCTCGAATCAGGGCTCGTAGATCGAGGTCAGTAGAAGGTGGCCTAGTAGAGAAGCCGGGCTGCAATCGGGAGGACTGCAGCTGTTCGAGGCGTTGACAGGTCGTAATAATGGAATCAACACTTGATGGATTCTTTGCAAGTAGGATGTTATAAGCCACAGAATTGATTCCTTTCATGACATTGTGCACGCGTTCAGGTTCCGGCATGGTGGGACTAATACGCCGACAAAGTGAAAGTATGGCCTCTATGCAAGACGCATACGACTCATCGGGACCTTGAAGCGGGAAGCGAGCTTGTTCTTCGCGATCTTAGTCCGAACTGCCGGCTCGGCGTAGTATTGGCGGAACTGCTGTTTGAAGGTGGGTCAGTTAGTGGTGTGGGGCTCGCGGTTGATAAACCAATTCCTGGCGACCTCAATAAGGTAGAAGGAAGCGTTGAGGAATTTTAAAGCATCATCCCACCGGTTGTAGGCACTGCAGCGTTCATAAGTGTCAAGCCAGTCACCCACGTCTTCGTCGCGACGACCGGCGAACAGCGCCGGGTCGCGTTGTCGTGTGGGCACAGTGGGCCCTGTGGGAAGCGGCGGTGTAGCCGAGGTAGAGGGTCCGGCTGGGTCGGGACTGCTCTCGGTTAACATAAGGATGGTGACTGTTGCAAAACGGCGACAGGAACGTAGCTCCAGTGAGAGGCAAGGCACAAGGCAGCAAGGGGATCAAATTTCACCTCCACCACTTGTGAAAGAAAGCTAGGTCGAGACGCCATAGTCGTAACGGCAAGGCAAGGTACGCCGAGTCAGCGTTTTAATCAGATGGTGAACCCAGGCACGTGCTGGAGCCGGCGCCGCGGGACGATGACGATGGTATGTACGAAAGAAAGAAGAAGATTATGGTATGTACAAATGAAAGAAGATCCGTGGGAGGCTCACAATATTTTAAATTTTGAGTTCAATGAGCTTTGATAAAATAGTTAGCATAGTGCTGTGTCTGCACCACGGAAGCTGATCTATTCGTTCTCGCGCGCGGTCTAAACCCAGCTGAGGCATTTTTACATAAATATTTTCGTTTTCTTACAATTTCGTTACAACAGAATTCACGCGGTATGCGCTGTAGCTATGCGATGATGTATTCGCGCCGTTGCCATGGTGACCATTTATGTTTATACTGTGCGTCTCCTACGCCACTCCTAGCCTTTCAAACTGCGCGTTTTTGTCTTGCCGTATAAAAGTACTGACCCGCTACTTTTCTAAGAAAAGCATTGCCATGTTGCGAGCCTCGACCGCATGCTGTCCATTACAGCAGCGTCCAATGTATCGTTCACATTTTTATTTCACATTTTATTTTTATTTTTTGTTATTTTTTAATGTTAGATACATGTATACATGGTTATCAGTATTACAGAAGGAGGTCCCGAAGTAAAAACTGTCCGGGGGACCTCCTATGACAAAATGAATAAAATTCGCGGGTAACATACTAGGCAGTTATAAGAAAAGAGTATACAGGCATGCAGAGAACAGATTATAATACTAACAAAAATAAATAATACAATGCAAACTACAAACAGTATAGAAAATTCTAAATAATCATAACAGGAAACAAAAGTGGACTAATTGCTGAAATCTGAGAATGCAATTTGCTCAAAAAATAATGAAATAATGTGAACACAGAAACCATTTCCCAGCGCTTTTCTGTTGACAAGTAATAAACACGTGCACGAACTGTGAATTCTTTACCGGTTGGCAGAGACCCTTTGCTCGTGGACCCATTCTCTAGAAGGCATTGCGGAATAACGCTTTTGTGACGAATTTGAGCTACCGCTCTAAAAATGGACTGTGGCCCGATGGAATGCCCAACCCTCTTCTCGCTCGCTTTTTATTACAGATGCCACACACCTAAACATGTCAACTTTAGAGAGTCGCTAGACTCTGTCGCTGAGCGGCTTCCTGGAAACTAAGATGCTTTCATTGTTGAAATCTGTAGTAACAAGCAGATTGTATGTAACTACACACTCTTAAAAAAAGGTTGGAGAATTCACTAAGTAACTACTAACCATTTTCTTGTCATCATCTTAGTAACTCGAGGTAGTAAAAATGCAGCTAGTGAAATCTTAGTAGTAGGTCAGTGAACACCTACTACTAAGGTGCATTATAATTTGCCATTGAAAGGTAGTATATTATGCTACCGTCTAGGTAGTACACAATTCCACCTCACCTAGAGATTCGTACTACGTAGGTCATAGTGCTTATTACAACATGTACCTAGTACTTACTATAGGTTGCCATTGAAAAGGTAGTATCATGTGCAACCTTTTCTTTTAGTGTAAAATACTACATGGCTTAGAGGTTCTCACTACATAGGTCCTAGTGCTTACTGCAGCAGAAACCTAGTATCCCTTGCTACCTGTATGAGACTAGTATATGCGTTGATAGCTAAATTATTTGTGAAATATTAGATATTATGATGATGTTTTGGTAATTTGAATTAATCGTATTATTTGCAATTTGTGGTCAACTGTCATCGGCTTCAAGTTCGATGCAAGTGTGAGCTGATGTGCAAACAAGATGGAAACTAATTTTACCTTCTTCGCACAAGTCTTCAAGCAATGATGACGTCAAAATTTCCGGGCAGCACATACTTACTTTATTTGTAATTCAAGCCAATGTGGCTATGCCCTTTTCAATAGCAGAAATCACCCTGAGAGCTAATGAGCATAGTGGCGATGAGCTTCTTAGCCTGCAGAAAGGCTCTAGCACTGCGAAAACATTTTCTTTGCCCGGTGAATACTTGATATTAAATATCCAGTAGAGCTCAATGACATGCGTGAGTCCCATGATGACATCCAAGCATTTGGCCTTGATATCTTCAAACCCAGCATATATTGCGTCGGCGTCGTCAAGGCTCATTCGAACGCGCTCCAATGTTGGGTAGATAGCCTAGACTGCAACATTCAAATTAATGAAATTAGAAAGCATAAATAATTTATAGCAATAATTAAACATACTGCCCTTCTCAGGAAATGTGGCTCTTAATTCTTTCACAACCAGCGGCAAACGTTCCACCCTTCAGTAGCAAAGTGATCTGCAAGTATTTCATAATTGAATATTTTAAAATCACTTCTTCAATGACAATAAAAGAGAGCAAGAAAGACTTAGAACTCATAAAACTCATATATAAAAGTATTTTTTTTTTTATCAAAGTGGCATTGAACACGCCTAAATTCTACAGAAGAGTTATTGCCTTTAATTCATATATGCAGGTACTTTCAGAGTATCAGACTGTACTGTTTTTACTAAACACAAAGCCGTATTCATAGAAATATAATACCACACATACAGATATAAATGTTCGGATGGATCCTTTATACAATAATTTCTTTTCGAAACGCAGCAAAATGAAACTTCTTCAAAAAAAAAAAAAAGATGTGCATGTAACTCCAGAAATTTCTACAGCTTTGTCGCAAACTGCAAATGATTTAGTCGAGTAAAACTATTTGTTAGGCTTGTCGGTGCCTTTCACCAAAACGAAGCTTCTTCCAAAAAAATAAATGTAAAGCCCATAGGTATAAATTTTGGGATGAATATTTTATACAGTCATTTCCAGCAAATGAAGGATTCGCACCGCTAACAAATACACACTTAGAAATAGACACACACAAGACAGGACTTCTTTTGTTGTCGTTTCGAAGAAAAAAACATTGGAGTCAGCGCCTGTCCTGTGTGTCTATTTATGAGTGTGTATTTGTTAGCGCTGTGAATCTTTCCTTTTCTGTGAAATGCTCCACCTAGCCCAGCCCAGAAATTGCTTTCAGTTGACAATCATTTCCAGTTTGCGACAAGGCTGTAGGAATTTTTCAAATTGCATGCAGGTTACAGAAACATATTTATAAAGACGCGCATTGCTCGAGCAGATGCACTAGGATCCAATAATTGTATGCGAAACGAAGCACAAAAACTCAGCTCATATGTTCTTGGAGTAAGATCGTGACCAAGTTGCATGTTATCGACAAATAGCAAAAATGTCAGCAAAGATTTGAATTTACTACAAACCTAGAGCTGTCTACAAAATATTCTAGGACTGCGGGTGCCGAAATATAACAAAAATGTTCACAAGGTTTGCGTTTACTACAAACCTACAAATTACTGCCAAAACACGATAGAACTGCAATGCAATTACGTGCGAAAAAACATGCTTTAGTTAGACTTGTTCAAACTTTATTTCAAAACAAATATATTACACATTGCTTTCTTCGCACGAAGCATAATTTATAGGCTGTATATCTCTGTCTCACGAACATTTTCGATCCTCATTCTTCTTGAAAACCTCAGTGCAGATAGAGTTCAGTGATGACCGAAAGTGCTCGTGTGACAGAGGTATTAGGTTTGTTTTCCTTTCGATCCTCATTCTTCTTGAAAACCTCAGTGCAGATAGAGTTCAGTGATGACCGAAAGTGCTCGTGTGACAGAGGTATTAGGTTCGTGTTACGTTCGGCGGCATTTATGCTCAGTAAAACTAGAGCATTTTCACAGGACAAAGAAAGGCGACAACAGGACATGTGCTACTGTCCTCTCAGAACTTGCCGTTCTCGTTGAGCATAATGTCTGTAGCAAATGGCTCTACAGCTTAGTATGTTCAATTTCACTTAAAAAGAGTTGAAATTTCTACGGCGTTTACTTTTTGTCGTGATCAGGAAGCACGCGGCAACAATTTACCAACAATGGCGATAAATAATTACTTTTGCAATGCACGAGTATTTGCATTCAAAGCAATGAAGATGAAAACGGGGCAACTTACCTCGATGCGCACGTTTTCTACACCATCCCTAAAATTGGCATTCAGCAAAGTATTTTTCTTCTGGCCGATGCTGCCCACCGACTTGAATAACTCTCTTCCGATCTTTCCAAATAAGTAGACACGGGCGCCGAACACAGCGTCTGCCTTTCCTCCGATATTGTTCGGCGTCACTTTTGCCGCCAAAATCAGTATCTGTGGCAGACGGTGAACACCTCGAAGCAGAACGAGTGAAAATAAGCCAGACTGTTGGTGCTGGCCCCAGTATGCGCAGCAAACGAGCGGCGGCGCTGCTGTAAGAAACTATGAGATCGTGGAGTCGATGTCTGCTCACTGGTGCAAGAGCAACGTTCAGGTGGTGCTTGATGTGGGGACTTTCTGACGGCACTCATTAACGTAAAAGGGGGGCAAGAACACGCAGACATGTACAACATATGAGACTCGACTACCACCATTCGACCAGACATGTACGAAAATATGAGACTACCACCATTCCACCAGCACAGCGACGGTGCTCCCGTCCACAGCGCACGGTTTCGCACAGGGGAAAGCATGCGTAAAGTGAAGGCAGAGGATGCCCGAGTATTAGCCATCGCCATGGTCATCGCCCCATTGTTCTCTTTATGCCCGCGCGTGCAACCGTTTCATATTTCGGCATTCGCCATACCTCGACCACCAGTACCGGCGTGTTTAGATGCCAGGATCAAATTTCGACGCTACAGCCTCTGCCAGCCGTCGAGCCACAGCGCATTCCTCCCGGCGCAATTTTATGTTTTTCTTGCATACAAGGTGTTGATGCTTGAACCATATGTAAAGAAAATGAAATAAAAATTGAATGCAGGCACTGGGCATGCGAGGTGGAAAAGTATTGACTTCGTGTCGTTGTGCATTTCTGTTGCACTGGTGGAAAGCACAATGTTAAGATGAAATCAATAGCAGTGGATGCAAAAACCTTGTAGTATGCAAGGAAGACGAATAACTTTATTTCATGTCCGGCAGGGTTTAGCGCGACCGGGCCTAGGACTCCCACGTGGGAACGTCGAGATCGTGTCTCTTCGTCGCCATGAGGGCCTGCTGGACGGCCCAGAGTTCAACGTGAATACAAATTATTTTCAATTTTCTTCAAGCATGTCTTGCTTCTAAAGTGACGCCATCCGCACTTGAATGTTTGTCCGAAACTGACTGCAGGTCGTTGTCACAAAGCGTCACAGTTCACTATTGCAGGCTTTTCCTGGAAGATTTCTTAACTGTTGCTCTGACTTTTCCTCACCACATTACGCTGTCAGGAGCTCTCATGGGGCACACAAACTCACATTTTGTAATGTTTTCTTTTTCTAGCTTCAACTGTGCACAAAAACAGACTAACGCCATCATATAATCGAAAATAAGGCATCTCGTTAATTCCGGAATAACCTTTAATGTATGACTGGCATGTCAACTTTCAAGAACAGCCAAAGCATGTATTTCTGAAAATATTGGTACAGTTAAGCTAGCAAGATACTATGGTAAAGTTGCCCAGGGATTGTAGCATTTAACTTGTTTAAACTACTAGCAGAAGCTGACTGGTTAGTAATGGGAGCCGTTACTACCTGAGAAAGTTGCGAGTTAGTTCAAGGGTAGTAAAAAGGTAATAAAACCTACTCGCAGTTAGTAACTGCTGCAATAACTAACTTCTTAGTAACCTTTTTCTAAGATTGTAGGCCCATCTTGTTAACATTGTATTCGTGTAAAATGTTGAAATACATGATTATTCAACGCTTATTAACATTTCCGCATTCTAAAAAGATATATTCTAATTTCCAGCACTCATTTAGACAAAGTTTTAGCAACGTAGCACAATTAATCGAATTTCCTCATGATCTTCTCTGCATCCGTTATTTAGGATCCCAGGAGTAAGCATTAAAAATTTTAAGGCTTTTGACACTAATGTCTTATATGCTAATCTCTTATGCAAACTTTAGGCCATTTTAAACACTTCGCACTCGTTTGGTCGGATTGTTGCTGTTTTTGTTTTTCAACAGGTCATTGTTTCCTACCTATAATTCAACCAACTCTTATCTTGTCTCTGTATCATCGGGCTTGTCAAAGTTATATAGGCGCTTCAGGTTACGGGCGCATATATACACGCGAGTAAGAACACGAGAAAAATGCAAAACAGCAAACCGTCAAATAAGGGGGGGGAAAAAGAAATTAATTGTGCAGGCGTAAAGGCCACAAATCCTAAGCCGAGCAGAAGTGGAAACCGATGCTCTCTATCAAATACCATACAAAGTTGGGGGCACTCCATTCGAAGGTTCCTTATAACCAGCCGTTGGTGCGATCTGTTATCAATCTACAAATAGTTCATTCTTTTATTTACAATATTAAAAAATAGTACTACGGCAGAACTGCGCGTAAAAAAAAACTTCTTTACTTACGCCCGCGTAACTTCCACTGCCCATCTGAACTGATCTCAGCATAAATAATTAGCGAGTATTTCGCTAGTAGCGCATTCCGCGAGTGACAGTAAACTGTTTCTTCGTTGGGGGGACTTCCTAAATAGTTAGCATAACTCACTTTACTGCTGTAGAGCTGCACTCAGAGTAGAGCTTCTGTCAGCACACTCCAGCGATGCACACTATAGACTGACTCCTCTTAGTATACAAATACTCTTTGCGCTGTGCCAGAAGTTGCTGGAACGCCGCCTTCAGATTGACTCATGAGGCTGCCAGTGAGACCTATTGTTAAAGAAGTGTTGTGTACCCACGTACAATGCGCTGTGGGTTTGTTCATTTGTTTTTGAATTGCTATCATAAGGCGCACGGGTACGGCTGAGGTTTGAGCCCATCGCTCTTAAGTGTGACGCACCGTCGTACGTGTGACAATATATGTGTATCTGACTTGCACATTGCTTAAATTTAGTATGATAATTGTGCAAACGTTATTTCGGGACACTTGCTAGAGGAAATATTCGCGTGTAGCAAACGGAGGCGTAAATGTGGCGTTATTTTGAAAACTAAAACACCTGCCATGTCCACGTGCGCCAAAGAAAGTATGTTTAGAAGTTCGCAAGATGTGCAACTTCTAGTGCAGCCGCTTAACGTTTTCTGTGGCACCTTTGAATAAATTTACAAATTGCAATTGCACAAGTAGCAAGCATTTAAGAGGAATAAATTTTTCTTATTGAAGAAATTTTGCATATAAATATGATATATATTTTAGAACACCAATATCTCAACCAAGCACATTTCTACACGCCCGCTTGTACATACAGCAGAATATGCCACAAACACTTTTCCATGCAGCCTATTCAGATAATAAAAGCTTTCACACCCAAACATAGTTTTACGGAATTTCGATGTCAAAGCTTCAAACTAACCGATGTAGTCCCTAAATCAAGGCTTTTTTCACGCCGAATGCAGAACGTCAGCCTTAAAACTCTGGTCCATTCCCCTCAAAACATAAATGCCCAAACCCATGGCATAACCAGTGTAGGGTAGAAATTATCCTCATAGTGGTAGGATTCTTTATTACTTCGCATTGCGGCATGCAGGCCTCTTTTCCGCTATAAAGGAATCCTTGGCGCTTCCAGAAAAGCAGTGTCCTAATATTAGAAGCTTCGGGGTGCAACCAAGCCACCGCAAAAAAAGCAGTCATTCTGGCTGGCACTACACACTCGGTTGCCTTGCCAAACACGAAATATTTTTCTTTAGCCGCGATGAAAAAAAGCTTGCCGTCAGCATGGATAACGTGGCAAGCGGTTGTTATTTACTCTGCTGAATTTAAGGTGACAGCGCTGAAAGGTCAAGTTCGGTTCGAAGGAAATGAATGGGTAAAAAAGAAATTTCGTAACTGTCCCCACAGTAATGACGTCACAGGTCCATACGTCATTCGACCAGCATCGCAAAGTTCCTGCTAAGAAATACACCCCTGCGTAAGAAACAAATAATAAAAAAGGGGAGGGGGAGACAGCACGATTGTTAGAAACGGAAGCGAAGCGCCGTAAGTTTGTGGAGGAAGCCGAGCTTGAACGTCGATAGGCTGCGAGAAACTAAACGGCACTTGAAGCCACAGATGCCGAACTGAAATGTCAATGTCGCTTAGTAACAGGCAAAGAAGAGGGTGTTATCAAAGTAGCATTGTTGTAGCAACAAAATGAGGCAAGGAGTGTGCACAGCGAAGCTCGAACGTCCTCTTAATTTTTTTTATTAGTGCACAATAAACTAAAAGAAACAACAAATTTCTAATGCGATTTCATGGCTTTACGACTGCTTGCTTTCATCTAGGTTTTGCGTTTTTTTTTTACTTTAAGGCAACTACAGTGTGCCTTGCCTTGAAAGAGTAATCGACATCACCTGTTTTTAGGTTTTCATGGAAATTAACTGTTTAAAGCGGCTTCGGCTATCAGACATTCACGAAGTGAGGAAGTGGGCTGAAGGCAGGTTACACGTACTCGCCAGGATGACCATAAGTCAGGTGTAAGTCACGGCCCAAGTCATAACATATGGCGGAATGTGCTGCCGAGCAATGCACACGGCCCAAATTATGTCCAAGTAAGCTGCTTTATCCGATAAGAAGTCTTCCTGAGGGCACCACTGGTTGTTGTTGAGGTCCTTTTCTGGAAGTCTGGGCAATACGTCTGCGAGATGTATTCGCCTGGCCATGTGATCAAATTTATGGGACAAGCTTCAACTTATACGTCTGTGCATTATTGCCATGTGCACCGTCAAAGAGCAAAGAAAAGCAAGAGCACTTATAATACATGAGAGTGATTAGCATAGTATATGGTTGCACATGAGGAAAGTGAGCATGCTGTAAAGAATGGGGGAAGCCTTAAAGCGGTAAAGAAGAAATTTGGCATAGGCAAAAACGAGATGTATGCGATAAGGGACAAGACGGGCAACGTCATCACGAATATGGACAAGACAGTCAAAGTAGCCGAGGAGTTCGATACAGATCTCTACAGTAGCCAAAGTAGTCAGGACAGTATTGAGAATGGCGGTAGGGAAAAACAGACGTTCCACCGGTGACGAAGGACGAGGTCAAGAAAGCATTAGAAACTAAGAAAAGGAGGAAATCAGCTGGAAAGGATCAGATAACTACAGATTTGTTGAAGAACGTGAGGGATATCGTGCAAGAAAAACTGACCACCTTGGATACGCAGTGCCTGGTGTCATCGACGGTACCGGAACCACGAAAGAATGCAAACATTATCCTGATTCATAAGAAAGGGGACTCTAAGGATCTTAAAAATTACAGACCAATCAGCTTACTGTCTGTTACGTATAAGATAATTACTAAGGTAATCGCTAATAGAATCAGGACAGCCTTACAGTGCAATCAAGCAAAGGATCAAGCAGGTTTTCGGAAATGGTACTCTAACATCGATCACCATCAATCAGATGATAGAAAAATGCTCGGAATATAACCAGCCCTTAAACATAGCATTCATTGATTACGAAAAAGCATTTGACTCAGTTGAAACCTCGGCGGTAATGCAGGCATTGCGAAATCAGGGGGTAGACGAGCGGTACGTGAAAGTGCTGGAAGATACATATAGTGGCTGCACAGCAACCATAGTTCTGCATAAAGAACGTAACAAAATTCCCGTAAAGAAAAGTGTTAGGCAAGGAGACGCAATCTCCCCAGTACTATGCACAGCTTGCTTAGAGGAAGTATTCAGAGACTTTGAATGGGAGCAGTTAGGGATAAGGGTAGATGGAGAATACCTCTGAAATCTGCGATTTGCTGATGACATTGCCTTGCTAAGCAACTCGGGGGATGAACTGCAAATAATGATTGATGACCTAGACAGAAAAAGTAGAAAGGTAGGCTTGAAAATCAATACGCAGAAGACTAATTTAATGTTCAACAGCCTCGGGAAGAAACAGCAGTTTACATTAGGTAGCGAAGTACTGGAAGTAGTAGGCGAATATGTCTACTTAGGACAGGTAGTAATCGCAGATCCGGACCATGAACAGGAAATAACAAGAAGAATAAGATTGGGATGGAGCGCATTTGGCAAGCACTCGCAGATTATGACTAGGAGCATACCGGTATCGCTCAAGAGGAAAGTATACAACAGTTGCGTCTTACCTGTACACACCTACGGGGCTGAAACGTGGAGGCTAACCAAGAGAGTTCTACTTAAGTTGAGGACAACCCAGAGGGCTATGGAACGAAAAGTGGTAGGGGTCAAGAGAGTTGTACTTAAGTTGAGGACAACCCAGAGGGCTATGGAACGAAAAGTGGTAGGGGTAACATTAAGAGATAGGAAGCGTGCAGAGTGGGTCAGAGAAATAACTAAAGTTACTGATTTAAGAAGAAGAAATGGACATGGGCAGGACATGTAGTGCGAAGAGAGGATAACCGGTGGTCGCTTAATGTAACAAACTGGATTCCAAGGGAAGGAAGGCGCAGCAGGGGGCGGCAGAAGGTTAGGCGAGCGGATGAGATTAAGAAGTTCGCAGGACTGAAGTGGATGCAGCTAGCACAGAACCGGGTTAAGTGAAGAAATATGTTAGAGGCCTTCGCCCGGCAGTGGGTATAGTCAGGCTGATGATGATGATGAGGAGGAGGAGGAGGAAATTTTGCCCGTTGTTTAAAGTCTGGAAGTGGAACGGCCACTGAAACGAAAGAGCGAACGGTTGCAAGCATTGAAACGTTGGTTATTTGTTTGTTTGTTTTGTGGGGTTTAACGTCCCAAAGCGACTCAGTCTATAAGAGACGCCGTAGGGGAGGACTCCAGAAATTTCGACCACCTGAGGTTCTTTAACGTGCACTGGCATCGCAGAGCACACGGGCGCCTTACTTTTCGCCTGCACCGAAAAGCGGCCACAGAGGCCGGGATTCGACCCCGCATCCTTGGAAATAGTAGTAGAGCGCCGTAACTACTGCGCCACCCCGGCGGGGTGAGACGTTGGTTACGAATTTCTGAAATCGACGCATTTGACAATGCGTGTGATCGCGTGTGAAAAGTTGCAGCTGAACTTAAAACATTTGTTCAATGAAACAAGCGCCTGTGCCCAGAAGTGTTTGCAAGAGCAGTTGTCGAGTCTACTAAGCCGCTGCTTCAAAAAGGCGAAGAGCCCACTCATACTGGCGAACGTAGCAATAAAGGCGAGACAAGAACACAACAAGCGCTATCAACTGGGTTTATTGAAGGACGGCAAGGGAAATATATACAGAAAAACAAAGCCATGAAGCGTGTTGTGTTGTGTTGGTTTTTATGGAGCATGAGAAACTAAGGCAATCATGCGCCGAGAGCAAGGTTAATATATGTTTTGGTTGCGAAAGAGGAAATGGATATGTTAAATATCTGTAGTTTGTTTAAAATGCTTCCTTCTTGCAGGAAACTAAAAGCAAATACTAGGTGAACATGTGATCTTTCCCCGAAAAGTAAGGTGGAATAGAACGGGATAATATGATTGTAAAATATAGTAAAATGTTTTCTCCGTGCTGCCTCAAGTATTGAGCATGTCCTTAGAATGTGGTTTACAGTGAGAATCTCACCGCATTTGTCACAGGTCGGTTTGTTACGATTCCTCAGTAGAAACTTAAGTGTAATATCCGTATGTTCATTACAAACACGACGTACTATCACTTCCATGAAACGTTTGTTGATGCGTGTTCGATTTACATTCTCCTAGTGCGGGTTTTAAGAGGCTCAACTTTTTTTTTCTTGGTTGTCCCATATAAACTGCCATTTATCTTTCTGTTAGTGTTTTATTTGATTGCCAATCTTCACTGGATGATGAAGAAGGTCTGGACGAGTCTTCAGCTGGAGTGAAGATTGCTGGAAAACGTATCAACAACCTTAGATATGCGAATGATACCACTTTAATGGCAGAAAGTGAAATGGAACTCAAGAGACTTCAGAGAGCGAGAAGTTTGGGCTTAAACTGAACATTAAAAAGACAAAGATGATGGCGTCTTGCCCTATCAAGTCCTGCAGCATCAAGGGACAAGAAGTGGAAGCTGTGACAGATTTTCTCTTCTGCGGTTGGCCGGGTCTGGATAGGAAGGGCTGGGGCGAAGCTGCGCGGCGATATCCCAGGGCTCTCGGTCAATGCTCCTGGAATACCGTTGGCGTCGGTGCTCCGAGGCGAGAATGAGGATGACGTACCCAGCACCTCCAACCAAATGTGATGCGGCGACAAGCAAGGAGACGGCGCAGTATGGTGACAGGGTGAAGGATGATTTAAAACCTGGCCTAGCGCAAGGACTCCTCTCGCACCATCTTCTTCGTAACAATGTATGCTATTTCCTTGTCGTTTAGTGTCCCGGAAGGATTGCTGATGCATTGGTCATCCTTGCCTGTAGATGTAATGCAATTCCATTATTTCGCGTGTCCACCTCGCGTGTTCAAAAAGTGAACATCGATCGCGTGACGGCCTCGTAGAATATGTGAGCGTCATTTTGTAGTCAGTTTGTAACGAAAGCATTATTCGTGCAACTCTCACGGTGGTGTCCTACCACTTGACTTCCCATTCAGCATGTATCTACTGCTCCATTTCAAGGATAGTTAGCGATAAAAAATAAAGGCAATGACAAGTGTACCTCAATTTGTATTCCGTTAAAGGCTAGTGCAAGTTTCCAATAAAACTAGGTGTGTGTGTGTGTGGGGGGGGGGGGCAATTAAAAAAAAACAAGAAAAGTAGCGCTGCCCAGCCCGCACCACCAAAAGCACAACGGACTTAAACAATTCTAAAATAAAAGAAGGGCAAAATGAAAATTTTGATTGCAGAAAAGAAAAGGGGGAGGGATAGTGTACTTCATATCCATGGAAGTGTGAAGACAGCAATAAAGTTTGTTTTCATTTTCCTTGTACCCCCCTCCCCATCCCCCATCTTTATCCTCTCTCTCTTTTTTTTAATATTTAGGTTGCCTTCCCACTTGTTCATCTTACTATTCCTTGATAATATGCCCTTTGTGTGTTCTGGAAATGTGGACTGTGACAAATTCAGTAAAACTACAGTATTTGCATCAAATTGACTATTACTGAACGGAAGGAGAGGCGATGGTTCAGTTATACACTCAGCGTTTAATCTTTTTCCTATGGTGTCTTGTTTCCTTCTAATTGTATTGCGAGCATTTCTGAATCGTTAGTCACCACTCAGCGCTATTTTGGACAGTGTAACCACAATTTCATAAAGATGATGAAACGAGCTTTTTTTTTTCAACTTTTATGACTTAGACATTACTACTTTAAGGACCAAAAAACGAGCCTCCCTTAGGGCTTACAACACATCCGCCTTGTTGGTCCAGGGGTTGTATGGGAACAGTGGCCAGAAACGAGGTTGCTAGACCCGAGGAAAGCGAGATGATACTGACCAGGGCTTTGATGGCACTTAAAACGGCAGAACACAGGAATTTAGGTCTCGATTTTTTTTCGCCGCAGTGGAAAGATTGATCTCTAACATGTTCGGTTCCATAACGGTTTTGTTAGAAACGGTGTAGAAAATTTTTACCAAGAATTTTTCGATCAATGCATGCGCCCGTTTTTATGCAGTCCGATACCGGAAACCGTGAGCAGCGACCGCAATGACGATTTGTGGTCGACAAAAAAGACGTACCGAAAACAAATATGCCTTTCACTCGCCAGACAGTAATTATACATTTTCTGCGTAGTGTAACGTCCTTTTCAGTTTCACACTCAATGCTGTTACGACACAATAACGCACGCCATCGTCGACGAACGTTTTAGTGGGCACTGTCATTGCTTCAGTCACGAAATCGCAAACACTGTGGCGCTATCTAGTGGCAAAACCTGAAAGCATACCTCTCACGGTGCACGCAGGGATGGTTTTTATTTAAGGACGCACTGGGAGAGAGCGCAAAATATAAATTTTGGCAAGCGCTCCTAGAGAAAAAAAAGAACAATGTGCAGCTACGAAAATCAGCGATATTTTGCTGACATGCAGTCACATGGAGGGCTACACTGAAAGTACTAGGGTTTTTCCGCTAGATAGCGCCTCGGTTGTTTTTATGAGATTTTCAATTGCAAATTAAAATTGTAAAGCCTCTTTTCATTGATATTGTAGTGCTCGATCTGTACTATAGGAGGCATGATCTTTTCATCTTCACCATAATCTCATGACATATTTTGGCCAGTGTTCTGTCCCTTTAAGGAAGCAGAAAAATTCGTTGATTCGCTCTAAGGAGAAAATATTTAGCGCTCAAACTTAAGGAGCAAATGATGTACGTAAACTGACTTTGCTATTTGCATCTTTTTTTTTTTCAAGCTCAACTCATTTGGAGCGTTATGAAAGGAACTTGCACAGCAAAATACTGCATAGGTTCAACCAAATCGGAGCAGATGAATAAAAACACTCAACCCGTAGTGAGTGTTGAGCCACATTTCTCATAGGAATAAAACTCACTGTAGCCCTGTAGCCCACTTAGTGGGCTTGCGTGTGCGGTGGTGGCAGCCTGCCTGCGGCTGATGTTCCCAATTCTCTCGTGAGCCTCCTTCGGTCCGGGGACGGAATTCAAGCTTAGCAAGTTATTTATCAGAAGCTATTTTTTATTTTATGGTCGGAATAATTTGTTCAAGACGTTTATACCATTTACGATATTTAACCAATTCGAGCTTATGTCTCTTCACACCTCCTTGTGTTAGATTTTGAATTACGAGAATTTGTTCTTTAACACTGGGAAATCCTTTTAGGTAATGATCAAATATTGATGGTTTCCAACAAATGCATTCTTCGCTTTCTTGCACGCCAAATTTTTTAGATAAAAAGGAAACCGTCCATGGTCACTTCTAGCTTGTGAAGAGAGATAATTTGCTGGGAATAATTTAGGTATGTTCGAAATATTTGGAATCCACAGATAACCATATGACTGTGATGTCTGTTGTTGACTGATTATATCGCACTTCTTGATTGATTCTTTACAGAACTCAGAAAAATTAGACAGTTTTGTTAAGTTGATGACATTGCCACGTTTGTCGATAACTACAAATGCTGCTGCCACTTCTGTGCTTCCAGATTCTTATCCGTCTGTATACATTTGGAAGTCAGAGTGAACAACCTTATTAACCCTGCTGGGGTGGCGCAGTGGTTACGGCGCTCGACTACTGTTCCCAGGACGCGGGATCGAATCCCGACCTTGGCGGCCGCTTTTCGATGGAGGCGAAAAGCAAGGCGCCCGTGTGCTGTGTGATCTCAGTGCACGTTAAAGAGCCCCAGGTGGTCAAAATATCCGGAAACCTCCACTACGGCGTCTCTCATAGCCTGAGTCGCTTTGGGACGTTAAACCCTATAAACCAATCCAACCAACCAACAACCTTATTATTATATACTATTTTGTTTTTCAACTGAATGCACAGTCGATCTGTCCACATCACTAACAATTTCGTTTACAAATATGTCTTTTCCTTCCCATTTTAAGACGCTGTCAAGTAAAATTTGTCATTGCTTAGATAGAGAGGCGGAATATTGAACACGACATTAAAAGTTAAATTAGACATTGTTCTAAATGCTTTACATATTTTCGAAATAGGAATGCATTGAAGAAATTATTTTCTTAATATGAGAACGTGATCAGTTTCAAATGAAGGAACTATATATAATTAATCTATACAAGACTAAAATATAGTAGTCGTAAGTGTGCAAGTGTCATGCCCCTGATTGTTACTAGTAAATTTTTATTACTATAAGTTTATATTTGCACTTTTTTCTTGAAAATATTTCAAGTGAGGGATGAAAGATAACTGTTCATCAAAACAACAGCTACGTTTTCAGTTCATTACATCGTTTAAGGTTTTTCCCTTTTATTATTTACCTAGCGGGGATCTTTTTTGTTTTGTAGGCGTTTCCAAGAAGTAAAAATTGACATTGGTTAGAATTGAAAATTCTCGTTCATCTGCTCACTGTGAGACAAAATATAATATTAGTTAGCCACTTTGTTCTAACTCCCTTCTAGAGTTACCGTTGACAAAGCTGATGATATCATAATGATATCATAATGATATCATACGCAAATGCTTTATATCAAATTGTGTTGGTGTACACCCTTTTTCATAGTTAACAAATCATTATATTCTAGAGAACGCGCTCCGCAATGACTGCTGTGGTTATCCTTTTTTGAGTTAATATTGTCAAAAGCAGATTCCCCAAACACCAAAGCAGGTAAAGACGTTAACAATGTACCAAGCTCTGTGCCAACGTCTAAATGCAAAACCGCCGAACCAAACCATGCCAAAGAGTTGGTGTTTTCGCGCGGTTTATTCGGCTTAATCGGAATTAAACACCTGCCAGTGTTACTCCATAGCGTAAAGATCTTGTTCCGCAGAAAGAGAGCCATTGTGACCTGGCGCCGCGCCAACAGTGCACGCACGCAAAAGTGAAACCGCAACGGCAGCCCGCCAAGAGGGCTAATCAACGCTGTCTCATCATAAGCTTAGGTGTGCGCCCTATTTTGGGTCACTGTTTTTCAATACCGATGTGGCAGTGGCGGCAGCTTTTTGGTGGAAAGAGATGTATGCGCTATGGTGTAAAAACCAAAATAATTCCAAAAACACGTTATGAAGCCATTTTGTGGGATTCCAGCCGCGTTTTCATTGAAAGCCGGAACACTCTGCAGCCAGAGCTTTTTATCAAAGCCACTGCGATGCCTGGTGCAACAAATTGTTGAAGGGAACTTGCGCAAAAGCCGTTTCGCACTCGTCTTGACGTACACAGCTTCATCTGTCAGTGCCGGTGGCTTCGCATTCTGTGTGTGATGACCGGATATTTCATACTCACTGGACCATAGTGAGTTCGAGAATAGCATTACACCATACGAATATGTGGTCGTTTTTTTTTTTTTTTTTCAACTTTCTCTTAGCAAGCGGTGGAGGAAATTAGGGGGCCAAAGAGAAATTCCTGGAAATACCACTTGGGCATGGCTATAGATATGTTGCCTCTGCCCATATCATCAACTATCAATTCCGGCGACCCAGTGCTGCGCTCATCGTCGCTTTTGGAATACGTCTATGGCTGTGCTGAGCGTGTGACTGGCAGCCGCTCGAGGGCACTAAAATATAAGCCACGTGGTTTACTTGTCGATAGCAACCATTAATTACACCAACATGAAAGCAGCCGTAGATACTTCTGTAAGCGCCGTGAAAAATTCAGTCTCCTTAATACGAAACCACGTGATCACAAGACGATCAAGCGAAATTGAACTGGCGATTGCCAAGAAGGAAGAAATAGTCCCCAAACAAAATGGTCCGAACAAACGACCGTGGGGCACGGTTGCTTTTATGGCAATGCTATTTTGCAGCATAGGCTATAGCATTTAGAGTTGAAGGCGGCTCTCGTGTGGAACACCTAGACAGGAATGGAGGCAGTGCAGCCTTCATAAAATTTGCAGGCTCGCGATCTTCTGTTCTGAGCATGCGCGAATGTAAAAGTGCGCCGACTTCCGATTATGGCCTCCATGATAGTCAGAAGCTTTACATGTATTCAAGCAATCATTGGGCAAGTTCAATTTCCAAGCCTCACTCGACCCGCACATTCGATTTCTCGGGAAGCCGACACTCTGCGCACATCAGCACAGCTGCAGGGAAGGGAGCGCTGTTCTGGGGAGATGTTGCGTTATACTCCATGCACATTCTGGTTATCTTCCTTAAGGCGACATCGGGATTTAAACATTTAGACACACGCCCCACAGTTGGTATCTAATCGACTGCAAGACTTTCGCATTCTCTTTTTCAAGCTCACTACATACGAATGCGTCCACAGCCGCAAGCGCTGATTATTTGTTCGCTCTGTTCTTACGTGCTTAAGGAGTATCGTGATTTTTTTCTACGCGCAGAGCTGAAAGCCTAACAAGCGAACCACTCTGTGGTGGAGCAGCTAACGCATATTGTAAGTGCTTGTGTCTGTACGTCTCGCCTTTCTTCTCTTTGTCTTTGCGCTAAAAAACTGCTACATCAAGATGAACTATAAACTCGCCCAGCAAGCAGTTTTGATATTGTAAGTTGTTTTGCAAAAGCTTCATCTGCTTTTCTATATGTGCTGGTGCAGTGACAATACGTTAACCTTTGACAAACCACATGAGCTGCAACAGCAAACAGACTTCACCAAGTTGTTTTGTCGAACGCTTGGCATTCAGACATATCGTTTTTCGATTGCGGAAATAACCGATTGATTGGTGCCTCTGTTAACTATCCTTAGCCTTACGCACCTTAGTCAGGCGGTAAAAGTTTACGCAGCGTCACTGCGAAAGGACTGCGTAGTGGTGTCAGATGGTTCTGATGGCTTGTTATTGCAGAATAAGGTGGACAGGTACTATAACAGGAGAGTAGCCCGACGCTGCCCCTGATAATCTGGTCATGTGACTATGACTCTGCTTGCAGCCAGAGCGTACAGCCGGAACCTGTCAGCAAGTAGTCAGTGAATGGAAGATCGAATATGGCGTCTGAATGAAACGCAACGCTGACAAGGGAAACGGTAGTTCCGTTGCGCTATCCGTTCGCACAAAGGTTGTCGTATTATCGCTCATGCGCAGAACAAAAGCTACATCACGGAGAGGCTAATGTCTGTTGTGAGTTTCCTGACGCATTGAAGCCGCTCTGCCCTGGTCACAGTGTGACGTCATGCAACAGGTTATGGGCGCATAAAACGTAAAACACGAAAAAATAGCGTACGGGCACGAACAAGATTCGAGCTCACGGCAAAACTCAAAATCATCTTTCCTGTACACTACGTCAGACAAATAAGCCACCACCGCTGTCTTATCTTGCACGTGTTAACACAGCCACTATATCGTGCTGTGCGTCCCCGTCTTCAAATTCCACAAGTGCTTACTCAGTCGCAAAACAAAACTGCGCAGCACTTGCATCGGCAAGTAAAATTTTGAATGCGCATGGCCGCATCCTTTTGGGCAGCCTTATCGCCCCGCAGGGCGCCAGCAACTTCAGAGACTTATTTACACGTCGCTGTTGAACACAGAACGGAGACTACCACCTCCGCTCATTGTTTATATCCGCAGTCTTCTACCACTCCACGAATTTCGGCGGCAAATGCCAAATAACTCATGCTGGTTGATGCCTTAAGCCTATAAGCATAGCTCTACAAATTTGTTATTTTTATCCATAATATACTCTAGGGCACGGGAAACGATAAAAATTATCGGTGACAGTTAAGCTCCGCCTGTAAGGGTATGATGTGATAGCGTAGTCTGCCATCCCGGTTATAAAGTCCCGCTTCAAACAAGTGGTATGAATGTGCCTGCGTGGCGAAAGGGTAACGGGAATTCAGGGATCCCAGCAGGCTGATTTTGATGTCACTCTCGTATATGAAACAGAGGCCCGAGTTGGTAACTTCTGCCAAACGGAACGTCAGGCAACTACTCGTATGTCGAGTCTGTGCACAGCAATATCAGCTTTGTTTTTTTTTTTTTTTTCAATTTTCCACGCGGCACTTTGGCATTACGACTAGACTGTAACAGAGATGCCGTTTTATAGTGCACATGCAAAGGAAAACTAAAGCTTGATACTATGTAAGACCTTAATTGGCAGTTTATGACGCTGACCAATAGATGACGAGCAATGATCACGTGTGACACCTGTTGCAGGCCACGAGTTGCGAACGTGCTGTCGGCGGGGTTAGGAAAAGCAAAGTACACAATAATCCTCGAAACACTGACAAGGCCTAATTCACTCAACAAATACATAATTCGAGCTATAAATGGAGGCTATTTGGTTCCAACGACAAAAATGACTCAAGAGGGGTGGTCGCACTCGGGCAAACCCGCTGGCTTCAATTAATTGTATTGCTATCGACCGCGCATTTTCTCAGCTAACTCAGAGAACGATCCCGCTGAAGAATCAGCACGGTAAATCGACGACAGAGCTATATAGGCCGCATTTAGTAAACATGCTCACCGTGGAAGCAATACTGATACAGAGTTTCGCTCGTTCGATGTTTGGTTCAAAAAATGCTTCGATCATGTCCGCTTGTTTCATAACAGGCACGGTCCCTGAATGATAAACGCTGCGATTACCACGCTGTTAGGCCGACCGCTTCAAGCACTTCACTTCTTAAAAATGTTTTATATGCACCTCGGAAACACAGTTATCACACAAGTCGTATTTGTGCATATCTAATGGAAACCGATGAAGAGTTAACACTGCATGATATCATACCTCTCGACAGACGAGCACAGAGTTGTAAATCAAGCCACATCTTTTGCTCTGGTTGCTACTGCATGACTTCTTACAGATGACTTTTTGTGCTTGGAAGATCGCGACACGAACCTGCTATAGACCGTTTTACCGAGAGCAACCAGGAGAGGAGGAAAATACTCTCTGATCAGATTGATAGCGCCGGCTCATGGTTGCCAATACCGAGTAGGCTGTGCATTCGTACGCTTCATGCATAGCACAGCGCCTTTGCACCTCGGTTTATTGTCGTTTGAGAGCCTTAAATACCTTTATTAGCTCCTCTTTTAGTGCTAATGTTATCGGGACAGCAGTGCGTATTCGTGGACTGCACAACAAAATACAGAGAAATTGCAAGATGATTGCAGAGAGCGTGTGCGGGAAGCATGCAACGACAGTCCGAGGGCTGCTGTGATATGTTTCTGCTTCATCGCTTTCCAGTCTATCCTGATTTAATTCGCCAATGAACGTTTTGTGTAAGCCAGACAGACTTAGTACCAATGACGGGCTCACGAATGTGGTGCCCAGTTTACTTACCCCGCTGTAGTAAACACGCACGCCGGGCAGGCCGTGACTCCCGCAAGCCCTCCGCGCCAACGATACGGTAAATCATTCGCCAGCGCCAGAAAAGCGTGCTAAAATCTGTTCTTCACTTAAATAATAAGCCGATAGAAAAAAAAAGCTCTTTTTTGCAGATCTCTGCCCATAGCGTGTTGTTGGAAATGGATATTGCAATACAAACAAGTTTCTCAACACAGCCAACTGCCGCTGGTGCGGCGCGCCCCTCTGCACGCTGGCTCCGCTGCTAAAACGTCATCGAAATTTACAACTTCCTTTTACTGATACAATAGGATCGGCAGTAAGGCAGTTCCACGAGAGACCATTTACTCTAGTGCTGAGCAATTACAAAGCGCCGTTGGATATGTCTTCGATGCGAAACAAAGCGCTCGGCGAGAGCGCCGTCGTCCGCCGCGCCAGCGTGCTACGCCGCTTTCGTAAGCGCTGGTGTATGTGCTGCAAATTTGTCGTCTTCGTTCATGGTGCGGCTGAGAGCGCACGTTTTTCTGTTTTGCTCAACAATACGTCGTGCAAGCGATGCTGCTACGATGGGAGGGAGATAGGATGTTGCTGAGCCGCCGGACGTACACCAAAGGCGGCATAAAACCGTCGAACGGATGGTACTTTAGACCCTACTTTTTTTATGTGCTGTTTTTTATCCGTGATTTAACTTGAAAGAACACATTGTTCAAGCAGGAAAGCTCGATCGTATGCTTTTCGCACTCGGTCGCCGGCGCACAACAGAAACGCGTGCATTTCACAAGCTCGGCACGCGATAGCAGCGGTTAGCGGCGTAACCGCGGTGAACGCTGCGCTTGCCTTTAATGTGAAATGAAAGCAGCGCAACATCGAGTATAAATGTACACTGTCGAGAGGAAATATACGGCATGACATGGGTCGCACTTCACGTTAAATCAATGCGGCGATGACTGGCAAGCTTCTTTCGTAGGGTTATGTATTCCGCGCTAGGTAGCTGCCCATACGGCTCATTCATTGTGTGTTTGTGTGTGCAGTTACCATTGCGATTATAAAATATAATTGAAAATACATGTATCGTGAAAGATACAACAGATACATCCTCACAGGTAACCGTGACGAGTTCAGCCTGCGGAAGCGGAGCGAAGTCGTTCGCAGCCGCCCCGGCTGCTGCTGCTGTTTCCAACAGCTGCCGCCGTACCAAGCGGATGATATACTGTTTGTTGGCGCGCTCAAAAAAAAAAAACAGCACCAAGGTGTCGGATAGCTTTCACGAGCACCAGGAACCAGCACTTTTATTCTGCCGCGTGGCAGCATCAACACGCATAGCACAGCCCAAGATGGCATCAACAGAAGCCGGAGCGGACTTTCCCAGTTTGGCTCATACGGGGCGCCACAATCAAACATGGCTTCGCCCAGGCATCTAAACTAAAATCGTCTATAAAGCGCTTAGAAGTTACAACAGCCAATTCTCGTCCTTGGCGCAACGACAATTCATGGCAGTTCAGCAGTGCAGAGAGAGATGGCGGCTGCTGCCTGAGCTTGAGAGTATGCGCGAAAAGGTATAGAGTCGAGAGTACCATATTATGATCTGTAGCGTGCTATTTAGTCTAGTTCACTGTAGCTCATACTAGTACGCAGCCTTGCGTCCGGAGCTACTAGGAAATGCGGTCACCTTGTTTTCTTAGTCCATTTAGCCGGAGGATATTCAGTTAAAAACTTTAACAGGACACCTGAATATTCAAAGAAACAGAATAACGGCCTGGGGGGCGAGTTGCTGCATGGTGGAATTGAACGGCGGCGCAACACGGAAACGGACACAGAGTGGTGTCCCCTTCTTGTCTGTGTCCGTTTCCGTGTTGCGCCGCCGTTCAATTCCATCAAAGAAACATAGAGGCTCGATGAGGCATGGCCTCGCGTTTCGCCTGAATCGATTTCCGCTAGTGGGACGCAAACCATGTTCTCGGGCTGACCAGTTGAGTACCCTACAACCTGAGCACGGTGGATACATACGAGCTAGCATGAGTACCGATGAATGCGAATAAAACCCATGCAAAGCAAAAGAGCAAAGTATTCTGAAGAGATGCTGCTAATTGCCACACAAGAAGAGATAGGAAAGACCAAGTAGCCTTGTGGCAGCACAAGATACGTTATTACGGCTCAGTCACTTTGCCTACTAACTGCCACGCAACAGGTTGCCAAATCTGACCGGGTGGCGGCCGTACCATTTTCAAGCGATCATGCCATAACAACTGGGCATTCAATTTTTGGCGATGTAAAACGGCCAAACGGCCGATATTGTTTCCTGAGCTCACGCTGCAACATGGCTTTAAGTATGTTTTTTTTTTTTTTTTTTCACACAAAGCGTCAACATCGTTAGTGATAATATTTAAATATTTGGCGGAATAGACCAATGAATTTTTTTTTTCTGTTTCCTTTTGACAGTGATGACTCTGCTAGTGTCTCCTGTTCAAACTTCTAACGATTCTAAATAAGAAATCTAAACAATCGGTGCCTGTTTTATGCTTCGAGAAAAACATTTTTGGGCGAGCTTGTTTCGACCTTCCTCTATTGCGCAATAGTCCTGGACATCGCCCATCCAAAACATCCTATTGCAACTATACCGCGACGGCTAAAGATATATAGCACAAGAATTGTCTGTACTTGCATTTGTCGAAGATTTCCCTTCACACTTTCGAGCGGTTTCAGCTTGGCCATGTTTCCTAGCCCTGGAAGCCTGAAGCCGAAAGCGGTGTGGTGTCGAAACTGCAGTTCAACCACTGAAAAGACAGAAAGCAATATGAAGACAGGAAACATAACGGACAATACAAAAACCGGCATGACAGTCGAAATTACCAGTTTCCTCTATTATCGCAACAGCCTTTTAAACTCTAGTACTCGCGCCTACTGGAGTTTCAGCGCAACAGCTTGTGCAGCCCGCGTGTTTTGCGGGATCATCCTTTTCGTCGACCGCGTGTAAACGTGTGGAAGCGAATGCACTCAACTAGGGCACAACGTCGCATCCTTGTCAGCCCGTGCTATCACGTTCGTATATCAGAGGCGACTCTTGATAGGAAACACAGCAAGTAGCCACCGGGGAAGATATATGCGTCAGCCTCTTCAACGGCTCTTTCCACCCCTCCGCCGCCACCTAGACATTCCCGGTTTACGTTTGGACGAGTGGCAACTTACCTGGTACTAACGCGAAAGTTAACCGTCAGCCACCATCGAGACGGAACTTATTCGCTATCCGGCGTAAAAGGCTGCTCTTACAGAAACTGTGCATTGATATCCGGCTGATGCTTTGGCATGCCATGAAAACTGTTACGCATTTGGAAAGCATCCTCAGAAAATCTGTGAGGTTAGTATTTAACTCTTATAACTGACTTCTTATAAATAATGCGAACCTAGGGACAATGGAATTAAGACGTTACAAGGACTGTCTGCAATTGATGCCTTTATCATGTTATGCTGGTTATAGACAAGAATACGTTCATGTAAACCCCCCTCCCCCCCCCCCCCACATTTTTTTTTTTTACGTGAACGCGCGGGAAACGACTGCAGAGTCGATAAGCGCCGTATAACGGAGCACAGCGGCGAACTACGAGCAGCCCGGTACAGCTGTCTTCTGTTCCGGGAACCGAACCTACCTCGTCTTTTCAGTACCTTTATCGTCTTCACTATTTCATATTTTTCGAACATTTTCAAGTTATAAATAAAAAGAGATGTGGTAGCACTTCAGCACAATGGAATGCGATATACCCCTCCCCCCCCCCCCCCCCTCCGCTAATGCCATACACACCCACTACGTGCGCATCAAAATTTTTTACTTACGTTTTTCGTATGGTTCATGCAGTACTTTCCTCCCCCAAAAAAATATCCGTCTCTGCAAACCCTGCTTTTTATAAACTTCCTTACGAAAAACAGCGCCGACGCGACGCCTTGCCAAGCTCTTGCCAGAAATAAGTGTGGTATTTTTATGGGCAGCAAAGACAAAAAAAAAAAAGCCTCGAAAGGGATTTCTTTGCTCGTACTGATAAGAAAGCAGCTAAAAGACTGCACAAAGTGAAGAAGTTTCACCGCGACCTTTGATAGGATTATTTTCCTTGTCGATTAGCGTCTTGTTCTCTTTCCTCTATCAGCACAGTCGGAATCTGCCATATGGGGATTCCGGTTACGGCGCACCAGCGTCACTTTCGTACTCTGCTGCCGCTAGGGTGTAAGAACGGCTTTCAAACCTACGCTGAAATCTTCAGCGTTGAAACCTTGGCGCACACGACGTCGACGATACAGACTGCAGCACATACCGTCTTCTGGTATGAAGGTGAAAAAGCTTCGAGCAATGAGCACGCTCTCCGTCGGACATAATACAACACTGCGAAAATAGAAGTTGCAGCGAAAATGCGGATAAATAGTTACTCAGAGGCTAAGATGCGGCGTCAAAAAGTGTGATCAGTACACGGCCACGTTATGTGGTTAAGTGCGACAATCATGGTATATATGCCCTAGTGGCGAAGGCTTCACGGTGGCTCACTGGCACAAAAGAACCCGCTGAAAACTAAAAGGAAGCGGGGAGGAGGGGAGTTTATTCTTTATCCAGAGATTAGCCCGCAGTGCCCAAAGTCGTTGCAGCAAGGCGGTTTACAGCATAGAAAAAAAGACATCTTCATCCACACAGCACACTTGCATTTCAGTTAAACAATTCCACTTTCTAATAGATGTAACAAAAAAGGAATTTATGTAAGCAGCTGTCCGGGCATGATATCGCCGCCAAACCTACAAAACTCTATTTGTTGTTTTTGATGTGTTTGTTTGTCACCACCCCGGGACAATATTCACGAATTTTCAAAATGTGGGCCATGCGCCTAGAGACATAGGTGGCTCTTTAAAATAGCCGTCATTGTTCATACCGGTTTATTGTGGTAAATCGTAAACAGTTTAAGCCTTAATTTTCTTCGGCGGGAGGCAAACAGTTCCCAGTTCAGTTCATCCTTAATGGCACTTACACTGTGCTTTCTTCCAAAATGTCCCAAGAAGAATCTGGCTGCACGATTTTGAATTTTTTCAATGTGCCCAATGAGCGTCTTGTTCGAAGATTCCAAACCGCCCACCCATGATATTCTAAAATAGGTCTCACGCTACTCATACAGACCGTATTTGTTAGAATAGTATGAAGACCTCTCAAATTTCTTCGAATAAAAATTAATGCCCTACTAACCCTAAGTACCAAGTCCTCAACATGCGCATTCTATGAACAATCAGATGAGAGCGTTACTCCTATATGCTTATATACAGCTTCCTTACGTATTAAATTGTTATTAATCATATACCGGGAATCAATAGCATTTTTGTTTTTAGTAAAACAGGCATGAAGACATTTTTTTACAATTAAATTCATCTTCCAAAGGAACCCAAAGACTGAATTCGTGATAAATCTGTTTGCAAACATGAAACATCATGATCAGTGAGAATTGTTCGATATACAGCACAGTCGTCGGCAAATAACCGCACATAGAATGCAATGCCTTCACAGATATTGTTTATATTAACCAAGAACAAGAGTGGGGGGGGGGGGGGGGGGGGGGGGCACGAAACGGAGCCTCGCGGAACGGCTGACGTAACATTGGCGTATTCTGAGCTTTTCACATTTAATACAACACACTGTCGCCGCTGGGACAAGTAAATTTCTATCCATTTTAGTACAGATTAGTGAATGCTAATTACTCGGAGCTTTTTACCAAGGAGTGAGTGCGAAACTGTATCAAAGGCTTTTTGAAAATAAAAAATGCAGTCAATTTGTCCTCCTCCGTCAATACCTGATGCCAAGTTGTGATAAAATTCGACCTATTTTGTGGTGCAAGAAAGTCCCTAGCGGAATGCGTGCTGTTGCCTAATTAACAATTTGTTCTCAGTTATGTGCCTCATTATCGCTGTGTACAAAATATTTTCAAATAATTTACGTGCTATTAATGTTAATGATGTGGGTCTGTAATTGCTGGCATTTTTTTGGGACCACTCTTGAGAACACGAACGACATCTGCAATTTTCCAGTCACCCGGTAAGTATGATCAGCCACCCTGCTTCCGCTGACACAAATATATCACGCGCTTCTCTACTCACCACTTACACGGACATACTCCAGCACTACCGACTCCAAAGGTGCATATATCCTCCCGCACACCGCGATCGTTCTAACAAGACGCGAGGCCGTCCAATGGCGCAAATTACAAACTGGCAGCTTTCCACACCCCCTCTTATACAGCAGGATCTTGCCGGATCAGATAGCCCCCATGTGTAAACACTGCTCAACTCCGGCCACACTCATACATATGGTGTGGACTTGTACACATTACAACACAGACAACACAAACACCCCAGAGACGTGGGAGTCTCTCCTGTATACTTCCGAGCCAGCAGACCAACGCTGGCTTATCCAACGCGCGGTGGAGGCCGCGGCATCCCAAAGGATCCCCGCCGACCTCCTCTAAGTCAGCGCAACCGGCCCTTCGACTGGTCCCCTGTTTTTGGGCGCAATAAAAGAGTTCACCACCACCACCTAAAGATTCGCTATAAATTAAGTACACATAACGAGTAATTGGTACCAAGCATATTTTAAAGATACCTGGTGAAATACCGTCGGAACACATCCATGAAATTCATGGATGTGTTCCAGCAGTCGCTGAATACTGTCTTAAGGTGATAGCATTTATTGGTTCATGCTCGCGGCCACGATCGTGTTCGTCCGTCCGTCCGCCCGTAACGCTTCTTCACGGGGGGAGGGGGGGGGGGGAGGTAGCTGGCAGCTGACATGGCCGAGCACTAACTGGACGTAGGGCTTCCTGACATTACATTTGGTAGGAGCTGTCAACTCGGGCCTCTCCTTTCACATGGGAGGGTGTTATGTGAGTCAGCCTGCCAAGACCCATGTATTCACGTTATCCCTGGGCCACACAGGCATGTTCATGCGGCTCGGTTAAAGCGGGGCTTTATATGCTGGCTGGTAGAGCTATCGCGTCATACCGATCCAGGAGTCTGTGCGGCGCCTTTCATTTCACACTTCCTCGAACGCCGCGTCACACAACATACTGAAACAGGCGCAGTACAGCAGGCATCAGCGGAGTTTCAAATTGGTTTATTGAAAAGAAAAAGCGCAGTATCGGTCACAGTACCCCGTAGACACTTTAACCGTGCCGTAAGAAAAAGGAGGTGCCGTAGTGGGTGGCTTCGGGCCACCGCACGATAGAGACTTTCGACTCATTTCAATTATAGTGGTGCAAAGGAACGTTGGTCCAAAGTGCCCCCTAGAATATTTTGCCATTGGGATGTGTTATTAGGTAGCCTTTTTTCTGGGTTCAGGTTATCGCATTTAAGAGATCGTCCATTTGCAGGGGGCCTTTTAGCGCTTGTAAACCTTTGTCATTCAATTCTGCTCGAATCCTTCTGTTTTAACGGAGTTGAAAATTAAAACTAGCACGGAAGACGGCAAGGAAGGGAACAAAGCGGCACCACTTACAGAGGGATAGGCTGGGCATATTTATTAAAAATTTTGCGCAAATACCTTGTCATAGTATACAGCAACGTATGACGTAAAACGCTGACATAACCGCAAACATTTCCCATTGTATTGTCGAACAAATATGGCTCCTATATAATAGTGCTTTATTAACCGCACAAATACAATAATAAGGCACACCAACAAAATGTAAAACAAAGCTATAGCACCGACCAACATATATACGTGGGCAGTGCACACACATAAAGCGCGCTACACATGCAGATAAGCAATCGCGTCTGAACGTCGCGTGGGAAACAATGTAGTGTGACAGCGACGCTAGAGTCCTCGCTCATGCACAGTGTATCACTCCTTCGCATGCGGTGAACTCAGTTTTACAAGCCAAACGGCCTTGAAGGAAACAAAAAGCGTGCCACAACGTTGCAACAATACTAAACGCTGGCTGCGCGTAGAACGTGAATACGACGGAGTTGCAAAACTAGCAAGCATCATTTACTGAATGAAAATCACTAAGAAGCAACTTTTTTTGCAAGACGAGAACTTTGTGATCGGTACATTTTGGGATAAGCGAGCTAGTTTTGAACAATTACCAGGAGCATCAGCGCAGACAAGGAGACGGCGTCGAAAGAAACTCCTTCGTTACCTGCTTTGCAAGCGCCGGTGAGAGGCCTGGAAAGTGTCACCAAGGCAGACGCAAACCACAGCCATTAAGAGTCGGCGCAACAATACAATAAAAAAAAAACTTTATTTAATAAAATATTCCCCTTTTTCATAATACAAGTTATCAAAGTATTTATTTTTCATCAGTTGGGGACAAAGCTTTTTAACTGGTAGTTGCGTAATTTCTTTATTTGAGTGGTTCCCTCCAGTTCTTGGTTATACTGTAGTTAGTCTCAACCGCGTTTTGGCCCAACCTTCGCCACCTGTGCAGTCCCGCCACGCAACCACTACCAGGGGCCCTATTCTGGACACGCATGGCCGTTGTTCGGCGTTATAGAGCCACCCCTTCAATCAAATAAAGGCTTTATTCATTCATTTATTTATTCATTTCTCTTAATGGTTCTCATAACATCACGTGTTTCAAATTTGTAGCGCGAAATTGTGAGCTGTGGAATGGCTTTTTTGCGCGAACTTAAATATGACGTGACCTTGAAAGTAGATTTTTATCAGAGCCATTCAGGATGACTGGATGATAAACATCCATTGATGATATCGGATCGTTGCAGATCCGATAGCGCGTGGGTCCTCTTCTTCTTTCAAAATATCCTCGTCCTCGGGGGCCAACCAATGACGCCTGGTGGGAATAAAAGTAATTGTGGAGGGTAAACGAAGGTAAAGATGGCATAAAGGAAAATACTTTTGCTTGTTTTGCGGGTTAGGTGAAATCAACTGTCTACTTGCAAAGGCTGCTTCCTGAAATCTGGTTGACTGACGTTGTGCAGTGGGAAATACGTCACGCACAAACATTGTACGATGATGTCAAAATGGCTTTTCATCACTTAAAGGATATGCCGCCATTGCTTTGAAATGCAAAAGCTGGGCGCTTCGTTTGCGACCCATTGAGGTGACCGCATAAAGAAAACGGCGAATTTGACGTGGATTATAGACGGCTGTCACCTCACCGCAGTTTGGTAGTCACTGACTCTGGGTTGTAAAGTAAGCTAAGACACATTGTGTTAATTGCAGAGGGCACTGGAATGACGTCAAAAGGCTACGTTTCAGCTGCACAACCTTTTCGAGGATTCATAATGAAGGCGCGAATTTACAGTTCAGTTCAGTTCAGTCGTTCAGTCGTGTCCGACTCTTCGTGACCCTATTGACCATGTCACGCCACGCTTTCCGGTCTCTCACTATCTTCCTAACATCACATAACTTCATCTGCAGTGCCTCGAGGATGCCATCTAACCATCGCGTTCGCTGCCTACCCCTTCTCCGGCAACCCTCAACCTTTCCCAACATCAAATCTTTCTCCAGCGACTCCTCTCTTCTCATCAGATGACCAAAGTAGCTGAGCTTTAACTTTAGAATTTGACCCTCCAATGAGCAGTCAGGGTTTATGGTCGACAATATTGACTGATTTGATCTTCTGGCAGTCCAAGGAACTCTCAAGAGTCTTCGCCAGCACCACAATTCAAACGCGTCAATTCTTCGGCGGTCAGCCTTTTTCACAGTCCAACTCTCGCATCCATACATCACAACTGGAAAGACCATAGCACGAGTTATACGGATCTTGGTTGGCAGACTAATGTCTCTGCTCTTTACTAGGCGGTCAAGGCTAACCATTGCTCTCTTTCCCAGAAGCAGGCGTCTCCTAATTTCATGGCTGCAGTCTCCTTCCGAGGTAATCTTGGAGCCCAAGAAGAGAAAATCTGTCACTGCTTCCACTTCTTGTCCCTTGATGCTCCAGGACTTGATAGGGCAAGACGCCATGATCTTTGTCTTTTTAATGTTCAGTTTAAGCCCAAACTTCTCACTCTCTTCTTGTACGCGCATCAGAAGTCTCTTGAGTTCCGCTTCACTTTCTGCAATTAAAGTGATATCATCCGCATATCTAAGGTTGTTGATACGTTTTCCAGCAATCTTCACTCCAGCTGAAGACTCGTCCAGACCGGCCTTCCTCATGATGCACTCTGCATATAGGTTAAATAGGCAGGGCGACAGTATGCAGCCTTGCCTCACTCCTTTCACAATCGGAAACCAATCAGTAAGACCATGCCCAGTTCTGACTGTGGCCTCTTGCCCTTCATACAGGTTCCTGAGGAGACAGATGAGGTGAATTGGAACTCCCATCTCTTGGAGAGCTTGCCACAATCTGCTGTGATCTACGCAGTCAAACGCTTTCGCATAATCAATAAAGCAGAAGTAGATGGGTTTCTGGAACTCTCTTGCTTTTTCCATGATCCAGCGAAGGTTGGCAACTTGGTCTCTAGTTCCTCTGCCCTTGCGAAACCCAGCTTGCACGTCCGGAAGCTCCCGATCCACATACTGCTGCAGCCTACCTTGGAGGATTTTCAACATCACCTTGCTAGCATGCGAAATAAGCGCGATCGTGCGGTAGTTGGAACAATCCTTGGCACTGCCTTTCTTTGGAATGGGGATGTAAACTGACCTCCTCCAATCCTGTGGCCACTGCAGGGTTGTCCAAATCTTCTGACATAATGTATGCAGAATGTTAACAGCGTCATGGTTGAGGTTTTGAAGCAACTCAGCTGGAATGCTATCAATTCCGCTAGCTTTGTTCTTAGCAAGGCTGGCTAAGGCCCATTCAACTTCACTCTTCAGGATGCCCGGCTCAAGATCAGTTATCACAACCGTCTTATGTTGGGTTTGCACATTCGAGTCCTTCTTGTACAGTTCTTCTGTGTATTCCTGCCACCTCTTCTTTATCTCTGCGGCTTCAGTGAGGTCCTTGCCTCGTTTGTCCTTTATCACGCCCATCTTAGCACAGAAGTTTCCTTTGATATCTTTGATTGTCTTATACAGAGCTCTTGTGTTCCTTAATTGGCTGTTGTCCTCAACTGCTTGGCACTGTACGTTCAAGAAGGCATTCTTATCTCTCCTTGCTATTTTCTGAAAATCCGCATTGAGAACCTTGTATCTTTCTTTTTCCCCCATAACTTTTGCCATCCTCCTTTCCTCAGCTATTTGCAAAGCCTCTTCAGATAACCAGTTTGCTTTCTTGCATTTCTTTTGCTTTGGAACTACCTTAGTAGCAACTTCTTGTATTATATCACGAACATCAGACCACATCTCTTCGGGCTCTTTGTCTTCTAGATCTAATTCTTGAAATCGATTCCTCACTTCCACAGCATATTCTAATGGAACTTGATCCAGATTATACCTGAAAGGCCTTCTAGTTTCCTGCGTTTTCCTCAATCGAAGCTTAATCTTGGCAATATCCTCCCATTGAGTACGCTTTGCTCTCATAGAGAAACCACTGATAGACGCGGTTGTTGGCTAACACAGCAGTGGTAGTCAGTTAACTCAAGTGGTTCTCTGCTCGATATGACGCCCTTCAGAGAGCACCGCGGTGCATTCGAATTATCTGTCTCGACGGCTCGTGAGTGCGACACCTTGGGGAGACATATGGTGTGGTGGCTGTGCAAGAAATTTGCGGTGACAGGCAGGGAGGGATAAGCAAGGACTGCCTTAAACTTCGGCCAAAAACCAAGCAGTGTAGCTGCCTTGTTTTACATAGCACTATGCATTTTTCAATGCTAAAGAAATTAGGATCTTTACCATGTTGGAAATGCAAAGAACATTATAGCTTCTTTTTTATTAAAGTAATGTATGTGACATGTACATGACATGTTTTCTTGCCACATATAATGTTTCATGTAAAGTTTCGCTCATGCATGATGGTTCACCATTTACTTATTTTGTTTTTCAGAAAACAAAAATAAGCACTCCAGAGCACGTTTTGACAATACCCTCTAGTCAAATAACGTTGTTAATTGACTTTTGCGTTGGTTGCTCTTGGTTATTACAGCCAGAAAATAATCCCATTATAGCTTTGTATTCTACCACTTTGACAGTAAGGAATACGCGCAGGCGGCGCCGCCCTAGAGCTTCGTGCCGCAATTTCCCCAGACATCTTTCGCTCTTGCTTTCCTTATTCTCAGTTTTGTCCCCCTCTGCAAGTGTACGAAAGCCCACTGGGTATCGCCTACTTAACCACCCTGGTTTTCTATTCCTCTCTCTCAGACATCTTTCGCGTTTCGCCGGAGCTTTTCGCACCAGAGCCTGAAATTTTTACCGGTTAAGTCTAAAGCCCAACGTGCGCTTCCACAGACACACTATCACACATACATACATAAACACAATCTTTCTCTTTCTTTTTTCTCTCTCTCCTGCTATCTGCTGCTTTTCGTGCTCTAACAAACTGATGCTGACACAAGATGTTAGTAACTTAGGCACATTTTCTTACCTCGCGGTAGTAAGTCATATTCGCCTGTTCGAAAAGCTGGGCAGCGCAGCCAGTAGCCTACGCTAATTGATAATTTGAGACTGTAAGAGTTCTCCTCCGACAACGACCATGCCGGCTGCGTGAGTGCCTCTTCGCCAGGGCTGCAACTACTTCGCAGATCTGTTGAATCCGTCTGTTTACGACATGTTCGTTAACAAGTGAATGAGAGAGGTCATCGGCGCTTGTGAGGAGCAATGACACTTTCCGCTCCCATTCTGCGAAAAGTCACTGCGAATACTCCGTTGCCGTTCTTGCTCTTCAGATGTAACGCTCCTCTCGTCTGGTAAACTCGCTTAGCCTCTCCGTGCGTAGCTGCTGCCAAATGTCCTGTCGCATGTGTGTCATACACTGAGACTGAAATGCCATATGTCACTTGCCCTCATTGCAACTCGAGGCGTTGAATGCATCACACCTTCTAGGTTCCTGGATCATCGTCGTCTTTCATGCTTAGCGCCAATATACGGTTACAGACGACAGCGCTTTATTTCTATCACTTTATTTCTCTTTTTCTTCAGAGTGCGTTACCCGCTTGTGTGATTGTGTAACCTGGCTCCGTCCTACTGCATACGTCACGCATACGTCACAATCTGAACAAAATGGCAAATTGTCTAGAATAGGGCCTCGCGATGTCGTAGTTTCTAGAAGGAAGCGGTGCTCGGTGACGCAGCCAATTGCATATGACGAATCAGTTGCAATTAAAGGACCGCGGCTCTACGGCTGCACTGAAATTTCATATGCTCGAACAAGCGGAGAAAGGCACACACTGACACTAATATTTTTATGTTGAAGTCATGCTGTTCAAATTTTATATAGCACTAAACCGGCACCCCCCCCCCCCCCAAAAAAAAAAATAGCAAAAATTAAATCAAAACCACCCGTCGACTTATTTCATGTACTGTGAAGGAAGCCATGCCATCCTCAGAAGGGCAGAACGACGCATTTACACAGAGTGGAAATGGTGTATCTAGTGGTCGCGAGAAGCGAATAACCCTCAAGTTTAACTCATAAAAGGGGCGTTTATTATTGCTACGTTGAAACACATATCAATATACAAATGAAATAAAAGATATACAGGCATCAGCACGGTATACATGAAGGCTATTTTACAACATGTACGCCTGATTATTCCTCAACAAATTTATCTAACTCGTGACACACTTGTACAAGGCAAATTGTATGCACAGGAAGTGTAGGGTTGGCACTGTATATATAACCACCAGTGAGAACCGGGCAGTGTAGACTGACCGCTAGTAAATTGATTGCAACCGCAAACTGTCAATCAAACTCGCAAGAGAGTTAACAGCGGAAGCTTTAAGGACCTCCCACACCGTAATAGTGACTTCTGAACGTACTGCGGATGTCCTAGCGCCATATGCTACCATAGACGTCGTTGCGTTTCGGTTACCGCAGCAAAAGGGGAAAGCGCCTTGTAGGCAGCTAAGAATTGCATCCACAAAAACGATAAATTTTTCTGTTTGCCCATTGGGGACACTGCTATCTTTCGTCGAAGATTACTCCGTCAAAAAATTATCCACGAGTGAAAATTTAAAGATGTGCTCGAACATTTTTCTATTTTATCGCACACTAAGAACTTGCCCATTTGCATGCCGAATTACGACTGGTCATCCCACCCATGTCTCACTACCAGCGAATAGTCAATCTGGCGTCGCCTGCAGACACGAACGCTGCCGAAAGCAGCTCTACTTCCAAAATTTGAGCCGGTATCCCCCATATGCACTTTGGGCTCCCACCCCACGGCTACCCTTACCCACATTCTTTTATCCTGCCCGGCGTCTCTTCCCTTCACCGGGCCGGTGCCTCTTTGAGCCTGGGAGACCTCAGTGCGGTCAGCAGACCCGGCCAGGCAGAAGATCGTCGTCAGTCGAGCCGCATATGTCATGGATCAACATCACATGAAAGTTTAAATCGCGAGTGGAGTCATGCGGAGACGCAGGTGTACGTGCCTCGAATCTTTCGAAAATAAAGTTTTTTTTTTCCTCTTCCTCCTCCTCCTCACAATGGCATTCACATGTGCGTCGGACGAGAAAGCAGCGCGAGCGAATGGAAATCTTGAAAGAACATTGTGGCGCTTACTGTGAAGCACATGCAGTAATATTCTTTTTTTCTTTTATCTTTTTTTATATCAGCACCCTATGGAACCTCACTCGAGGACAGACAGTACCAAACAGCGTCTTTGCATGGAGTAGTCCAATGTAGTCATAATTATTAATAGTTTCCAAATGTTTCGTACTGTGTCAACGCGAAGGGAAGCTCGTAATAAAAAAAAAATTTGAAGCAGCTGGTCGGAACAGGGAACAAAAAGACGTACGTGGCTTGCAGATATGACACGATAGCCGCTGGCTGCACGACTCTATACGTCCTGCACCCGAAGTTCGCAGTTTTCTTCTTCTGGCCACAGTAAAAAACGACAACAAACTGACGCTCCGCTGCTCTGCTGCGCTAGCTCGAAGTCGTAGCCCGTATGCAGTTGCTCTCAAAACAAAGGTCAAGAGTTGAGTTCATGGGAGTCTTTGGATGGCTTGTTCCCTTCGGTGTACCGGCTCTTTTCAGTGACCACAGGCGTAGCAGCCCGGTCTCGCCACTTCCCGCCTTTGAATGCGTTGGCAGCATTAGCCGAAGCAGGTGTCTTGAGCCCCTCTGCAGCGTAGAGAAAGTGGATCACTACGACAACCATCAAGATAAGTCCCAGCGTACCGACAATTACTAACAGCGTTTCAAGCATGCCTTCGTCGGGAGCTAGCACTTCACGTGATTCGACGGGGCTTCCGGAACCGCTGAACTCACCCTCGTCTTGATCAAGACGCGGACTTAGAACGATTCGATCTCTGCAGACCCTAGCGAACAAAAAGTCCGGGCGCGGCTCGAAGCTGTCGAGTGTTATACTTTTCGGCCTCGCAACAGACGCTCTCTGCTCGGCCTGGGTTGCTTGCAGCGGCGGCGGCGGCATGACGGGCAACAAGCAAAAATCACTGGCTAGGCGCTGGGACGCCCTTTGTAGGCTTTGCTGGTTCTTGTGTGGTTCTCCACGTAGAGATAGTAAACGTTGATGCTGTTGTTGGGACCACTGACGCTGCGCTAGAAGAGCATCGTAGTCCGCAGATGTTCCTCGGCGTAGAAGCGTCGTTGAGGGTCGTTGTGGCAGCTGGGGGCTCTGCGTAGCCAACGATACTTGTCTACGAGTCGAGGGTAGTCGACCAGCGTTCCTGAAGGATGACGCTTTCCTGAATGCAGATGTCATTTTTCCCAATACAGGCGGCAGCAAGAATGTCGACTTATCGGTGGTGTCAAATGACTTGGGCACGTTTTCTTCTTTGCTGGCGTTTCTGCAAATTCAGTAGAGCCGTCTGTCTTCTTCTTCACCATCGGTGCATATGGCACATACCCACAGTGGGGGATCGGCCAAAGTTCATTGGAGTTGTAGGAATAGAATTCATGATGTCGATTTACACTGTATGAGAAATAATTGGCACGTAAAGCTGTCATCTCTTTATTTTGCTACTGTCGCAGTCCGTTCTGTTCATTTCAAATCAAAACTCGCAACGGTAGACAGTCAGGGTCGACGGAATGGTATCAAAGTTTTGATTGATTTTTTTGCCTCGAAAGAAGCGCCTTATATGCTCTTTGTTTTCAAATGCTCGCGCATTGCGGCGCGTTACTGTGGCGCTTTATATTAATGCGTAAGCATTAAGTGGGTGCATTTTCAAGGACGTGTCACGAGACTCCTTTAGGCAAGATTATGTCCATAATAAACGCGTGATAAGAGCACAAATAGTTGCACTAGATAGAGGACGACAACATCTCGCTGTTTAAGAAATTTGGTGCATTCAGAATGATTCGTTATTTCAATAGAGCCAAATAAGTCAGTCACACGTTGTGTATGTTTTCGAAGTCGAGTCACCAGAATTTTGTTGACTGGATTACGTTTGAACGAAGCGAGTTATACGAAAACGAATGGTTGTACTAGACAGACGATGGAAAATATCTCGCTGAGAAAAAGCTTTTCTGCGTGCGTAGTAATTAAATAACTAATTACAGAAAATTAAGTCAATCAGACGAAGAAACAGCAAAGAGGATAGTGCCCATGTCAAAGGGGAGGTCCGTGGTACCCAACTTCCATGTGTTGTTACGTCCTATAGCGACGGCGCAAACCAGAAGCCTCTTGTACTTCCGTGCCTCTTCTTTCTTTCACAAAGAATGCTTACGCATTCTCCAATGCGGGGGCCGCAGTGATCTGAAATGTATTTTTTTTTGTTTTTCTTTTGACCTAAAATATACCCTCTAATTCTATTTCAATTCCATCATATTGTACGCCTGGTCCCATCCATGGCTGCTTTTTGTCGATCTATTATTATTTCCCCGCTGTGTAACAACCAGAACGTACGGAAGACTAATAGGGAACCAAAGCTGGAGTTTGCTCCGCGACGCCAGCGCTCGGTTTCCAGCGGAGCGGAGAGGAACTACAAAACCTACGCGCATCCGCTCCCGCGCTGCGCGCGGCTGTCTGCGGAGTCTGCGCAGCCCGCTCGCTTGGGAGCGCGTGCTACAGGCAGCCGCACGTGCACGCGGAACGGGAGAAAGAGAGTGAGGACGAGGGGGAATGGTCGTGCGTCTGTGCGCGCAAAGCTGGCGCTCTTTGCCAGTGGTGTTTCTTATTTTTGCTTTTTTCTGTGCTCCGGCTGACATAGCGGCTGGCTGGAGGCACGCTCTTTATCGGTGCTTTCGAAAGTGATTAATTATGATTAATTGATCGCCGCGGACATTGTTTTCAAAGAGCGCTTGTTGGCAGGCTCAGACAAAAAAAAACATGAACGCGAATTCGGTACTGGAAGGCAGAGGCAAGCGACAGGTATTTTGAAGGACTTGAGACGACACCTCTTGATGTCTCTTCCATGTTGTTCAGAGAATGAAGGGTCCAGCCTTCTCGTTGAGAATTGATACGCGTGTACACAGCGACCAGTACTCCGGGCGCTGTTTGGGGAGCTTCTTTTCCATTTGTGACTGCTCACTTGAAAAGGGCCTATTCAACTGTTTGGGGACAGACGTTTTAGGCGATGCTGCCGGCACCGTGGTGCCTGCTTTCGGCGCGTTTAGGACGCGTTCCCTACAAAGGCACAAAGCATGCCGCCTTACCCTTTGGTTCCTGCTGACAGCGGTCAGGGGGAGTTCGCTGCTGTGGCGCTGCCATCCTAAATCAATGACTTATCTACCTTTAACGATGAGATGTTTCTTAACGACCTGGATCACTGACGAGAAGCCGAGGCATGCCATTTTTTCGGCAGTTTCCTCTCTCCGCGAGACGAAGAGCGAGGAAATGCCTGACAACTTTTCATGCAGGCGGGGGCATCTCTCCAAGTAAACCTTTGTCTTCTTAATTCCACAGCTACGCTGTGCAATCCCTAGTTCAGTTATCTCCTCTAGCGAATGCGCAGTTTTGAGCTCCCGAAGCAGGATCGCGTATGAGGATAGAACGATTAACGTATGTGTTTTCTCTTTATAAGCGCCGAGTGATGGCATTAATGACATATATCTGTTTCTTGAGGCCGACTTAGTTCCACGATGGCTGCTGCGGTACCGCTAGTCACAAACAGAGGTGCGAGATACGAGCGGTACAAGATACCTAAAAAAAAAACCGACAACCATCGTTTCAACACAAAAAAGAGAAGAGAGAGAAACACTTTCACGAGTTTTGCGAAAAAGCGCGCCGTCACTTTTTCATTCCAGATTTTTTTTTTTCTTGCCCCCTTTGTTGGAGCTCGACGGCGGCTAGAATGCGGCCGGAGGAGGAGAGAACCGAGCGCGCGCGCGTAAACACGTGCTGGAAAGCAGCGCGGAGCAGACGACAGCATGCTTTTCTATGCGATGGGGAGCAGACGACGCGGCCGCACTGCGCGGAGGTTTTGACGGGGTCTCCATGGAGCGCGCTGACGCTCAGAGCGGCGCAGCGCCCCCTGGCCCAGGTTTTCTCCCCTATACTGCAGCAACGTGCACGGTCAGCTGTGTGTGCGTGGTAATGCGATGCAGGAGATTTTTGCAGAGCCGTCTTCGGCCGTCCCGACAGCGGTTATACTTTGTCGCGTAGGTGGCAGGCTGATTCACTGTCTTGCTTCGTTTAGAAGAGTTAAACCACAATTCTTCATTTTACTCATACGACAGGCGATCCACAAGCACCGCAAAGTCTCATCTCTCCGCTTTTCAGAGTCTGAACAAAAGGGAACCCCGGACTCTACAATGTTATTTCCACCACATTCTAAGTGCTATAAGCAGTATTCCAAGAAACATATCCCATAGATAACAACTGAGTCGCCGGTAAGTAAACTGTGCGCGACCTCTTGTTTCGCAGTCCTCGAACTTCCACAACGCGATGCCATCGCTGCTTTCACTGCTGCCGGCAGCTGCTGATGGGGGTCTCCTCATGTGGCACTTACACTACGTTCATCGGTGAGTTCTGCAGCCCAAGATGGTTATGATTTTTCGTGGAGTGGCGCTGTTCAATCTCAACCAGTCCAGCAGTAAGCGCTTGTTTTCTTTGCTGTTTTTGCCAAAGAACGGGTCCCGGATACCGGCGTATGGTCTGGAGATTTCAGCCCGTACATTCCCTGCTCCCCATTCTTTTTGTCCACCCAGCTGTACTGGCAGCCAGCACCAACGTCGACTCAGTTCCTGACGCAGTAGAAGACGAAGACACAAGAAATGCGGGCATTCGACCACAGGCGCGGCTGCTTCGTGTAGGTCTCCAGTGGATTTCTAGAGCACGCGTGGCTAAGTGCCAAGTGGCAGTGTTTTTGAAGGGCGGTTGGGCTTGTGCTGCAGCTGCCGTTAAGAACGTCCGTTGCAGTTGTTCTTGATGTTTGCCTTTATAGCTAATACATTTCCACACAAGGAAATGGGCCAACAATTGGTGTGCAAAGAGAGTTTTTCAGATGTGTTTACGTGGTCAAATATAAAATGATTTCTGGCGAAGAAAGAAGTAAATGAAAAGATGAAGCCTCAAAATAAAAACAAAATCTAAATCACGCAGTGGAGGGGCACCGTGGGATTAGTGGCCTGGCCTGCAAACGATTAGAGTGAAGTAAAAAAGTTTGATCAGAGTTACGGCACTCAAGTATGGTGGCTACAGACGACAATAAGATAGGACTGTTTGAACTAAGTCCTTTGTCGAAAGGCCGCAACCTCCTTTTTTTTTCTTCCTTCTCTTCGATTACATCCATAACGTGATCAGTTTCTCGATTTCTTGATATGCAGAACGTCTTCGCTTCGTACAAAATGCAGGTAACGTGATGCCGAATCAAAGGGTCCTAGCACTTAGGCAGGAAACGTTGCGGCTTAGAAAAAAAAATGCTGAATTCAAGGTTACTCATAAAATGTTCCCTCAAAGATATTTACAGGGCCTAAAATCATGCAGTTGCTTTCGCTTTGCAACCCATATTCTATTTCATTTGAACAAAAATAATACATATCTGACGTTCCTTTATAGCACCTCATATGCAGACAAGTAACCTTTTTTCCTATGCAATATTTATCTCAATATATGTCTTTTAAGCATGCCATTACATGCGTTTATATGTGCCGCTAACGTTTAACAAACGCTAAGTTGTTGGCCCTCTATCATTTTTGGTGCTCCTGTTGTGTCGTCGTCTCTTTAGCCCTGTTTCGATGCATAAAGCCAACATCAACAAGTCAGGACTTTGGCATGTCCAAATCTTCCACTCCATGAAGAGATTTTCTGAAAAGCGAGTCGCTTTTACTAAGACGTCGAAACAAGATGTACCGATAGCGTCAAATTAGGTACGGATGGCTATTGATACCACAAAAAAGCAGATATCTCTTCTTTTGGCTATTTTCAATACCGTCACGAGTGAAGCAACTACCAATCACAATTTTAGATCGACTATTTCTGAAAAGGAAGATACTGGAGCAACGTCGCTATTGTTACCGGCTGTTACGTCGAAATTCAACGAACCGACAAGTGCTATTTAAGTCATATATTTCGCCTTTCAATGACTGCGTCGTGTACCTACCAGCAAATTGTGGACGTGGGCTTACTCCTGTTTATATGGCGGTCACTCTTCAAGGAAGCGAAGAAAACAACCAGCGCACGAGCAGTGCTGCTGTAGCTTAGCACCGCTGGTAAACTCGAAGACACCATTTTTTATTCAATTCCTTATGTTTTCCTTCCCTTGCATTTACGAGTGTGTTTTCAGTTGGTCTCAGGGCGTAGCAGCATTACTTTCACTGCAATTTTCGATTTTTCTGCGAATTCAGCTTTTAATAGGCGCGTTGCCAGTCTAAACGCAAGAATATTTTAATGACTACATACTAGGTCCCATTTTAAAAGTTTACTAACACTGCAGTACCTGAACCATGAGCCTCACCACGTGATTCTGGACTTTGCGTACTTATATTCTCGTCGAAATATCCGGTATTGCAACTTCAGGCAATGTGAGATCTCCATGACGCTCTTGCATTTCAGAATTCGTTGCCTCAATCTTTATTTATGTCGTTTTCGATGACGTGGAAACTATAGAGCATTACATGCTCCCCTGGCGGGGCTATGCTCCTTATAGCAGATATTATTTAGAAATTTCTCTCGCTGTACTATACTCTTCTTTGGTGCAACTGTCAATGAGCCCTAAGCCTAGTGTGGTCTCCTCCATAGCTATAGCATTGCGACGGCAAGATATGGTCGCAAGCTCTTCTCAGTCGTGATGACTTGCAAGTTTGTTCACATATTTCTTTATTTCCCCATCAGTATCCTAACTCCCTCATATTTCTTTTGAAAATGTTTTCACCAACACTAATATCTAATTCATAAGATACATATTATAAAGCCTAATTCTGGATCATGCATTCGAGTCTTCAACCTGCCGTGAACACCGGTCAGTCCCTTGCTGCATATGAAACGTGTACAGAGAAAAGAAAAGAAGAAGCTGAACGCTCTGTTCTTATTTAAATTATAATGCATAAAGGTAAGACAAAGAAGAAGATTACAATTCTTACATACTCCCTTTTTGCAAACATATTGCCGCGAAACCTACAAAACAGTATTTGTTGTTTTTTAACAGCCGCCGGCATACAGGCTTATCACTCTGATTCTGGACCGCGTATCAGTTCCGTAATCTTTGTTTGTTACTGCTCGATGTCGCGAGTCACACCTTTATCAGTTTTGTTGTAGCGCAAGACGCACCGAGATCTGTCTCGAAGGTTCCGGCCACTCGGGTGTCTTTCCACAATGTTCCAGCCCGTGCTGGTAGCTGTTTGTGACGTTATCTAGATTGTTCTGTGCAGCCTTTAAATTGAGCGTCGCCGAGTGTGACGGGCATTCTTTGTTCGACGATCGACGAGCACGTTTGTTTTCTATCGCCGCCGCCGAGTTGCCTAGTTATTTTGCGGGCGCAAGTCAGCCCAAATAAAGAGTTTCTTTAGTGCAATCATCGACCTTTCATTTGTGTCGTCGACCTCGTCACCACTACGTGACATCTGGTGGAGGTGCTGCCTTTTATCCTTCAAGCGAAGACCCAAGCCGTGTTCCTGTCGCCCTGGAAGACCAGCCTACAGGTCACCGAGCCAGCCGCCGACTTCAAGGCCTACAGCCAGAGCACGGTCTGCTGCCTGACCCCATTCGATTTCGGAGGGCATCGACGCTGACAATGGCCCGGCCTACAGCACCGGTTGTTTTCGTCCAACCCCGTGAGCCCCCCTGCTTCCATGGACGACCGGACGAAGATGCGGGAGATTGGATGGACCTTTTCGACCGTGTGGCAGATTTCAATGGTTGGAACGACGCTGCGAAACTCAGGCAGGTCTACTTTGTTCTTCAAGGACATGCCCGAATTTGGTTTGAAAATCACGAGACTTCTTTCAAGGATTGGGAGATTTTCAGAGCACAGTTCTTGGTGGCCTTTACAAGTTCTGTCAGAAAAGAAAGAGCTCAGGCCCTCCTCCAATCAAGAATTCAACTACCAAACGAGCCCGTCCTGGCCTACGTAGAGGAGATGAAACGCCTGTTTCGCCGCGCCGACCCTAACATGACCGAAGATGACAGAGTGAAGTTCTTAATGCGAGGCATTAAAGAATCGCTTTTTGCGGGGCTTGTCCGGAACCCGCCGAAAACTGTGGAAGAATTTGAGAGAGAAGCATCGACCATTGAGAAGACGTTGGATACCCGGATGCGCCACTACGAGCGACCACTTCAACCAAACTACTCATGCCACTACCCCAGCACATCTGCAAGTGGAGAGAACCTTCGGGACCTAATCCGGGAGATCGTGCGAGAGGAGCTCCGCCGAATGCTGCCATCATCGCAACAACCCCAGGTGGCAACGCTCGCGGACGTCGTCCGTGAAGAAGTTCAGCAGGCGCTGGGCGTTCCTGAAGCGACGGCTGCGACTGTTCCAGCACAAGAAGCAACAGCGATGAACTACGCTGGTGCATTACGTCGCCATCCGCCCCGACGTGATGACTTTCCCATCCCTCGCCGCTACCGTCCTGTTCCTGAAAACCGCCCCTTGGCCCCCGCCCGCCAAGCTTACCAACGACCCCCAAACCCCAGGAAGTGCGATGCCTGGAGGACTGCAAACAACCGGCCATTATGTTTCCACTGCGGTGAGGCCGGCCACATTCTGCGCCACTGCCCGTACCGACGAATCGGTCTCCGCGGATTTGCAGTCGACGCCCCACGACCACGCCCAGGTGAACGACCGCAAGAAATCGACAACTATCTGCGCAGCGGTGAGATTGCGTCACCAAGCCGTCGGTTCAGATCTCCATCACCATACAGGGCCCGCTTTGCGTCGCCAGGCCGTAACTATGATGAGAGTATGCGCGGAAGGTCCCCAAGCCCGCGCAGGGGAAACTAAATGCAGCAACCTTTGGAGGTGAGGTTGCTCAACGGCGAAAAGACGAAGATCCTCCGCCGCCGACGACCACTAACGACGACGCAGCCATTTCACCGCCGCTCCACACGTCATCGACGACAACACGACCAAAGTGCAAGCAGACACCGCCGCCCAGCGAAGTAACAACGGTATGCCCCGGCCATGACCTGAAGAAACGACGCAGCCGAGATCGGACACCAAGGCCCACGTGCAATGCGAGGACGCGAACAAGTGACCTTGAAGTTGATATCGACGGTCGCAGATTCACTGCCCTAGTAGACACCGGAGCTGACTATTCAGTCATTAGTGGACCGTTAGCCTCTCAGCTCAGAAAAGTTACCACCGCTTGGGATGGCCCGCTGATTCGCACCGCAGGTGGCAACCTGATTACTCCATCGGGACTATGACTGCAAGAATAACCGTAAATGGGCGTACTTACCCCACCAGCTTTGTGGTCTTGCAGCAGTGCTCCCGCGACGTGATTTTAGGCATGGACTTCCTAAATGAAAATAGGGCTATCATCGACCTCCGATCCAAGCTCATCAAGCTCTCTGCAGACAAAGCCATACCTGCTACGACGACTTCGACGCAACACGTCGCTCTAAACGTCCTCGACGGAGAATTGACCGTGCCGCCCCGATCAAGCGTCGCCGTCAGCGTAGGTAGCACAGACATTGAAACCGCTGAAGGCATCGTCGAAGGAAATATCCAATTGCTCTTGCAACGAGGTATCGGCATCGCAAGAGGCATCGCGAAATTCCGGAGAGGACAAGCTCAGGTGCTGGTAACAAACTTCACTGAAGAATACCGGCATCTAAACAAGGGCACGACCATCGCTTTTCTCGACGAATTAGCGGACCTCAAAGACGTATTCGCCCTCCACGACCAACCACTGGAAGACGCACCGGACCAATTCCGTCAGCCCACATTTGACATCAACCCAGTATTGACCCACAGCAGGAAAAACCAGATTCGCAGTCTTCTTCGAAACTACAGGGAGTGCTTCTCGTCATCATCGAAGGTACGACAAACACCACTGGCCAAGCACCGCATTATAACGGACGTACACGACCGACCTCTGCGCCAAAGCCCTTATCGTGTATCGCCGCGAGAACGGCAGGCCATTCGCGATCAAGTTGAGGAAATGCTGCGTGATGACGTAATCCAGCCATCGAACAGCCCCTGGGCGGCACCAGTCGTTTTGGTCAAGAAGAAAGACAGCACACTTCGCTTCTGCGTTGATTACCGCCGCTTGAATAGCATAACGAAGAAGGATGTCTACCCGCTTCCCCGCATCGACGACACTCTCGACCGACTCTGCAATGCAAGGTACTTCTCATCGATGGACCTGAAGAGCGGATATTGGCAAATTGAGGTCGACGAAAGAGATCGCGAGAAGACCGCATTCATCACACCGGACGGCCTTTATGAGTTCAAGGTGATGCCATTTGGCCTCTGCTCCGCACCAGCCACGTTTCAACGAGTAATGGACACAGTCCTGGCAGGGTTGAAGTGGCAAATTTGTTTGGTATATTTGGACGACGTTCTTGTCTTCTCGTCAAACTTTGAAGACCACCTAAAACGACTACAGACAGTGTTGGAAGCCATCAAGTCATCGGGACTAACGCTAAAAGCAGAGAAGTGTCACTTCGCCTACGAAGAACTCCGGTTCCTAGGTCACATCGTTAGCAAGGACGGTATTCGCCCAGACCCGGAGAAAACAGCTGCAATCGCACAATTCCCACCGCCTACCGACAAGAAAGCTGTGCGCCGATTCCTTGGGCTGTGCGCTTATTATCGACGATTTGTCAGAAACTTTTCGCGGATCGGCGAACCGTTGACGCAGCTTACAAAGGCTGACGTAGCTTTTAAATGGGAAGCGCCGCAAGGAGAAGCCTTCGACGAACTCAAGCGCCGCCTGCAATGCCCTCCCGTACTTGGCCACTTTGATGAAAACGCCGAGACCGAAATTCACACCGACGCGAGCATTGTGGGCCTAGGAGCCGTTCTCGTCCAGAAGAGTGCCGGACAGGAGAAAGTAATCGCCTACGCAAGCAGGTCACTCACAAAAGCCGAAGTCAATTACTCGACGACCGAGAAGGAGTGCCTTGCAATCATCTGGGCCACTTCTAAGTTTCGTCCATACCTATACGGCCGACCATTCAAGGTGGTAAGCGACCATCACGCGCTCTGCTGGCTGGCTAATTTGAAAGATCCTTCCGGCCGCCTTGCCAGATGGAGCCTACGACTTCAAGAATTGGACATGACTGTAGTCTATAAGTCGGGCCGAAAGCATTCCGACGCAGACTGCTTATCCCGCGCTCCCGTCGATGCTTCCCCGAAGGACGATGACGACGACGCCTTTTTGGGACCGGTAAGCGCCAGCAGTTTCGCAGAACAACAGCGATCAGACCCTGAGCTGAAAGCGCTAGCCGATTACTTGGAAGGAAAGGCCGCTTCCCCACCTGGTGTGTTCAGGCGACATTTATCATCCTTCACGTTAAGCAATGGCCTCCTCGTGAAGAAGAACTTCGCACCTAACAAGACCGCGCAGCTTCTCGTAGTGCCTAAAACCCTTCGGCAAGAAATTCTGCAGGCGTTGCACGATGAGCCCACAGCAGGCCACCTCGGATTTGCGCGCACGTTGCGTCGAATCCAGGAGAAGTATTACTGGCCGCGACTGCCTGCCGAAGTTGCCCACTACGTGAAGACGTGTCGTGAGTGCCAACGACGCAAGACGCCGCCGAATAGACCAGCAGGACTACTAAACCCGATTCCGCCCCCAATCCTACCCTTTCAACAAATTGGGATGGATCTCCTCGGCCCCTTTCCATCTTCGTCTATGGGTAACAAGTGGATCATCATGGCCACTGACTACCTTACCCGTTACGCCGAAGCAAGAGCACTACCAAATGGTACCGCGGCAGAAGTCGCCAAATTTTTTGTCGAACAAATTCTCTTGCGACACGGCGCCCCAGAAGTGCTCATCACGGACAGGGGAACGGCGTTTACGGCAGAGTTGACGCAAGCCATCCTGGAATACAGTCACACAAGCCATCGACGAACAACTGCGTACCATCCCCAGACCAATGGCCTTACGGAGCGCCTGAACAAAGCGATCGCGGACATGGTCGATATGTACGTCGACGCTGAACACAAGACCTGGGACGCCATCTTGCCGTACGTGATCTTCGCGTATAACACGGCAGTCCAGGAGACGACCAGAGCGACCCCGTTTAAGCTTGTGTACGGCAGGGAGCCCACGACGACGCTCGACGCAATGCTGCCGCACGTAACCAGCGAAGACAACCTTGACGTCGCCGCCTACCTGCAGCGTGCAGAGGAAGCCCGACGACTCGCACGGCTGCGTATTAAAGACCAACAGCGCACCGACAGCCGACGATACAATTTACGACGACGCCACGCAGAGTACAATCCAGGAGACCAAGTGTGGGTTTGGACACCAATTCGCCGTCGCGGATTAAGTGAAAAGTTGTTGCATCGATACTTTGGGCCATACAAAATCCTTCGTCGCGTCGGACCCCTGGACTATGAAGTCATTCCCGACGGAACATCGGCATCACAACGGCGACGCGCACGCCCAGAAATTGTACATGTTGTACGACTGAAGCCATATTACGCGCGTTAAAGAATCTGTGGTGTTTAAACTTTGCAGTGTTTATGTTTAAGTTTCTTTGTTTTGGAACATCGAGGCGATGTTTTTTTTTTTAAGGGGGGAGCAATGCCGCGAAACCTACAAAACAGTATTTGTTGTTTTTTAACAGCCGCCGGCATACAGGCTTATCACTCTGATTCTGGACCGCGTATCAGTTCCGTAATCTTTGTTTGTTACTGCTCGATGTCGCGAGTCACACCTTTATCAGTTTTGTTGTAGCGCAAGACGCACCGAGATCTGTCTCGAAGGTTCCGGCCACTCGGGTGTCTTTCCACAATGTTCCAGCCCGTGCTGGTAGCTGTTTGCGACGTTATCTAGATTGTTCTGTGCAGCCTTTAAATTGAGCGTCGCCGAGTGTGACGGGCATTCTTTGTTCGACGATCGACGAGCACGTTTGTTTTCTATCGCCGCCGCCGAGTTGCCTAGTTATTTTGCGGGCGCAAGTCAGCCCAAATAAAGAGTTTCTTTAGTGCAATCATCGACCTTTCATTTGTGTCGTCGACCTCGTCACCACTACGTGACAATATTCGCGTAAAAATTATATCGAATATTCCCTACCCCGCCCTTTTTCATAGGTATCAATCGCAATTATGTTTAGCCTCATAATTATTGATTACATCTACCTGACTTTTTCACTGAGCTAATGCTGCTCATATACACCAGTAGGTAGAGAAAAACGACGACACCAAGGAAGCGCCGCTGAGCCCTGTGCACCGTGAGGCGAGCTCATCAACACCGCTTGCGTTTCAAATTGGAAAGCGTTACCAGACAGAGATGGACCGATACAGCAAAGCAAGTGAGCGCTCTGCAACAGCTGATACCTCTCGCAGGTCATCCTCGTCCTCAAGAGAGCACTCTCGGCTTGCCAGCCGCGACTGGTACCCCCGCAGCGGCAGGGAGGTGAGGTTTCTAGTGAGCTGTTCGAAGGTCTAGTTGGTAGATTGAAACGCAAATAAACACACAGAGCGAATTTATTTAAAAAGGAATGAGCCCAACAATCTTTGAGAACGAATATCGGCTTTTGTAGCTTAAAATTTCTTCGGAAAGGATAGTGTGGGCATGATCGCGAAGGATATGGAATAATTACGCTCGAAATAACAACATTAGATTCGCCAGGTTTCTTTTCCTTGTTGGTGGATTTCAATGTTTATCTCAGCACTTGCACGTTTTTCTGTGTGTGTGTGTGTGTGTGTGTGTGTGTGTGTGTGTGTGTGTGTGTGTGTGTGTGTGTGTGTGTGTGTGTGTGTGTGTGTGTGTGTGTGTGTGTGTGTGTGTGTGTGTGTGTGTGTGTGTGTGTGTGTGTGTGTGTGTGTGTGTGTGTGTGTGTGTGTGTGTGTGTGTGTGTGTGTGTGTGTGTGTGTGTGTGTGTGTGTGTGTGTGTGTGTGTGTGTGTGTGTGTGTGTGTGTGTGTGTGTGTGTGTGTGTGTGTGTGTGTGTGAGAGAGAGAGGGGGTTAAGAATTCTGAAAAATCCCTATCTACTACATGGGACACAAGACTCTGCAACACATGCCTAGCGAATTCGGACTGACATCGTAACTTCAAAAAATAGCCTCTAATTCTTCTGGCGTGCATGGAAGAATCCAAGTCCAACTTCTAAATTTCCCAGGCCATTTTGCCACAGTACTGCGTATCTAGCAGGTTCTTCTCTCATTCAATGCAAGCTTTGCTCACTTTGCAGATTGATAATCAAGGTGCCGACGCATCGCTTTTCTTGGATATTCCCGACGATATAAAAAAGGACAAAGAGCTGAACCTGTCGGCCAAGGCGGCATTGGTGGGCGTCGTCTTGATATTCGCCTTGGGTATAATTATGGTCGTGCTCCAGATAAGCCTCGCATACCTGGATTCTGCCCCGGCCACGGAGAAGTTCTTTGAAAACTTCACCAAACTCGTAATGCCAAAGGTCGTCAGCAGGACACGCAAACCCTGGCCGACGCTCAATCCGCTGTCCGTCAGCCCGGCGGCAACAGAATGGGATATTTCGATCACTGAGGAGATAACTTTGAGCGACTCCGTACAGACGGAAGCTGACGTCACGAGCGCACATTATTCGAAAGAAACGCCTTATGATATCTCATCAACACCAGACGTAGAAATATTCACGACGGAAATATATATTGCATCGACCGCAAACTTGTCGATAACGACCCCGGGGAGCACGAGAGAGACCATGGGCTCGACCGATTCGAACACGGACACATTGATGATGGAAACAAATAAGACCGCCAGGGATTCCAGCACGGAAGTGATCAAGGTGAATACACTGGCCAACGAAACATCAGTTGATGAGCCGATCACCGAATCGACAGTGAATACGTTGATGGTGGAAGCAAACAATACCGCCACAGACTCTTCTAGTACGGAAAGGATCACGGTAGATACACCGGCCAACGAATCATCAGTTAACGAGCCGATCACCGAATCGGCAACGAGTACCTTGATGATGGAAGCAAGCAAGACCACCGTGGATTCCAGTACGGAAGCAATCGCGGGGGATACACCTGCCAACGAATCATCAGTTGATGAGCGAAGCACCGAATCGATCGCGAACATTTTGGTGGTGAAGCCAGCAACAACCGAGTCGGCCACAGAACATACCGGGGTCTTGTTGACTAGTGTATCGGGCATTGATGTGTCGATGCCGGTACCAGCTGCATCACATTTTGCAGCGGAAGAAGCCATCACGAACACGTCTGCTACGGAAGCAGCGAGCACTTCGGGGACTGAGCCACGGGCAACAGTGTTGGCGGCGGAACCAGCCACGGATTCACTGACAATGGAATCGAGCCAGGATACGCCTAAGACTGAACCAGAAAAAATGGAGTCCTCTACTGAAGCGACAGTGGGCATGTCGTCAATGGCAGCAGCCGAGTCCTAATGACCGAGAGGCTCCTCATAGTGGGCGCATTGAAACAACCATGAACACTGATATCACTGCATGCTGGTTGGTAAACGGATTTGTTTCGCGACTGACTTCGAATAAACTCCCTGGTTTTAAATGAATATGCATGCCTACTGCGACCTTCGGCGCTTCCCACGGGTCTTCTCATTCTAGGCATATTCGCCACTGTTTCTATTCATTTGTCTTTAGGTTTTAAATGCACAGGGGGGGGGGGGGGCTAAAAATTAACGAGGACACTGCAGGAGCTGCAATGGAGAAATGCGAAAGCCTGAGCGCCACTCTTCGCCATCATGTGGGCGCCCAACATTGCGAGAAGGGAGGGGGGGGGGAGGCGAGGAGGGCTGGTTTTTGTTGGATGTCACATGATGGTGCTACGACAGCACGCGAACCAAGGAGTCAATCGCAGGAAACCTTAGCTACTCGCTTAATTTCGACGCCTGTAGTTTACATATTCGTCCTTACTCATGTGTCCTCACCACAGATCTCCAAGATGCGTTTCTAAGAAACCCGCGCATTCACTATTCGAGCCTTTATTCGCGTTCAAAAGTTCAGCCGTCGTGGTGTCGTTCTAGTTTGTATTGTGTTAATCAGATGCTGTTTTTCATAATAACCTGATAGCTAAACATTTCGACAGATTTGCCTGTCTGGTTGGGTTGATAACTAAATAAGACTTGAAATTTCTCCAACCAACACTTTTATTTTATAAAACCCGACGTTTCGGAGCCGGCTCGGCTCCTTCTTCAGGGGTGCATGACGCGGGGCTGCGTGCAGCTATAAGTAAAGGAATGGTCGAGGGGGAGAAGAAGGTGGGGGGGGAGAATGGGGAGGGGGTGAGATGTGTGTGAAAGGAATGAGAAGGAAGGAGGGGGGTTTAGACGAGTGAGGGTGCCGCAGGTGCAGGTGTGCTCGCTGGCGACTTTTTTCTTTTCTTCTGTGAAGTGGCCAGGAGAGAGCGAAGACCTTGCACGTATACAGCAGGGAGGTTGCCTGTTGTCCGGTTGATGTTATTTGCGGTAGACTGTATGTGCCATGACTCGAGGAGGCGTCTTTTGCGGTAATTGGTCTCGGTCTCCAAGATGAACGTTTCTTCGAAATTTATTCTGTGGTCGGAATCTTCTGAATGTTCAGCTATGGGGTTGCGTTCTCTTGAAAAATTTCGTACATCGTTCTTGTGTTGCCGAATTCTTTCTTTTAGGTTTTTTGTTTCGCCAATGTAGCTAGCATCACAGTCGGCGCAGGGAATTTTGTAGACAATGCCTTGGGCTCTTTCTCTTGGTGGTCGATCTTTGGGGAAGGGTAGCAGGCTCCCCAAAGTGTTTGAAGGCTTGTGCGCCACTCGAATTCCCTCTTTTCTTAGAATACGGGCGATGGTTTCGCTGGCGCCTCGGACATAGGGGACAGTGACGTATTTTTGACATGTAGTTGTTTGCTGCTGGTTATTTTCTTCCCGGGGCCTGTCGTTGCGTTTTTGGCGGCGAATGATTTTCCGGATAAATTTTTTTGGGTAGCCGTTCATGGTTAGTTCCTTGAATATTAAGCGTTTTTCGTTTGCTTTGTCGGGCTCTGTGGTGCAATGTGTTTCCACTCTTTGTAATTAGGTCTTCACAACTGACGCTTTATGGCTTGTCGGGTGGTTCGAAGTGAAATGCAGATATCGCCCTGTGTGGGTGGGTTTTCGGTATACGGAGAATCGCAGGCGGTTGTTCTTTCGGGTCACCAGAACGTCCAAAAACGGCAGGGCGCCTCGCTTCTCCATTTCTAGGGTGAACTGAATCTCCGGTTGAATGGAATTTAGATGAGAGAGGAAATTTTGGACTTCAGATTTCTTAATAATTGAGAAACAGTCATCGACATATCAGAAAAATTTTTGGCGGTGGGCGGAAAGAGTTGAGAGCTCGTTCTTCGATGTGCTGCATAGTTATATTCGCCATAGCGACAGAGATGGAGGCACCCATTGGTGTTCCCTTAACTTGTTTGTAGAATTCTCCTCGGCATGAGAAGTATGTGTTTGATAAGCATAGTTCCAGAAGGCGGCATATCTCGTCTACACTGAGTGGGGTTCGTGCGCTGAGTGTATCGTCGCGTTGTAGGGCTTCTCGAGTGGCGGCCAACGCGAGATTTACAGGGACATTTGTGAAAAGGGACACCACGTCAAAGGAAACAAGGCACTCGTCGGCCTCAAGGCTCACCTGGGATACGAGTTCGATGAAATGCCCGGCGTGTCGGACGTGGGTAGCGGTTTTTCCCGTGATTGGTGTTATGAGCTTGTGCAGGTATTCCGACAACGCACGGAGGGGGGAGAAACGGAAGTCGACAATTGGGCGTAGAGGAGTCCTAGGTTTATGGACTTTGGGCAGACCGTAGAAGGCTGGGGCTGATCCGTTGGTGCACGATAACTGCAGGTAGAGGTTTCGGTGGTTTGGGAGGTTTTTGAAAACTTCTTTTAATGCCTTGTTCAATTTTGCCTGGGTACTTGTTGTGGGGTCCTTCTTCAATTTTTCGTATTCTTGATTGTTGAGTAGAGAAGAAATTTTCTCGTCATAGTCCTGTCTGTCCAGAACGACTGTTGTGTTGCCTTTGTCCGCTGGGAGGATTACGATGGTCGTGTCTCTCTGGAGGTCGTTGAGCGCCTGCCGTTCATCCCGTGGTAGATTCTCTTCATTTCGGCGTGAATGCAGACCTTTCAGTACTCCGACTGTTTTGAGCCTGACTTCTTCTCGAGGACCTGTTTTCAGCTGTTGGAGGCCGTCTTCAAGAGCAGATACAATTTTCGGGAGAGGAGGTCCGTGAGCCTGAATATTGAATTTGTGTCCCTTGGCCAGAATTGAAGTTTCGGCGGGTGTTAGATTTCTGGAAGACAGGTTCGTGACCACGTTTGAATGGTCAGTAGGGGCGTTGTCAGGTCGAGGTTGTAATTCTGCCAGCTTCTTCATTTGCTTGGTGCGGTGTTTGTTGGCTTCGGAAGCCGCTGTCTCCTGGGCGAAGGCCTCAATGGGTGTTAGAAGCTTGGGCATCCTGTGCTCGAGCTGTCGACGAGCAAAAAAGGCGTCGGTTTCTTTTTTCTTGATCACTGTGCGGCACTCCCGTATCCGAGCAGTTACTAGGTGCTGTTCTGCCTTGTCGATGATGTTTCGTCCTTCCGGTGTGGAGACCGGGCGTCGGAGACGTAGGCAGTGCGGTACGACCTTGGTATCCTTGCACTTCTGGTTAAACTCCAGGTGTGATTGGTACACCGAGATACTCTTCATAGTCTTGACGTACTTCTTTGCAAGCTGCATAGCTTGCAGCCCGAAGTCTGCGCGGATAGATTGAAAGCTAAACATTTCGACAGATTTGCCTGTCTGGTTGGGTTGATAACTAAATAAGACTTGAAATTTCTCCAACCAACACTTTTATTTTATAAAACCCGACGTTTCGGAGCCGGCTCGGCTCCTTCTTCAGGGGTGCATGACGCGGGGCTGCGTGCAGCTATAAGTAAAGGAATGGTCGAGGGGGAGAAGAAGGTGGGGGGGGGAGAATGGGGAGGGGGTGAGATGTGTGTGAAAGGAATGAGAAGGAAGGAGGGGGGTTTAGACGAGTGAGGGTGCCGCAGGTGCAGGTGTGCTCGCTGGCGACTTTTTTCTTTTCTTCTGTGAAGTGGCCAGGAGAGAGCGAAGACCTTGCAAGTATACAGCAGGGAGGTTGCCTGTTGTCCGGTTGATGTTATTTGCGGTAGACTGTATGTGCCATGACTCGAGGAGGCGTCTTTTGCGGTAATTGGTCTCGGTCTCCAAGATGAACGTTTCTTCGAAATTTATTCTGTGGTCGGAATCTTCTGAATGTTCAGCTATGGGGTTGCGTTCTCTTGAAAAATTTCGTACATCGTTCTTGTGTTGCCGAATTCTTTCATTTAGGTTTTTTGTTTCGCCAATGTAGCTAGCATCACAGTCGGCGCAGGGAATTTCGTAGACAATGCCTCGGGCTCTTTCTCTTGGTGGTCGATCTTTGGGGAAGGGTAGCAGGCTCCCCAAAGTGTTTGAAGGCTTGTGCGCCACTCGAATTCCCTCTTTTCTTAGAATACGGGCGATGGTTTCGCTGGCGCCTCGGACATAGAAGACAGTGACGTACTTTTGAGATGTAGTTGTTTGCTGCTGGTTATTTTCTTCCCGGGGCCTGTCGTTGCGTTTTTGGCGGCGAATGATTTTCCGGATAAATTTTTTTGGGTAGCCGTTCATGGTTAGTTCCTTGAATATTAAGCGTTTTTCGTTTGCTTTGTCGGGCTCTGTGGTGCAATGTGTTTCCACTCTTTGTAATAAGGTCTTCACAACTGACGCTTTATGGCTTGTCGGGTGGTTCGAAGTGAAATGCAGATATCGCCCTGTGTGGGTGGGTTTTCGGTATACGGAGAATCGCAGGCGGTTGTTTTTTCGGGTCACCAGAACGTCCAAAAACGGCAGGGCGCCTCGCTTCTCCATTTCTAGGGTGAACTGAATCTCCGGTTGAATGGAATTTAGATGAGAGAGGAAATTTTGGACTTCAGATTTATTAATAATTGAGAAACAGTCATCGACATATCTCAGAAAAACCTGTACGTGGTTCATGTAAAAGAACATTGCTTCAACATATTAAGTGCCATATCAACATTTATTCTTCGGAATATTATCTTTCGGAAAGTAGAGAACCCAGGTTTTCACTTACTCTGTTTCCTACACCGTTGTATCGGCAGCCATATCTGAGGTTCCTGGACAAGAGTGTTCTAAAACGTGTTAGGCGAATGCGCATTCAGGAGGCCGCAAAAACATTCTTTTCGAGCGCAGCTCTTTGGCGTCCGTTTCTGGGTTTCGCGTCGGCGTCGGCGTCATCGTCGGCCTCGTAACCAGCTTCGCCCCCCTTTCATCCCCCCAGCGCTAGCAGCGAACGACTGATACCGCTGGATGCCTCTGACGCCGCTAGAGAGTCAAGATAACGTGACTGCATAGAACACCGTCGCCGCCATGCAGAAAGAGGAGGGGAGGGTTCCCCCCCCCCCCTGTTCTTGTGTGGCGGATAGGGTGCTCTTCAGTTGCCGACGCGCCCGTTATTTCACGTAGGCCCCGGCACGTGGACGAATTCGTGGCCACCTTCCCCTCGGCTAGACCTGGTTCTTGGCGCTGCGGAAGCGAGGGTATCATATTGTTTGCGCCGGCATCGGCGGCGTTGTCCCTGAAACCACCTCCGCAGCTGGGGTTGACTCACTATCGGCGTCAGCAGCATCAGTCAGTCGCTGCTATCTCTTCCCTCCTCCCTTTATCGCGTTGTCCGCTTGCTGCGCGTGATTCTGCCCCCATCCTTTGCCGCTGGGTGTACACGCCGCCCCCCTCCCCCTCTTCCTGCGAGTCTCCGGTTGTCAAAGCGCCGGCTCGAACTTAATTCCTTTCTTCGCTCCTCCTCCGATGCAACCCTTGTGCGGTGGCAATCAGAGAGCCAGATCGGTATGAGCGAGACGACCGGTGGAAGTCCTCCGTCTGCTGCTGCTGCTGCTGCTGCTGCTGCTGCTGCTGCTGCTGCTGCTGCTGCTGCTGCTGCTGCTGCTGCTGCTGCTGCTGCTGCTGCTGCTGCTGCTGCTGCTGCTGCTGCTGCTGCTGCTGCTGCTGCTGCTGCTGCTGCTGCTGCTGCTGCTGCTGCTGCTGCTGCTGCTGCTGCTGCTGCTGCTGCTGCTGCTGCTGCTGCTGCTGCTGCTGCTGCTGCTGCTGCTGCTGCTGCTGCTGCTGCTGCTGCTGCTGCTGCTGCTGCTGCTGCTGCTGCTGCTGCTGCTGCTGCTGCTGCTGCTGCTGCTGCTGCTGCTGCTGCTGCTGCTGCTGCTGCTGCTGCTGCTGCTGCTGCTGCTGCTGCTGCTGCTGCTGCTGCTGCTGCTGCTGCTGCTGCTGCTGCTGCTGCTGCTGCTGCTGCTGCTGCTGCTGCTGCTGCTGCTGCTGCTGCTGCTGCTGCTGCTGCTGCTGCTGCTGCTGCTGCTGCTGCTGCTGCTGCTGCTGCTGCTGCTGCTGCTGCTGCTGCTGCTGCTGCTGCTGCTGCTGCTGCTGCTGCTGCTGCTGCTGCTGCTGCTGCTGCTGCTGCTGCTGCTGCTGCTGCTGCTGCTGCTGCTGCTGCTGCTGCTGCTGCTGCTGCTGCTGCTGCTGCTGCTGCTGCTGCTGCTGCTGCTGCTGCTGCTGCTGCTGCTGCTGCTGCTGCTGCTGCTGCTGCTGCTGCTGCTGCTGCTGCTGCTGCTGCTGCTGCTGCTGCTGCTGCTGCTGCTGCTGCTGCTGCTGCTGCTGCTGCTGCTGCTGCTGCTGCTGCTGCTGCTGCTGCTGCTGCTGCTGCTGCTGCTGCTGCTGCTGCTGCTGCTGCTGCTGCTGCTGCTGCTGCTGCTGCTGCTGCTGCTGCTGCTGCTGCTGCTGCTGCTGCTGCTGCTGCTGCTGCTGCTGCTGCTGCTGCTGCTGCTGCTGCTGCTGCTGCTGCTGCTGCTGCTGCTGCTGCTGCTGCTGCTGCTGCTGCTGCTGCTGCTGCTGCTGCTGCTGCTGCTGCTGCTGCTGCTGCTGCTGCTGCTGCTGCTGCTGCTGCTGCTGCTGCTGCTGCTGCTGCTGCTGCTGCTGCTGCTGCTGCTGCTGCTGCTGCTGCTGCTGCTGCTGCTGCTGCTGCTGCTGCTGCTGCTGCTGCTGCTGCTGCTGCTGCTGCTGCTGCTGCTGCTGCTGCTGCTGCTGCTGCTGCTGCTGCTGCTGCTGCTGCTGCTGCTGCTGCTGCTGCTGCTGCTGCTGCTGCTGCTGCTGCTGCTGCTGCTGCTGCTGCTGCTGCTGCTGCTGCTGCTGCTGCTGCTGCTGCTGCTGCTGCTGCTGCTGCTGCTGCTGCTGCTGCTGCTGCTGCTGCTGCTGCTGCTGCTGCTGCTGCTGCTGCTGCTGCTGCTGCTGCTGCTGCTGCTGCTGCTGCTGCTGCTGCTGCTGCTGCTGCTGCTGCTGCTGCTGCTGCTGCTGCTGCTGCTGCTGCTGCTGCTGCTGCTGCTGCTGCTGCTGCTGCTGCTGCTGCTGCTGCTGCTGCTGCTGCTGCTGCTGCTGCTGCTGCTGCTGCTGCTGCTGCTGCTGCTGCTGCTGCTGCTGCTGCTGCTGCTGCTGCTGCTGCTGCTGCTGCTGCTGCTGCTGCTGCTGCTGCTGCTGCTGCTGCTGCTGCTGCTGCTGCTGCTGCTGCTGCTGCTGCTGCTGCTGCTGCTGCTGCTGCTGCTGCTGCTGCTGCTGCTGCTGCTGCTGCTGCTGCTGCTGCTGCTGCTGCTGCTGCTGCTGCTGCTGCTGCTGCTGCTGCTGCTGCTGCTGCTGCTGCTGCTGCTGCTGCTGCTGCTGCTGCTGCTGCTGCTGCTGCTGCTGCTGCTGCTGCTGCTGCTGCTGCTGCTGCTGCTGCTGCTGCTGCTGCTGCTGCTGCTGCTGCTGCTGCTGCTGCTGCTGCTGCTGCTGCTGCTGCTGCTGCTGCTGCTGCTGCTGCTGCTGCTGCTGCTGCTGCTGCTGCTGCTGCTGCTGCTGCTGCTGCTGCTGCTGCTGCTGCTGCTGCTGCTGCTGCTGCTGCTGCTGCTGCTGCTGCTGCTGCTGCTGCTGCTGCTGCTGCTGCTGCTGCTGCTGCTGCTGCTGCTGCTGCTGCTGCTGCTGCTGCTGCTGCTGCTGCTGCTGCTGCTGCTGCTGCTGCTGCTGCTGCTGCTGCTGCTGCTGCTGCTGCTGCTGCTGCTGCTGCTGCTGCTGCTGCTGCTGCTGCTGCTGCTGCTGCTGCTGCTGCTGCTGCTGCTGCTGCTGCTGCTGCTGCTGCTGCTGCTGCTGCTGCTGCTGCTGCTGCTGCTGCTGCTGCTGCTGCTGCTGCTGCTGCTGCTGCTGCTGCTGCTGCTGCTGCTGCTGCTGCTGCTGCTGCTGCTGCTGCTGCTGCTGCTGCTGCTGCTGCTGCTGCTGCTGCTGCTGCTGCTGCTGCTGCTGCTGCTGCTGCTGCTGCTGCTGCTGCTGCTGCTGCTGCTGCTGCTGCTGCTGCTGCTGCTGCTGCTGCTGCTGCTGCTGCTGCTGCTGCTGCTGCTGCTGCTGCTGCTGCTGCTGCTGCTGCTGCTGCTGCTGCTGCTGCTGCTGCTGCTGCTGCTGCTGCTGCTGCTGCTGCTGCTGCTGCTGCTGCTGCTGCTGCTGCTGCTGCTGCTGCTGCTGCTGCTGCTGCTGCTGCTGCTGCTGCTGCTGCTGCTGCTGCTGCTGCTGCTGCTGCTGCTGCTGCTGCTGCTGCTGCTGCTGCTGCTGCTGCTGCTGCTGCTGCTGCTGCTGCTGCTGCTGCTGCTGCTGCTGCTGCTGCTGCTGCTGCTGCTGCTGCTGCTGCTGCTGCTGCTGCTGCTGCTGCTGCTGCTGCTGCTGCTGCTGCTGCTGCTGCTGCTGCTGCTGCTGCTGCTGCTGCTGCTGCTGCTGCTGCTGCTGCTGCTGCTGCTGCTGCTGCTGCTGCTGCTGCTGCTGCTGCTGCTGCTGCTGCTGCTGCTGCTGCTGCTGCTGCTGCTGCTGCTGCTGCTGCTGCTGCTGCTGCTGCTGCTGCTGCTGCTGCTGCTGCTGCTGCTGCTGCTGCTGCTGCTGCTGCTGCTGCTGCTGCTGCTGCTGCTGCTGCTGCTGCTGCTGCTGCTGCTGCTGCTGCTGCTGCTGCTGCTGCTGCTGCTGCTGCTGCTGCTGCTGCTGCTGCTGCTGCTGCTGCTGCTGCTGCTGCTGCTGCTGCTGCTGCTGCTGCTGCTGCTGCTGCTGCTGCTGCTGCTGCTGCTGCTGCTGCTGCTGCTGCTGCTGCTGCTGCTGCTGCTGCTGCTGCTGCTGCTGCTGCTGCTGCTGCTGCTGCTGCTGCTGCTGCTGCTGCTGCTGCTGCTGCTGCTGCTGCTGCTGCTGCTGCTGCTGCTGCTGCTGCTGCTGCTGCTGCTGCTGCTAAACGAACTGCCAGAGCAGAGGCCCAGCGCTGTCGCCGCCAGAATCCAGAGCAGTAAGCGAGGCTGAAGCAGAAGCTCATTGCCGCCGTCGAGAAGACCCTGCCGTTCGCACCGCCGAAGCGGAGGCTCATCGCCACCGTCGATCTATCGAAAAGGTGAAACAGCTTATTTGCTGCGCTCAAATTTCGCATTAGTAAGTACGTAATCGTCGGTAATTTTTTTCAATCTACACACAGCGACGCTGCCTGTGAGGACATTTCGTCATGTAAGGAGATATTTGTGCCCTGGACGGTTAATGGCCGTCTCTGTAACGTGCCCGAGACAATTGATCATTGCTATATTCTGTGCCATGATGCTATGTTCTTTTGGGACCTACTACAAAGAACTCTTAACAAGGACATTGAAATTGCACCATTTACTATTACATTTTTGCCTCTTGAGAACAACGGTTCTGCCTTATGATCTATTTGTGTTGATAGTGATTGATTGATTGTTGGTTCACAGGAAGGGAAAGGCGCAGTATCCGTCACACTTGTAGCTGTGGACACCTGACCCGCGCCGTAAGGGAAAGGAGGAAGGTGGGAGTGAAAGTGGATAGAAGGAAAGCGGAGCCGCGGTGGAGGGCTACGGAGTAATTTCGACCACCTGGGGATCTTTAACGTGCGCTGACATCGCACAGCACACGGACGCCTCTTCGTTTCGCCTCCATCGAAACGCAGCCGCCGAGGTCGGGATCGAACCTCGGCGGCTGCGTTTCGATGGAGGCGAAACGACTGTTCAGTTTTTGGAAAAGCCGTACGATGGAGGGACATGCCAAGCCACCAATATCCTCCAAATGCGTGTTTTGTGAGCAGTGTGCCTTGGTGCAAGGGTATTTGCTGCACGCGAAGGCCTTCACTGGCTGCCGTACCTAGATGCATGTGTGTGCCTCCCTGAATTTTGATGTCTTGATGAAGGTGCGGTGTCAGGTTAAAGATACAGCGCACTCGTATTAAGCAGCCCGGTAAATTGAGACATGAACAAGTTTGAATAAATCTTTTTTCTTTATTTACAGAAGTTTTCCATGCAATATAGAAAAAAAAAACAAGGAACGTCGTTGTGGCATGGTAGAAACGTCCCCGCTTCGAACGCAGGGGCTCGGGTTTAATTCCCACCCTGGACTCAAGATTTTTTTCAACTAATTGACAGATGTAGCGCGCGCACACTGTGTGTGCACAGTTTTTCCGCACACTTTCTGCAGACTCCACTCATGAGCTGTTAAATGCTATAGAATTAAAAGGCTACACAAAGCATTCATGAATAAACATCAAAATATCTTATTCTATCAGTCGACATTGAGTATAATCAAACACACAGCAACAGCAGCGGGTAAAACTAAATCCCAGCGAGAAAATGACATTTCCAAATGAGATCGGAGTCAGATTACTGGCTACCATTAAAAGCTACGTCGTATACAAATACAACCAAAGCGAAAAGAAACAAAACGTAAAATATATAAATGTATTTCAGAAAAAAACTTACTTGGGCCGGCTGAACCTAGTTTAAACAACTGCAGCTTGATTGAGCATGGTCAGACTCGATTTGCCGCGCTTAAACTCTTCCATGGCTGTTTGCGAGCGTTAAGGATGCCCAGCCGATGCACTGGTTCTAGCGGGCGACTCCTCCGTGGCTGTCTGCGAAAGTCAAGAACTGAGCCAGGTCTAGACAACACGAATCAATCGAAGGCATTTTGATACGGGCCAGATAGTCATTGGTGGAGAGACAAAGTAGGCAAACTGGAAGGCTATGTGGCATTGTGTCAGACGTATATTTTTGTAGATATTTGCAACGGTAGGAATAACTTAGTTGGGAAGGTGTGTGAAGAACCAGCAGAAGGCGTGCCAACTAGAAGAAGCGAGCTGCGCCGCCTCCTACACGCCGCACCTTGGCCGCACCTTATTACTTCATCTCTGGGATGAACATGACCTTAAGGTTCGGGTTGGAAGAAGCACAGCTTTCCCTCTAACAGCCTCCCCAGTGCATGCAGTCTGAAATTTTGAATTATTTAAAACCGTAAACTGCTACCTTATATACTCACTCAAAACAAATAACGGTATATCTAGTAGCCGCAGGATCTCGCATTTATTACAAAGCCATGAGAGAAACCTAATTCATAGTGTATTAATAGTTGGCCATCTTTGATTCCAAATAATTATGTTCATAAAATTGCAATACATTGTATTCATCAGATTTTCTTGAAGCAAGAAGAGGAAAAGGAGAAAAAACATGAAAGACGGAACGGACACAGTACGATTTCTTTTCTTTTTCCGAAATGACCCAAATCCCACAAACGAGCGATTGATAGAAACGCGACCGTTTGTAAACATAAACCTTGGAGTCTTTCCAGTCATTAAGCGACATGTTTTACATTTAGATAGAGAGCAACTCTACAGCACCACGTACTGGAAATTATGCAAATAATTTTCTTTTTATCAGAAAATGTTATCTACATTTGGCTCCCTTAGATATGAAGTTCTATATCTGACGTAGTTTTGTTGTGTATGCTTTCTTTGCGCAGTATTTTTTCAAGCTCGTAGTCATCAAATGATGTTTAAATTTTCATTTGCAAAATACACAAATAAGCGGGGAAGCTAGCTCTATCATTGTGACGAGGAGCATTGCATTGCTTCAACACGAGCAAGTAAATGGGAATAGCAGGCTCCTGTCACAAAGACACATGTGACAGCTTATTCTTTTCTGGTGCTCCTACTTCAGCAGTGAAAAACTAGCTATAATATATGTTATGTGTCAATTGTACCAAATATTAATTCATACCAATACGCTGTATTTCGTTGGAGGCATAAGAGGGACGCGTCCGTGCGCTGTGCGATGTCACTGCATGTTCAAGATCCTCGGGTGGTCGAAATTACTCTGCAGCCCTCCACTTCGGCACCTTTTTTTCTCTTTCTATTTTCATTATAATCTCTCCCCTTCCCTTGCGGCGCAGGAAAGGTGTCCATAAAAAAACTTGTAACATAATAAACCAATGATATTAATAATAAGTAGATGTAAAGAAGACAAAGAACAGAAAACGCTGCGGCATCGCCATCACCATCGCTTGTCTCCGGCGCCCATCTCGCTCGCGCAGAAGCTGTGCCCTGCGGCTGGTAATTCGATCCTTTGTGCCCAAAGTACTGCCAGCGCTAGACGTTCCAACCAACCATTAAATCCACATTTCACTTGGTGGAGGTGCGGGGTAATCAATGTTCTGCTGCGACACCAATAGCACCAATAGACACCAATAGCACACAAAATGAAAGGAGCACAGCGTTTGTCTTGTCATTTACTCCTTGTGTTTGTTATTTCCGCAGAAATATTAAATTTAAGCAGCGAATACTAACTAGCTAAAGTAAGATTTTAACTAAGTTTACCAGAGAAGCATCCTAGCTGATAATTATATCAAAGTTATGATCGCCTTCTTGATTCAGGTCTTCCTCCTAACTTCTTCATTTGCTACATAGTCGACAGTAAAGTAGAGCTGCAGAAGGAATAAATTAAGCCACCCTTAAACCTGCACAAGCTATAAGCCTGAAGTAAACAAACAAAAAAGGCTCTTGCGCGTGTATTGGCTGATATTGACTGTACGGGTGCACGAAACGTATAACGGAGCACGCGAGTGGTGGCTGAACACGTTAAAGCTGTATGTCAGCGCGCTCTAATAGCAAATGCGCAGCAGAAAAAGGGTCTACAAGGCCATCTTCTCTGATGCGGCCGCCCCGGGAATTACACCCCGGGCTCCTCATCCCAGTTGTTCTGGCTCAGGGGCTCATCAATCGCTTATGCGGTCCCGAGAAACCATAAATCATTATTTCCACCACCACTGTCGCTATCCGGCCCCTTCTGAAAGGGCAGAATGAGGCGGGGTAACGAACTCTGCGGAGGCTGCAGACAGGAACTCTTCTCTGTCCTGCCGTGCTCAAACACTTTCATACCAGCATCAATGAGCGTTGCCCGAACTGTGGAGAGATCCTCGATGTATATCACATGGTGTGTGTATGGGCTCATAATTCCCACCTTCCCCCTTCCCCTACCCCTACTCGAGAAGCATAGTAGACTGCCTTCCTCAACTGCTCCACACTGGAGGCCCAAATGGTTCCGTATAGCAGGCGCGAGACGAGGCCTCGTCGTGCAGTGTCCTCGACCAAGAATACATACCACATAGCAGGATCTGCAGATTCGAAAATTCTCTTTTGAAGCAATAAAAAAGTTTTCACCACCACCACCACCCCCGAGAGTGCGTCAGCACATCTGTCTGACCCATCTCTACGTTGCGATGCTCGCGGCATATTCGAAGTGCGAAGCCGCGCTGCAACGGCGATTAGGTTGCTTGGCGCTTCCAGCTTCGTCACTGATACCACCATTTTCAACATGCGCGGCCGCCATCTGACCGCATATAGATCAACACCGTGTTCACAAACAGAGGGGGCGCTGCCGACGCCGCGGCCATTGGGTATAGTGTTCTAGAATTCTAGGACACTATACATTGGGGGTGAAAAGTACGCTTAGCACCAGTAGGAATATAAGGAAGCGAAAGATTTCGAAGTAATTTTCTGATTTCACAGGGTGTCAATGATGTCGTTTTGCTTTGCTACATAGCAACTATGAGCAGCCTAGAACAGATTTTGAAAATATGAAACACCATTTAGAAAGCTGAGTATTTTTTAAACACAGCAAAGCGTATGAAGGTGTGAGTTGGAAGGCCGGCTTTTAGAATCGCATGTAAACACAATTTAGTTAGCGCAATATTTTCCTCGTTTCGCAGAGTCTCATAATAGGGAGCTGATCATTAAACGTTGGCAAGCGGTTTCAAATTAGCGACAAAGTATGCTATGCTTTTCCGAAAGCAGTATATTTTTAAAACACCACTCAAAATGTGTTGTAAAACTATGCCTACCTACGACAGCTCGTTATCCACTGGGTGTTATTCCAAATCGCGAAAACTTCTCGGGTAGTGTGGTATGCTGCCGCATGCACTTAATCTACTCACTAATACCAGTCGTTCAAGGTCAGCAGCCTCGACAACACTACATTTGAAAAGCACTTAAACGCTGACGACAAGCGAACGAAATAAATGCCCCACTGCAGCAGTCGCCGCCGCAGACGACAATCAATTCGAGCGAAGCCAAAAGGCGCAGACGACACCTAAGTCCGCGAACGCGGCTTATGAGCAGGTGGGACATTTTGTTGGACTAATGCTGGTGCGCGGTTCATTTATCGTGCTGAGTCAGGGCTGCCAAAAGCTTAAATGTTCGTAATGATTGAGCGGCTGTATTTAAGAGCGAATCTGCGCGACAGCATGTCGGACAACACTCAACCATTCGCGATTGCGAGAACTTATTGTGAAATTGTTGAGAACTACAGATTAAACAGAAAACTACTACAACGACCAGATAAGATACTGAGCACGGCGGCGACTGCAAGCTGGAAATGTCGTCAACCCAGTATGGGCCTTTCACGTCCTACCCGGGGACATGAAAGTTACCTTTGTAAGACATGTGGGGAGAGGGGTACCCTCGACCACATTATATGGGAATGCGTTGACTTCCCTGGAGTCGAGGAAGATATCAATAACAGAGAGAGCTTGGAAGCTCTACTGCGGAGCGAAGACCCCGCTCGGCAGCAACAAGCCGTCTGCCTGGGGGCCGAGGCCGCGAAGAGACAAAATCTCTTTGTTAGCCTTGAGTCGCGGAGGCTCCAGCCCCCGTCCCCTAGGCCTGCGTGCCGGGGGTAAAGAGTAAAGGCCCTCCATTTACGATGGACAAAAAAATTAAAAAGAACTGCAGAATCTGCATTGGAGTAATGCGAAAACACGAATGCTGCTGTTGGTTGCTTCTGGTTGCTTAAAGTTGCTTAATTTACTTCTCGTTTGCCCATTATAGTCTTTGGTACATACATATTGTGCGCCAATGCCTTCCTATGCCCTTTTTCGGCTCTATTTACGATTGAGTGATGTCACATCTTTGATGTCACATTAATTCACTTGTTTACCTATTTTAGACTTCGGTACTTGCAAATTGCACGCCAATCTCTTCCTATGCCCTTTTTCGGCTCTACTTCCGGCTGCGTGACGTCACATTCTTCACGTCATATCCACTACGGCCCCCCTTTCTCTCTTTCCGCTTTCACTTCCGCCTTCTTTCCTTCCTTTACGCGCGGTTCAGGTATCCACAGAAGAAGTGTGACAGAAGCTGCGCCTTTCCTTTCCTGTGAACTACTTATTCTAATTATTTACATAAATAACTTATTGGCCTAATTATTTTAGCAACAACATTACATCACCCTCTATCGATTGACACCATTCATAAACATCTAACACTTCTCTATTACTCACAACTGCTGCGGACACGATTTTGCGGACACGGTCCGCGGGCACGGCCTGTGGGAGGTGAAGGGTGGCTGATCCTGGCCCTAATGGGGCTGGTACTGGTAGGTCACCACCTCTTGCGGCAGGGGCTAGCCTGCCACTGAATTTTTATCTGTTGTAGGCCGTCACTGCAGCCGCGATCGCTTCGGTGGTGGTGGACGACGGCTGTCGTTGCGGGGCGCGTCTTAATCTCCCTCTTCTTTTTTCTTTCTTGTCTTTTTGTCTTCTGTCTGCACAAGGCAGCAGAGGGGGCTCAGCTAGAGAGCCAGCAGCAGGCCCATTCATTTTCTTTTCTTTCTTCCTACGGCAACAACAAGAACATAAACACGGCCAGCGGACACGATCTGCGGACGCGGCCTGCGGACATGGCCTACGGACACGGTCTGCGGACAGAAATCTGCGAACATAGCGCAGTAATGATTTCGCATTAGTCGTTAACCATCCATCAATGCATACACGAAGCTGACTCCACCGAGCGTACAATCCAGGCGTGCGTGTGGCGCCTATTAGCCGCTTCTTCGGACGCCGAACCATACAGCAATGTTGTTGTTATTGTTGGCTGTAGGAAGAAAGAAAAGAAAATGCACGAGCCCGCCACTGGCTCTGCAGCTGAGCCACCTCTGCCGCCTCGTGCGGAGAGAAGAGAAAATACAGCAGAAAGAAAAAGAGGAGGGAGCGAAAGACGCGCGCTGCAACAGCCGTCGTCCACTACCGAAGCGGCGGCGGGTGCGACGGCCCACAACAGATAAATATTCACACAGGCTTAGCTGTAATTAAGCCTAGGATATTGCGAAAGCAACTGCTTCGGTGGCTTGGGAAGAAGCACGCATTCGCCGAGCCGCACCTTGAGCCCAACGTCTGGCTCAACGCTCTTCACGTTGTTCAACTGTCTCCGTAGCTCGCTGTCGCTTCCTGGCTTCACACCGGCGAGCCGCCTCCTCCCTCTGCTTCTCAGACAACATGACGAACTGTCTTGTTGTTGTTGTGGCTGTAGGAAGAAGGTAAAGAAAATGCACAGGCCTGCATGCTACTGGCTCTGTACTTAAGCAACCTCTGCTGCCTCGTGCAGACAGAAGAGACTGATTGATTTATAGGAAGGGAAAGGCGCTGTAACTGTCTCACTTGTTTTCTGTGGACACCTCAACTGCGCCGTAAGAGAAGGGAGGAAGGTGGGAGTGCAAGTGGAAAGAAAGGAGCCGTAGTGAAGGGCTGCGGAGTAATTTCAACCACCTGAGGATCTTTAACATGCGCTGACATCGCACAGCACACGGAGACAGAAGAGAAAATAGAGAAGGAAGAAAAGGAAGAGGGAAAGAAAGACGCGCGCCGCAACAGCCGTCGCCCGCCACAGAAGCGGTGGCGGGTGCAATGACGGCCTAGAACAGATAAAACTTCAGTGGCAGGCTAGCCCCCTCCGCAAGTGACCTACCTGCCCCAGCCCCATCAGGGGAGACTTTGTATTGTTGTTGTTGTGGCTGTAGGAAGAAGGAAAAGAAAATGCACGGGCCTGCTACTGGCTCTGTAGCTGAGCCACCTCCGCTGCCGCGTGCAGATAGAAGAGAATATAGAAAAGAAAGAAAAGGAAGAGGGAAAGAAAGACGCGCGCCGCAACAACAGCCGTCATCCACCACCAGCGGCGGCGTGTGCAATGACGGCCTAGAACCGATAAAAATTCGGCGCCAGGCTAGCCCCGCCGCAAGCGGCGGTGACCCGCCTGTACCAACCCCATCAGCTGTCTTACAAGCGCTGAAATGGCATGCTGGAGACACTTCGCCTCTCTTCTTTCTTCGGTAAGTAGAGGAGAGGAGGCTGCGCTGTATAAAGCATGTTTTTACAAGCGCTGAAATGGCATGCTTTATACAGCGCAGCCTCCCCTCCTCTACTTACCGAAGAAAGAAGAGAGGCGAAGTGTCTCCAATGGAAGACGACACTAGAGTGTACACTCTAACAACACCGCCTGTTAGACAATAGTGCACCTAGTGGGAGAAACGCGAAATGCTCGGCGTGGCTACGAGCCACGCTACCCTGAAGAGCCGACTTGGTAGCCCAGCTATAGTGCTCTAGAATATTGGGCAGTGTGACGACCGGCGGCGGAGAGCGGGCCGCTTTTGCGATGACAAGAACCGACTCCCACGAGAGGGCGCGACGTGCAACAGGGGTGCCGCGTTCGCTGCTCGGCGCGTAGCGGCCGCGGGATAGCGGGGGTACAGAGGAGGGTTGCGGTTCTCTTTGGAGCGATTTTCAGACGCTACGCAATTAGTGGGATAATTATTAAAGAGGCTACTTATTCCAGGTGTTTAAACGGATCCCTGCCATTCTTTTACGTCTATCGGGAGACATCGTGCACGCTTGGGTAGTCCTTCGGAGCAGCGCGCGATTTTTGAATCGCTATCTGAAACTCAACATTTATTCCTGCGGACAATTACAAATCGTCCAGATGAGCAATTTGTACTTAACGTTTGCAATGAAGCGTGGTGTATTGCATTCGTTCTTCCCTTAAGGGAATAAAGGCTGCTGCCCAGGAGCGCTATTGACACGCGGAGAAAAACAGTGTACATGCGAATCAAAGCTTGTGCTTCGTAAGGCCTCTTTAGGAACACCTATTTTTTACAAACTTTATTTGCGAACACCTGCTTACATTTTGCAGCTTGCGCTTATTAATGCATAACAACGTTTATCTTAAATCGTCAGTAATCTGAATATATCTCTTTAATCGGTGTTATGGGCCCTAATCACCGCTTATAGAAATTACAAATACTGTGTGCGAGCAAAACACATTTATTCACTACCGCACTAATTTAAAGCACTGTGGTATTTACCGGCAAAAAAAAATAAACAAGGTATACACGACTCAAGCATTTATTCTTTGTTCGTGATTAACAATTATGTATATCGCGAACATTTGTTTGCGTGCCGCTAACTAAAGGGCGAACCAAAAAAAAAAAAAGTCAAGTACAGCTAGGGCATTACTTCAAATAAAATATGAAAAATTAAAACCGTCACATACGTAATACGTTCATAGTGGGCACTTGAGTGCGGACGCTTTACTGGCATTAAATGGTACCAGAGCTAACAAACAAAAATAAAAGCACTGATAATTGCGCGACGAATTGGCAGGCATGATGCAGTTCTTGGCGCGCACCGAGAGAAAGCGGAAAAATGCGAAAAAGATGACGAGCACCTAATACGCAAGCAATTAATATAATGCGAAATTGACTGGATATACTTGCAACTACTGCTTACCGCACTATATATAATCGGGCTACTTGCCGCGGGTGCTCTTTGCAGTAATAACCAGACTATAATTGTTAATAAGGTTGATATTACACGTGAAATACTTTCAAGGGAATTTAATTATTTTCCCTTTGGGAACTCTTGTCGTGATTCGCTTACTTCGCAAAGAGCGAAGCCGCAAAAACACATTGTTTCATTGCTTCAAGTGGGAGCTTTTCTGGTGCTCCAAGTAGGTAAACTTTTTGAACCTTCACATTTTACAGGAAGTTTGCAAAATCTGAAGTGCAAAGCAGTCGAAAAGGACCGTGCATCTGAGCCAAATTTTTAATTAAATTGCGACCTAGCTTCGAACCTATGGCGCTATTTTTGTTCGTGGTGAGAAACCGTGCCGGCCTGACAACCTCTCTTTCGCAGAAGGATGATTTAGCGGAAGCGAATTCAGCGTACCCTATAGCCTCTGCGTCCTCTATTTTCCGTCGTTATTTCTTTTTCAAAGCTATTCATTTTTTTTTTTATTTTGTATGTACATAAAACAGGACTAGAGCGATCTTCTGGAGGCAATGACTTGCATATTGTTACGGGGATGTACTTAATGTGACGGCACTGCGATGGGCTGAACTGGACGCAAGACTTCGGTAGCCGTGCAGAATCCGCTCTCTCAGCGTCGTTCTCTTTTTCAACGCTTCGTCGTGCCTGCGTTCCTTGATCGTCGTCTTTGTCAGTGAGCACATCACTTTGGTCTCGCGTTTCCCGGTAACAATATTATCGGTGGCTTGCGCACCCTAGAATGGAAACATTTTCTGGAACAATTAGGTCATTGTTAAACTATAACGCATTGAGATTAAATGTTTTAAGTATAGCGCACATCTCTGGGTATTTATAAAGCTACCCGTTACAACAATGTTTCAGACTATGGAGAGAAAAGAAAATGGTGCGTTCTTAGATTAGTGTAGAGTTTCACAAATTGTTGGCTCTTAAATTTCGACGCTTATATCTTTATGTGCGTTTGATTGCAGCCTGTTTGTGCACTGCTTTCTTCTTCCCGGGCCTTCATTTGGTTCTTATGCTCGGTTGTTTCCTCATTTTTTATTGTTTTTATTATATCTCCATTTTTCTTCGTCTTTAGCTGCCTGCTTTCTTCGTCATGCGTTTGCCGTGCCGCGCGAAAATTCTGAACCTTTATTCACATTCGCGGTCGCTCTTTTCACGGCGCTGCGTGCCTTCAACCAACCCCTTTCTCCTTCCCTGGTAGGTGACACGTTTCTTTTTATTTTCCCGTGAAACTTTTACCTACCAGTTCTTCCACCTTTCCTGACCCACTGTGTTCCGTTATTCAGTAGCCAGTTGGCGTGGTGTCGTTCGTTTTTCATGTCCTTACTTTACTATATCTCTACCTCCATGCGGGGTAGTCCACATTTATTTCATTCCAACTGAATGCCGACTTCTCTTGTGGCTTCAGTGACGTACTGTAGTCGGCATAGTTGGCGTGAAAAACAACGGAATATACCATTTTGGACTGTTTTGATAATGGGAATACTGTGACCAGTTTTAGTCAGCGCTCGAACGCACGTGTTGTATGTTTCACTTCTTCATACAACCTGCCTCCACACAGCCCTCTTTTCAAAACGACTACATTTCTGGACGTGAATTAGGTGCTTTAGGAATGCTAAAGCAAGCTGTACGGCGAGTGAAGCGTGCTGTGCGAGTCGTACGCCGGCCCTCTCCAAGCTTTTTTCTTCGGAGCCAACTGCTGTCATGTTACTTCCCCGAGGTGTTAGCGACGGCCAAAATGGAAAATAAGTTAGGTGGTTGCTAACAGTACTGAGCACCGTTAACCGGCGTATTTGTAAAATCTTGTCGCGAACAGTTCGAGACGACGCACAAGCAAGCAAGCAAGAACGTACAGTCCGCGCGGTATCCGCCCCGCCGCACAGCGCGCATACGCGGGCGCCCGGACGGCTGACACACCAGTTGCTGGTGGCGCCCTCTGCGCTGCGGCGCCTCCGTCATCGCAAAAGCGGCCCCTCGCTCCCATGTATTTCGCGGCGCGGTCGACACACTGCCCAATCTTCTAGAGCACTATAGCCCAGCTCTCGCTCAGTTATGACGTCAGTAGTCACGTGATGTAAAGCGTAACTACCGGACTACGCTACGCTGAAGGCTGGAAACCTGGCGTAGCATTGCTTGCGCAATAAAAATTCGGTGGCAGGCTAGCCCCCGCTGCAAGCGGCAGTGACCGAAGCAGACCCAGATGTCTACGAAGCGTTAGTGCAGCAGGTACCAGCGGCGTTTGAAATTGATTTTCAGGATAGAAAAGGCGCAGTATCTGTGGCAATTCTCCTGGACACTTGCACCACTTAGCGGAGTGGTGGTAAAGGGTAGCTGTTCATGGCCCTACGGCGCTGGGACTGGTAGGTCAACGGCGCTTGCGGTGGGGGCTAGCCTTCCACCGAAATTTTATCCGTTGTTGGCCGTCATTGCACCCGCCACCGCTTAGATGGTGGACGACGGCTGTTGCCGTGCTGTGTCCATCGTCACGAATGGGCTCTTCGCCTCTTTCCCGATCACAAATGTCACATAAAAACAGCCGGACACACTTCTGTGTTGTAGGCAGCAGCAATGCTTAAATGAATTCCCCTGATGAAACATAATTTTTAGGCCTCCCAACACGGCATTTGGACACAGAACAACAGCTTTGGATTTGCCTTGCTCGTCGCAGAAAGTTGATTTAAGCCTAATTTTTTTCTATACGGGCATAATGTTGTAGAAGTAAGCATTTGTTTAAATCCTAAAATGCGCAAACGGGACGTTTTTTTTTTTTTGACATCTGCCGTACATGCTGCACATATTTCATATACATGACGTTAGATAAAGACGCCCTAGATCGTTCATTACATGTATGTACGTAGCAGAGTACGTTGCTTGCTTAATTTTATATTTACCTCTGCAGTGAAGATGGCGCTGATTTGGTACCTTTGGCGAGATCCAAGATATGAACCAGCCAGTCCGTGGGAATTCCAATCGAACGAAGAACAGAACCCGTCCTACTACTCAAGTATTTTTCCCTGAGTCTACAACAGAGTGAAATTCCCCCAAAACTTGGACGAAACCAAGGCGGACGTCACACAATCGAGCAGAGACTGTAGCGCAGTGGTTGTACACTGCGAGATATTCCAGCACAAGAATTACTTGGGGGAAAAAATGTGCTAGACACACAGCCACGCTAACAATGGAGACTCTTACTGGAATCATAGGAGGCGCAAGAAAACATAAACTATACCCAGGACCCACTCCCATTTTACATACACGGCTACATCCGGTGACCCACCGTATGACTAATTGCGGGATAAAAAAAAAAAGAAAAGATAAGCTGCAACTCTTGTGCATCCCACAACCTTTCTTTCCGCTGTCCGCAGCTCGGGTACTTAAGATTAATTAGATACCACTTTGAGGGCGGGAGGGGAGAACGGGGGGGCGCGGCCGCTAATGTTCCTTTACTTCCACCTGGATTATTTTTATTAAACCACCACCACCAAGAGCTCGCTTTCAGTTTCACCCGATGAAGAAAACCGAGTAGGTTCCGAAACGTCGTGTGTTTTTCCTCCCTTTTTTGTTGCCATTCCTGTCCATAACATTTTAAGTTGCAAGAATGCAGCGGTTATCCGGGCCAGTTTGTACATTGTATAAAGCTAGCAGCGCAACAGTCGGCTAGCTAAAAGTCAGCAGATAAATATATTTTCTACCTTTAAAGATTTTCGATGGCGCACTGATGCTTGTGTGCGCAACGCACCGGGCTGTTACTTGGACCTCTTCACTCGAAATTATCTTCTGCACATCGTGTGGAAGGCCCGCTTCAAAAAGCTTCGTTCCTTTTCTGATGTTTGCGCCTCGGAAGAATTTTGCAACCCCATTAACAACTTCAAATCCCGCCTCTAAAATCAGCGGCACATCGCTAGCAGACGACATCCCTGCGGAGACGCGGAGGGAGCCTTCATTTTAGGGATGACGAACCGGCCGTGCGGGGCGCTGAACGCAGCCTCTACGATGGCGGCACCTAGCGGGTGCAGGATACCTATACCCAATCGATCTGCGAGCCTTCTTGCCGCCGGACACCGCGCGAAATTCGGGGGTGACGAAGGTTTGAAGTGCGCCATTAATGACAAAGCAAAAGGCGTGCCACAGCCGACCAATGCCGCTGAATATCCGCAGCGACGTGGTTTTGCACATACCGTTAATAAGACGAGCGTTATAACATCGAGATGGGTCAGCTTGATGTGCCGATGCTCTTCGCTCTCTTCCGAGGCATGTGCTGTTAGAGTCATGTGATTTTCCCGTGTATAAAAACTGGCCTACCATTCGGGTCTCCTCCTTTTGGATTTCAGTGCTTACAATCCCCCTTGGGGTACCGCACAGTCACCCAAGAGGTAACAATCTGTGGCTGTGAACGAAGGAACTAAGCCTCACTCTTATTTCTGACCCTCCCACTCCTACCGGCGTAGAAAACAGCGTGTCTTTTGACACTTCACCTGATCTAGCATTCTGAAAACACGTGCGGCTTGATCAGAGGCTAAAGACCGGGAATACCGTCGGCAGCAAAGATATTGTCACTACCACGTGACAATATACTCGCGACCACTCTTAGCACCTACCCGTAGAGTGGAGAATGGCACGAGACTCTAATCACGGATTAAGATATGTTGCTTGAGCCACGTTCTCCGAACGAACCCACCCTCCAGGCAGACGTCTCTACTACTACTACGCTGCCTCTCACCACGGCTGACCAACCTAATACAGTCAGCTCAAGACGCAACGCCACAATATAACACTTCGGTGTCGAATAACTCATATAGATTAGCAGATTGAGGCCCACCCCTCTTCGCTACGCAACACTGGGGCGCAGTTTGCGACAATAAGTGGCGACAGCTTAGGCTAACCCGCACTTGACAACTTCTCTGCCTTTTAGATTCGAACGGTTGCAAACCATTCCAGCAAGACAGCATTTCCCGCGTAGTTCATAAACACTCTTTCTCCAACTAATACTCCCTCGATGAACTTCGTGTCCGGTATCTCAATGCCGCTCCTCAAACCCTTTCGCCTTATATGGGCGATGTCAACCCCGCCTTCGGTGTGGAGATTTCGCATGAAACCGAACGGCATTTAAAAACAAAAGCATACTCTACATATTTTCGATGACCCATGCATTGAGGACCTCACCGTCCTTATGAATGATTGCTGGACAGAAGGTGAAATGCCCGCAACATGGAAACATGCATCGGTGAATTTCATACCGAAGCCGCGCAAAGAACAGACCTCGAGCACATCCGCTCGATCTCACTCAGTTCCTGTGCTGGTAAATTGATGAAGCACCCGGCTACCGTTGGTTAGACCTCACATTAGCTTCACCCACACTCGGCAGGGCAGGTTACACTTGGACAGTATATATATATATATATACTACTATATATATATATATATATATATATAGAGCGAAGATGCGTTTCGACCGCTGTCTGGTCTTTCTCAAGACTGTGGTTACATTGCTTGAGTTTTGAAAATAGTACGGATGCAGAAAAGGAGGAAAAACCCAGCCGCTCACACACACACGCACGCACAAAAAGGAGTAAAGTCCACCATTTACTCCGTGTGTGTGTGTGTGTGTGTGTGTGTGTGTGTGTGTGTGTGTGTGTGTGTGTGTGTGTGTGTGTGTGTGTGTGTGTGTGTGTGTGTGTGTGTGTGTGTGTGTGTGTGTGTGTGTGTGTGTGTGTGTGTGTGTGTGTGTGTGTGTGTGTGTGTGTGTGTGTGTGTGTGTGTGTGTGTGTGTGTGTGTGTGTGTGTGTGTGTGTGTGTGTGTGTGTGTGTGTGTGTGTGTGTGTGTGTGTGCGTGCGTGCGTGCGTGCGTGCGTGCGTGCGTGCGTGCGTGTATGTGTGTGTGTGTGTGCGTGTGTGTTTGAGGGGGCGGGGTTGCTCCTTCTTTTCTGCATCCGTACTATATTCAAGCCTTTAAACTTGAAACTAAAGCAATGTAACCACAGCCTTGAGAAAGACGACCCCGGTCGAAACGTCGACGAAGAATAAATGAAGTGTTAAGCATATTCGCTATTTATTTCCTCTGCAGGCAAGAACTTCTTTTTCGCAAGTATATATATATATACAATGCTCCTGCGGGCCCTCCTTCATAGACGGGTCTTTATCGGACCGCGTCGAGCTGCTCGTGAAGATCACAATGTTTCTTTAGTACCGGAACATCAGCTTCTCAGTAGCCCTTTTTCATCCATTCCTATCTTTCTACAAGTGTGTAAAGCATTCAGGGAAGGCACCGCAACTTTCATTCAGAGACGGTCGGCGGTGTTCCGTACAAACATCGCCCTTGTGCATGGCTTCCTACATTTTCGGCACTAGTTGAGGCTAGAAATGATGCTCACATAAACTTTACTGATTGTTGCACAAGCGGTCCTTCCGTGGTCCTTGCAGCGGTCCTTGCATTTCCCCACTTTCAAATGTTAATCGCCCTTTAGTGCCGAAACCACCGACAGTTATTTGCCTGACTATCCTGTCATTCATCACGGAGCAAAGCACTTCCGTCCCACGTACGTTAGACGGCGAGTTCACTGCAAGCAGACGACGACGAAACGCGCGCGCTTGCCCGCGTCGCCATCTGTAGGCAGGCAGTAGAACTGGGAGACTTAACGTGAAAAGTTCGGGGCACAGAGCAAGCGGCGCAGTTGGTACACATTCCTCTTGCATTGTAGTCATACCCTTAACGGTGGAGTCCCCAGGGGTTGTATCGCACGCAAACGCGCACTGGGACGCATCAAGTGTCAAGAAGCTGCGCCCGAGCTTCCCGGTGACGTCATCGCCTGGCAGGCTATCTGAGAAAAAGTATAAAACAAAGAAAAAAATGAGGGATTGGAAATATCGTTCGTGTACGTTTGCTCCCGTGTCATACCTTTAAAAGAGTTTTCTTTCTAATTTTGAGGCGAGAGCCTTTATAGGCTCATGCTGTCGTGGACAAAATGTGTCCCGCTTTTGCGGCGGCTGATTGGTCGAAGCGGGATGACGTCAAAGAGGTTTCCATGAATCACACAGCACCACCACAGTATGCGCGAATACGTGCGTTATATGGCCATGTGTCAATCAACGAATAATTGCTAATAATTGACTAATTAATAACTGAGTATTGCTTAAATATGTAACCCAATAATGAAATAATTATGATTACTTAATGATTAGGCAATTAATTATATTATCCACCTCTTGCGTAGTCAATCAATTAGTGACTATTTTAATAATTACTAATGAATGCCAGTTGCGTAGCATAATGCGGAACTCGGGCTTTCGCCTTTCACTACTTTAGCCGCTAAAGTTCCTCATAATTTTTTCTTCCAAGGGGTACCCCCTGCAACGTGTAGGTGGTGTTGCTCCAGCCTCGCTATGTTTGAGGGAATGGAAAAGTGTAAGGGAGAATGAGGGCATGTGCGCTTTTCCTTAAATATGCTAAGATGGAAAAAGCGGTGAGGGCATCAGATTGCGTCTAAAGGTGGGAGGCACTCGATTTAAACACGTCAAAAACGCCCTTTTACTATTCAACGCACCCTCCATTGTAGCTTAGGAGGAGGCACATAAATTACGGCATCATCACATGCAAGACAACGAGCGAAAGGTGGAATTTGAACTGCGCGGCACGTTGCTCGACGCGACAACCATACCGCCACTTTGCTGTTGCGCCCTAGTAGAGTATCGTAACAATTTGATCTGTTTTTGTTCTTTTTCTACGATGTCATTCATTTTTGGAAATTTGTTTCCACATCTGTGCAGATTAAATTCATTGCTTACTGTTTGCCGGCTTCTTCACCACCGTCTTCACGCTGCTCGGATGTCGATAGCTGAAAGAAAAAGAGAATCAAGAAGAGCTTCCTACCTGGAGCACTCTGTTCGAAACGCCGCGAAGACGAAACATCAATACGACTCGCGTTAGGGACTAATTCAGAAAGCGTTCTGTAAGCTAGATGGAGTCAGTTACCAAGGAGAGTGCGATCTCAACAAACGCTGGCGTCTCCTCTCCGTCATCTTCGTCCTCAGGATATAAGCCCGTCAGCCACAATTCGACGATCAGCAGCGATAGCAAGGTGAGGTTCTTAATCAAATACAATCAAGATCTGGCGTCCCTAAGACTAGCTAGTGCCTGCTTGAACGCAACCGCAGCATCAGAAATCTCTCGAGAACGCAACCTCGCAAGTCACAGGTCTACTGGGTCTAAAACTCAGCATCTTCCTTTGGGGATGGTGAAGGAGTGAATCATATCGGCACTTCTAAACTCTCATTTGAAACAGACATCTCCGGTGGCACATTATGTGAGGTTGTCCAACCAATTATGCCCTTCGATTTAAATTTGTCGGCAGCACTTCTGTAATTCAGATATTAAGGCAAAAGCTTTTACAGGCTCATGAGTGTAGACACGATTTGTGCGCCCGTGGATGTTAACGCACCGTTAATGTCGACAGATGAATTGATTTACGATGGTTGTTTGAGGTAGAGGGCGAACGAATGTTGTTTTTTTTTTCTGTGCAAAAGCTCATTGATATGGACTAATTGGTTAACACAGTAGCCAAAGACGCCATGTAGTGTGCAGACGTCAAAATAGCCACGGAAATCAAAATTGTGCAAAAAATGTGCGAAGACGATACAATGCTTTAATGTCAAGCCTAGTCATTACATTACCTAAATCGACAGTCATTCAAGAGTAAAGGAGAAAAAAAACGGCAAATGAGTGCAGCACTCTAGCTATCGGAGGGCTGCCAAGGTTGTTTTTTTATTTAGCTGAAAGCGCAATAGAATCGCAATACACATGCTTACTCTTTTAAGTAAAGGCTCTCATTCTGTTTGATTCAAGAGCATGTACTCTTTGCACACAGGTCAAGCAGGACACAAAACGTTCACACAAGAAAAATGGGACCGAAACTTCCCTGGTGCTGGCATCGCCTACCGACATTATAGCAGACAAAGAGCTCGACAAGTCGGCACGGGCGGCCACGGTGGCTGTCATCGTGGCGCTCACGCTGAGCATGTTTATGCTGATTCTGCACTTTGGTCAGAAATACACCGAACCAGCGACAACCGAGCCTCCTTTTGTTAACTACTCTATTATTGTGCCGGAAGCTGAGGAGAGGGCGCCCATCACCTGGCCCACTCTCAAGCCACTTCCCGTAAAGCCGCCTGCCACAGAAATGGAAACCTCTACCGTGGAGGAGCCTCCAGTGAGCCAGACGGTAGATTTGCCATCCAATGAAACAGATATGACAAGTGCGCGTACTTCGGGAGATCTTACTGAGCATTCGGCAATATCGGAGCTGGGCTCGGTTCCGACGGCATCGTCAGCAGAAGAGTTGAACGTGACAGCGAATATGGACACGGTGATCACGGATGTGCCAATGGGGACATCGAGCTCTGAAACCGCGGAGCGAGCCATGCAACCGACCATGAACTCATCGAGGAGTGAGCCGGTAATGGAGCTATAGGAGTCGTCCCAGAGATCCGCGGCTAGCAGACCTGCATAGCGCGCCTTGACAGCGCTCGCATGTCAGGGATATACGTAGGTCCTTCCGCCAGGGCTGCAGGCGATGGGACGTAATCAATGTGAATAAACATACTCCTTAATGATGCAGTCTCATGCGTTTCCTGGCGCATAGCGACAGCCTCGCGCACTCTCATTTAACCTCCTCTGGCATGAATTATAATTTCGGCTGAAAACCAATATTTATTGGTCTTAGCATATACAGGCTTCGAGCAAGTCAATGCGTTGAATTTGCTCCGGAATCAGAAAAAAGACATCCAATTTCAAGCAGCCAGTCGACAGATATAAGCACCGAAATTTCTAAAATCGGCATTTTATATATTGTGAGTCCACTTTTTTTGTCTGCCAAATCTACGCATGACTGTGGAAGCAAACTATAGACTTTTCCCGGATGACTCACCACCCAAAATCAGTCAGAATTAAAATGGACACACACACGCTTTATACACACACACGTACGTATCTTGTTAATATCGACATTAATTTTCCCGAGAAAAAAATGTTCACAAAACGTGTCAACCATAATAACGTGTTTTTACTGAAACAAAAATTTGCAACTATCTGCTTCTGTGCATAACTATCCGCACTGAACTCAATATCTGACTGAACACTGGTAATTTTGTGTGCATTATCGTTATCACTATGGACTTCAAAGAATTGCAGTGCTCTGACTGTGATTGATATTGGGAAAGGTTGAGGGTCACCGGAGAAGGGGTAGGCAGGGAATGCGATGTTTAGATGGCATCCTCGAGGCGCTGCAGATGAAGTTATGTGATGTTAGGAAGATAGTGAGAGACCGGAAAGCGTGGCGTGATATGGTCCATAGGGTCACAGAGTCGGACACGACTGAACGACTTAACTGACTGACTGACTGACTGACTGACGGTGATTACTGACTGAGGTCTGACTGTGATTACCACCTGTATGTATTCCCCTACACCTTCGAGGTTATAGCTACCCAATGTAAACTGATGTTTATTTCAGTGGATGCTGAACATTATCTTCGTCTTTTGCATATTACATTTAGGCCTAACTTTCTGCTTTTCTGATCTAAGCCATTATTCATTTTTGACCATCAGTTATTTAGCAAGGAAAGGGTATTCTTCGTCAATCTTTATTCTGGACTTCTGCTTTTGCAAGTCTTTAATCACTTCCTCTCAGAAAGCTGTGAAAAGTACTATATGCTGCTCAGCCACTATAGATGTCTCCCAGTACTTTCACATACGGCTCGTCTACACACTTACTTCGCAATGGCTGTATAAGTACTGATGCTTTTACAGAGTCAAAATAAGTGTTTCACGTGTGTTAAATATGGATAAATCGGTATACAAACCCAAACGATTGTTTAGTAATTTGATTACCCTATTGCGATAATACCGAACAGTTACCGTTTAGAACAGAAGAGTGAGGGCGATAGCCTGATAAGAGACGACAGGTTATTCCAAGTTTGTAACGATGTAAGAATAGTCGTGTGCCGGCAGTAATTCCTTTGAACGGTTGGTAGTAAAAAATTCTTGTCCTTAGAAAATCTTTTTAGTTGGAATGGATGAGGGTATTGTGGTGTAGGTTATGGTGTTGTGCACAGATTTGTAAAGTAAGAATAGGAACTTAGAAGGTAACAATAAAATGATTGATAAAATGGTGTGATTTTGAAGAGGTTATAGCATATCACTGCTGTATGAACTCTAAGTTATTATATGAATAGTCTGATTTTGAAGTTATTGTAGTTTATTTAGAATTGATGGATAAATGTTACCATAAGGTTTGATGCAGCAAATAAAATTACTATAAATGAATGCGTACTGGAGATATTCATGTGCCGCGGGTGAAAAATGGACGCACTATTAGTAATGTTTTGATGCCGCAACCACATTTTTGTTTCAAGCTTGACATGTGTTTATCTATTCAATGTTAGTGTCCATAGTAACGCCAAGAATGGTGCACTGTTCGGAAACTTCAGTGGAGTCATCATCATCATCATCATCAGCCTGATTATACCCACTGCAGGGCGAAGGCCTCTCTCATATTTCTCCACTTAACCCGGTTCTGTGCTAGCTGCATCCACTTGACCCCTGCGAACTTCTTAATCTCATCCGCCCACCTAACTTTCTGCCGCCCCCTGCTACGCTTTCCTTCCCTTGGAATCCAGTTTGCTACCCTCAGCGACCATCGGTTATCCTCTCTTCACACTACATGTCCTGCCCATGTCCATTTCTTCATCGTAATTTCCACTAGAATGTCGGTAACTTGAGTTATTTCTCTGACCCACTCTGCACGCTTCCTATCTCTTAATGTTACCCCTACCATTTTTCGTTCCATAGCCCTCTGGGTTGTCCACAACTTAAGTAGAACTCTCTTGGTTAGCCACCACGTTTCAGCCCCATAGGTGAGTACAGTGGAATAGAAATAAAGAAAGGGTGATAAAGTATGTATGGGAGCCTTTCGACTGAAGCTAAATACCGTGAATGTTCTCTTAGAAGGGCTAATCTGTAAGCAGTTATGATGGCAGTAGAGTAACGTATTATTAAGATCAATACTGAGCATTGATGTTAATGAATGGATTGATTTATCAGTAGCTGATGCAGCAGCGTTTTCAGCATAAAGAAATGGTTCTGATTAACAAAGACAGCTGAATAAATGAATTATACAAACTAAAACAATAGTGAGCCGAAAATGGAGCCTTGAGGTACACCTGTGTTAATAAGAGTAAAGTCAGAGAGCAGATCACAAATCAACACAACTTCATATCTGTCTCATATAAAAGCTTTCTATAAGTTTGAGAGTCTGCCCATGTGCCCACTACAGATTCTATTTTAGTTAATATTATATAGTGGGCTAAGAATCGAAAGTCTTGTTTAAAGGGCAACTCCGGTGGTTTTTTTCGTCATTTTGTGTTTGTGGTTGAATTACATTCCTCGGCATTTCCCAACTACAACACAAAAAACCGTTTTTCGAAATTCCAATTAGAAGTATATTTAAAAAGGAAAAAACAGTAAATCGAAACCGA